>NC_137434.1:31676631-31969131 GCF_964374335.1 Astatotilapia calliptera | reverse complement strand
ATCCATTTCCTCCAGCCAAGAGGGAGGCAGAGATAAAAATATCCAGAAACGAAGAACGTGAAGTCAAACAGGAACGTTAGCATCCAATAAAATGTAAAAAAACAATAAATCGTCTGAACGTTTGACATGTATCAGTTATCTAAAATTTCTCACTTCGGTATTTCAGGGAATAAAAGGCTTCACATTCTTAATGAGCATCTGTTTACAGGCTGAATATTCCACACGCACAATTCCCAGTATTCCCAAAACCCTCTGCTGTGTAATCGCAGGATTCCTGCCCTTCTATCCACCCTTCAAACATCAGCAAGAGCAGGTCATCCTCATCGCCGTGGCCACGGGGCTGAGGTCGGACACACACTCAGGTCAGAGGTCAGAGGTCGAGTGCAGGCAGCCAATCGGAACATACCTGCTGGAGAGAAAGAGGACAGGGAGGCTTTAGAGGAGGACTTTATTTACCGTCGCGCTCGTTCATGCTCTGCCTGACTCCCCCATCCTCACACACACCCAACCTCTTGCTCATCAAACGCAGAGACAAACGTCTCTGATATTCTGTGTGGACCGATTGAGCCTGGAAGGATGAAGAAACTGAAATGTCCCGAGAGCAGCGCCCAGCTCCAACACATCAACACAAAGGGTGCTGTAAAGCAGTTCGAGGTGCTGCGACGTCCCCAAAGCTCACAGGAAGTATTTCACCACAACAGAAACCTGTAAAACTTTGTGTGCATCCATCGCCTCGACCCCTGATACCAAACCCTGCTTTATTCTGCAGCTCCATTTGATGAGCTTGTGAGCGTGCGTTTGATTCCATTAGACGTTAACACTTAAATCTAAATGACAGTAAAACACTTCCTGCTGTTTAAAGCCCAGCAGGGCCTCAGCGGACGTGTAACACCCTCCGGATTTAAAACACGTGCACGGTTACTGATGACATCAGCAGAAGCGCAGCAGGGCCCGAGCTGTGTGCAAACTGCAGGAGCAGAGACATGAAGGTGTGCTGGGTAATGACAGGCTGCAAGGCTGCCATTACTCTGTAATAACTGGCCTGTGAAGCTCCTCTAAGACCCCAGACTGAGATAATGTTAGGCCTGTGCAGTGCAGATGCTGTAATGAGGAATCCTCCTCCTCACTGCAGTCACCCCCTCTCCACTCCTGCCCACACCTCCCTCGCTCACTCTCGGTATTGTTCCCCCACGCAAGATTAAGACAGACGCAGATGTGAAGATATACAGATGTTAGAAAACCAGACATAGAAAGAGGTGGAGCCAGGTCGATAAGGGAAACGGGCTCAGATTTGGGCCTAATGACCTTTAACACCACCCTGTCCAGACTGGAGCTTTGATTCTGATCATGTCCTCATTGGTTAAACCAGACCCAGGCTTCACCTTTGACCTTTGAGCCTGAAAATGAGCTGCTGTGCTGCCTCAGGCGGGGTTCAGTTTGCTCAGACCTCAAAGGCGTAGATCTGTGAGTCGGCGTCTAGGAGGCCGTTTCCTCTCCTACGCAGCGCTCTTGTGAAACAGATGTGCCACAGCCAGGCGGGTTCGCACATTTGATCATTAACTGTCAGACTCGATGGGCGTTCCGGCGGGCGGAGCGATGCTCCTGAAGCGTTTCCCTCTTTAGCCTCGGCTGTTTCCATGCAAACTGCCCACTAAAGCCAAACACTCACACAGGTTATGAGTCACATGGTGTGCATGTTCAACAGCTCACTGAGCTCAGCACGCGCTCGCCAGCACGCCTCACACGACCAGCACCACCTGCACCAACCTCCTGGTTCGAAGGATCAATGCAAAGGTTTGGAGCAGGGTTTGGGTTAGGAAAGGGTTACACAACGCAGTGCCTTCTGAAGTGGTGTGTGTCCGTGTGTGTGTGTGTGTGCCTGTGTGTGCGTGCATGTGGTAATCTGCAGGTCAGAGCAGAGGGAGGTGAGGAGGGATTAGCCTGATCAGATGCGTCTGTCTGGTCAGGATTACGCCGTCTGTCTGCGGGTGTTTCTGTGCAGGACCGAGTCTCCGTGTGGACACTTTTCCAAAGGAGCCATGACAGGTTCAGAACTGAGACCGGTTTCATAAAGTCCAACTGAGCACAGACTCAGGCGGGCGTTTGAATTCACCTCGCTGAGGTCAGAGGTGTTCTCTGTCTGGCTGTAAGCCCGAGGGTTAGAGGGTTAGAGTGAAGCAAACAGCGTGGGCTGCATCATCAACAAACCACTGCTGTGATTTCTGCCTTACAACACGTACAGCTTTGTTTATGATCTAAGAGGGTTCAAATGATTTTAGCGTGGTGAGTGCAAACTAACAGCCTGGATCATTCGACTGCCTCTGCGGCAGTGAAATGTCATTTAAAGGAAAAGAATAAGAGAAAAAGGCAGGCTGAGAGGCAGCGAGGAGCTCATGGAGCTCAAGTGAAACTCGAGTGAAACTCCGAACGACTCGCCTCACTTCCTGCGCAGAAAACTAAAATGTGACGAGGACCAAACGACACGTTCATGCTGCACGATCTCTAATCCGGTTCTCCCAAACCTGCTGCATGGCAAATACATACAGCAGGTAAACCAGCAGGTGGCACTACAGCTATTATTCAATCCAAGACATTTTTCTCAATGAAAGCGGCTCCAGTGCACTGAGACACAGCGAGGCACTGAGGGTCGCTGCGCTGTGGACATCCAGGCTGCAGTTCCTCTAACGTCCATCGGAGGCTCCAGCCTGTGAGTCAGTGAGGGACACAAGTTTGAGTTATCTGATAAATCCTGAGCTGAGGCCGACTAGTGAGGTCTTTGTCAGACACAATTCTTTTCTCAGGCTTAAAAATAATGAAGTGGGCGGAGCTCCGGGCCTACAGGTGATGACAGAGTGATTAATGAAAACTCCAAAGCTGACCAGCAAACAGGTGAAACAAAGAAAACCAATCGTATCGCCCGCTCTAACACTTTTAGGGTGTTTGGGTTTTTACCTGTAGACTAACTTCCTGTTAGCGATTAGTGGTAGCACAGGTTGGAGGTCATTTCCTCTCCCGGTGAGCGCCGAGGCTGATTTAGTGTAAAACTGGTTATGTAACAAAACGGCAGTCTGTCGCAGAGGCTTTACAGCCACACACAGACACACACACAGCGATATAATCACCTCTAATTCAGCAGGCTGGCTCGGTGCTGCCCGTGTGCAGGCTGACCGCGGCTGCACTGGGAGCACTGGGCAGAGTGGGGGTGCTGGGATAAAGCCGGGGGGTTGGGGTGGGGGGGCATCGATTTGATTCGGTCCGTGAGCTCACGCCTTGTTTTCAGACTCGCAGCTCCTCATCAGCGAGCAAAAACAACCAAACCCAGGTTTTTTGGTCTCTGAGACTCTTTAAAAACGATTCACCAAATAAACAAAGACCACAATGAAGTTAAGAAACGAACGATGACGTAAATATAAAAACAATAAGACGTGATCAATATTTGGCTGTTTGAGGCTCATTTCAACTTATTAACCTAAAGTCATTTTAAATCTGCTTATACTTATTATGCCAAACATTACATACAATAATACATACAATACAGCTATGTTCTTGTCATTTGATATTTTAATGATTTTAATGCTCATTTTTAATATAAAGTACCATAAAAATAATTGACATGCAGTAACTAGTCGATTTATCATTAAGGCTGCCACAAACGATTATTTTGATAGTCGACTAATCAGATCATCATCCATTGGACGTATAATGAACAGCTTATTGCAGCATCTGCTCTTATATAACTATCATTAGCTTACAGCTTTAAGTGTGTAAGGTCTGTGCTAACTAAAAATAAAGACAAGATGATAGTTTATTAAATTTAAATGAAATTTGCAGATTGTTTCGGTGAAGTTTAATAAACTCCTTGCTATCTAAAATATAACAGGACACCGGAGTAAATTCTCCAGCATCTCACACTTCTGATAATCAGCTGTCTGCTTGACGTTTATTCAGCTGTGTAAAAACTATAACTTTAATCTCAGCCAAACCGATTTACTCAGGAACAAATAAAATACTAAAAAAAGCCAAACAATAACATTTTCAAGTTATCTAAGTGACTTATATATCATGTTTAACCTGAGTAGTGAAAGACGGCGGTGGGTTTGAAAACGATCTGCCGGGAGTCCGGTGTTCTCACGGCTCTAGTGAGCCTAGCCCCGGCTAGCTATCGAGCTAGTGGGTAACAGACGTCTCCGAAAACGTCGGAGCGCTTTTGAAAATATGTGGTGTCTTGATAAACTGAGCAGATATTTGAGGTTTACACAGCTACATTCTCGCCTGAAAATATGTTAAACGTTTATTTTGTGACCCAGAAAGAATAATAAGAGTAATATTAAAACTAACTAGCTGCCGCCATTGTTGGAAACTGAGCTGGGCCGCACTATGAATTCTGGGACACAGCTGCTTCTTCTTCTTCTTCTTCTTCAGGGTTTAACGGCAGCTGGCATCCTTGTACATGCAGTGCTGCCATCTTCTGTTTCAGTCCGTTATTACACTCTTAAATCCTGCTACTTATTCCTGCGTCTTTTGGGATCTTACAAAGCTTCAAACGACGCGTCGACTATTAAATCAGTCGTCGACGATTTTGATAGTCGACTAATCGTGGCAGCCCTATTTATCATAGTTGGAATTAAATAATAATAATGATAATAAATAAGCACTAAAAGTTTGTTCTTGAGCTTATTTAATTTTTTAAATGCGATTTATTTTGTCCGCTTCGGTGCTCTGTAGACGGCCTCAGACACAGGCTGTTCCCTTTGCTGTGCCTGGATCTTTGCCCACAGGATGAATCTAATAAACGCTCTGTGATGTTTTCCGGCAGCTGGAACAAATCGATTGAAGCTCGATTCATGTAAAGTGCAGATTCTCGGGTCCTGCGGGACTCCCTGGAGCCTCCGCTCAACATTTATTCATCAAATTAAAGTCAATACTTGTAAAAATGAAACGTGCCAGATGCAGAAAACACTCAATAATGAGGAGGTGACGGACGGCGGTGAGAAGAGGAGGAGGACGCGGTTTCTTTAAAGGCGTTTAACGGCAGCCGAGCTTAGATCTGTGCAGATTCCCGCTAAGACGCTCTCCGGGCAGACCCGGCGTCGCTGACCTGCTTGGCAGCTCGTCTGGAGGAAGATTTGGGGACTAATGACTAAAAAGGAGAGCTCATGAATATACAGCTGTCCTTCAGCGCCGCCACGGCCCCAAAATAACTCGGAGAATTTGGGAATGTGGAGCACTTCAATCACTTAATTCCACTCAGTGAAAGGAGGAATTAGCTTTTTGTCATCTCCCCCGTGAGGCTCTCAGACGAGCCGAGGACGACGGCCTCAGCAGCTCTCAGAGTGGCTGCTTTTTAAACACCAGCAGCAGAAGAAAAGACGCCTGCTGTCACTCCCATGAATTCAAGTCATGTTTTATTCACAATCGGTCCAAAAAATGATGTTTACATGTTGTAATGTCTGCAGGTTTGGCAGCAGAGTGATGCAGACGATGATGTACATCAGCTGCATTAGTGAGTCAGTGCAGGCGTGTGGCTAACGTTAGCGGTGTTTCCTGATTTTAAAGTTGATTAAGAGTAATGCGTCGATGCAACTTGATGAAAACACAGATTATTGTCTGTGATGAAAAGAATCCTGTTTCAGTCGAGGGAACCAGAGCGGCACCGATCCGGTGTCTCACAGATGTTTCAGCCAATCACAGGAAGTGAAACGCCAGCATTAACCTGTAACTGAACTACGCTGTGGACACGTGACTGCTCACTGCACCATCTTGTGGTGCAAAGTGGTATCACACCAAAGTACAGCACGGCCCTTTGTCCACACTTCGGCTGACATCACTGCGGCACAATGCAGACATTTTCCTTTCTGCTCACTTTGGAAGGTTTTTAACTATTTTTAAAGACACATATTTAAAATAAGCAGCCCTAACGACGCCAGCGTTCTCATTTAGCCTGTCATTAGCAACCTGCCAAACTTTGCTGAGACCTGTGAGAGCTTCAGAGGTCACGAGTGGGGTTCTCGCAGACCCACGCTTCCTGCTGGAGAATATTTACAGCTCGTCTCAGGCTTTGAGCTCATTTTAATGATTAAAATCACAGATTTATCATTTTCTTTCAGTTTGTTCATCATTTCCAGGAAGCGCGTCGTAACGCTGGTATTGAAACGTGCGGTACAAACAAACTTTATTATCACTGTTATTATCTGTTTGTGTCTGAGCTGGAAAATCGTTTTACTGCACGTCTGACGTGTTCTTCATTCCCTGATCAAAAATCTACAGATTTCAAGTCTGAATATTTTCCAACAACACTTTCCAACTTTAGAAGCTGTTACACAGATACGACAATAACAGCTCCACGGTTAATTATTCTCTCAGCTCTCACTCACGTGTCTTATCTGCAGTCCGGTGTTGGGATGTCAGCCTCAGATGTAACGATCAGTGATGATGATGATGATGATGCTGCTCTGGTTTCACTTCAGAAACAGGACTTTAAAGCTTCTAACTCACAAACTTTTTCCCATCACACCCTCTTCTCTCAAAGTATTGTTCTAATTTTCACTCTCCACATTCCTCACAGCAGCAGCAGCTCCATCAGTTCAGTGAATCAACAGTAAATCATCCAGACTGGGAGGAGGTCTTCCTCCTCCTCCTCCTGTTCTTTCAGCACATTATTTTCCCATGAATACTGCTGAATAATGTTCTTTAATTTAAACCTCAGTGGCCGCCCCGGCACACTACATAACTCACATTTCCTGCAGGACAGTGAGAGCTGCTGCACCTCCTAAACTTCCCTGAGAGGTGGAGATGCTTCAGCCTGATGGAGCTGCAGTGAAACCAGACCTACAGGTTGTTTTACTCCGATTAAACCTGCTTCTGTTCACGATGATTCATTAAACCACAATCGGTGACCACCCATGTGTGGAACATGAGAGCAGCTAGTTTTGTAGTTTTTGGCTCTGAAATCTCATTTGTTACACGAAAATCTAAGAAACCACTCGTTCCATCGCATTTTGTCGCACCGCGCCAAACTCCTTTTAAAAATATGGCACTTTAATGTTTCTTTGCTTGCTAAGCACAGCACACAAGGTAAATAATATTAAAGAAATGCCGTTTTAGAAATCGGGAACAGCGCTTTAATTCGGCTGGTTCAGTTCCAGCCCACACTTACATTTCATAACCAAACAGATCTCTTTAAAAGTCCCAGCCTGTTGTTCCCGGTGATGAAGAGCAGCAAGGATCCACGGATGGAGTTGGGATCGATGACATAAAGATGAGGACCGGTGTGTACGCGGTGTGTGAGTGACCCCGACACACGGAGTCGGGATCAAACCCGAAACGTGCGCAGAAGCAGCGTAGCAGTGCGGCGGAAAACCCGCAGTTTTTAACCGGAGTCCGGCGCGCCGCCGGGGCTACATTACATCACTTCTAGCAAACTTCACGGGAGAACAATGAGGGCGAAGCAGCTTCGGCGGGCCGGGCTGACCCGGGCACAGCCTCCAGCTGCCAGCACGGACTCCGGCCGGACGGGGAGCCCGGCAGCGCCAGCGGGTCCCGGTTGTGCCCGGTACCGACAGCCTGGTGACACTGCTGCGTTTCGAGGCTCGAGCTGAACACGCAGGCGAGAAAGCGGAAACACGGAGGCATGAAAGGAGCTCACCTGTGGCCGGAGCAGCGAGGCAGAGCCCGGGGGAAGGCGGCCGGCGTGTCCGGGGAAGGAGCGGCGGCGGAGGTTATTGTGTTTGAAGCGGCAGGACGGAGGGGGAGGGGTTACTACCTGCAGCATGGGGCGCGAGCACCAGCGCGTGCGCCGGTGCGATGGTGTGTGAGCACGTGAGCGCGTGCGTGCGTATGAGACGGAGGCTTCCGAGGACTGCTGCTGCTCCTCAGGGTGATTCAAGTAAAAGTCAAGCAAAGGTCCTTTACTGAACCGGGAAAAACACCGGAACTAAGCTCCGTTGGTCACGCTCATGTGTGTTACACCTGCAGTAAAACACGTCACAAAGTGTGCACGCTCAGCCGCTGAGCCAGCATTACCTGTATATAAAAGATGGACATTTTTGCTGCCAAGACAGAAGAGCCCTGTTAGGACGAGAGGGTGGAGTTACAGACACTGATAGGTCTGTGGTACGGTGACCTCACAGCAGCCATGTTATTGGTCACACAGGCTGTATCCCAATTCAGGGTCTGCAGCCTTAAAGGCCGCATTTTAAGGCCGATTACGTCACCGCGACGCAACAAAGGCTGTCCCAATCCAAAGGAAATGCGGCCCTCAAATGCGTCCTTCATCTCCCTGAATTTTAAGGACGTGGTGGTGTAGACTTCGTGGCCCAACATATCCCAGAATGCATAGCGCGGCGGTGGGTGTGGATAATTTTGCAGAAAAAAAACGGCGGATGAGGGGCGCCTGAAGAGTACACTTTAAGTACTGAATATGATGTCACTTATTGATGTGCAAATGTTTAATAACGAAGAACATTAAAACATTACTGTTGGCCACATGTCGGCAAAGTTATGTGACATTAGTGACGTTTGTACTAACTTGGTTTTAAAGCCTTTACTTTCAAATATACGCCGTTCAATAGCTGAGCTTAATCTTACAGAGAATGATCAAAGCTCATGTAGAAACAAACACATGAACAAAAGATTTTCTCCTTCATTTCTGTCAAACACAGCTGTATGACACGTTTCCAGCTGTTAGTATCATGGTTGCTAGGCAACCTGGGCAGTGCAACGGAGGCTAGACCGTCCCATTTCACAAGCCTCGCACTTCCGGCCTTAGCGGTCTTTAAGTACGCGGCCCTTGAGGATCGTTGAGGCTGCGTACTTTAAGGCTGCAGACCCTGAATTGGGATACAGCCATTATGTCATTAAAAAGGCTCCATCAGCACAAACACAAAGCTAGCAGCTACAGCTGTCTGTGTCACCATCCACTTGTCAGTCACAGAGGCCACGCCTCTAATAGTCATTTGTCTCTGTGTCCTGAAACGAACCCCTGATAAACTGTTAGTCTCCGTTCTCCACTATGTAAAACTGTGTCATCTGCATATAGAGGTACTCTCCTTCTCTACGTTCCTCTTCGACTTCCTCTTATCGCGTAACAAAACTTTAATATAGCTGTAATTAAGGTGGAAATGATCATTTGTGTATCAGGCTGTAAACATTTCTCATGTGAAGTTTTAACATGAGTCTATGGGGGCTGACTCATGCTGGAGCCTCTGCTGGACACTAGAGGAACTGCAGCTTTTGGGACTAGAGCACTGATGCTTTAAAGTTATCGTTTCGCCCCCCAAACGTCCTCGAGTGTGTATATCTAACATTTTTTCTCCCTCACTCTCACTAAGTAACATGCAAGCAGCTTGTATAATGACGTTTGTTCTGAAGTATGCTTTTACAGTAAATCTCTGGTACCACCCGTTTCTTTGATCCAACATGTAAGAGCGGCTAAGGGACATTTGTTGTGTTTTTAAAAAATGATGAATGTTTTTGTGCTAAATGTGTCCTAACACTGGACCCTTTAGGGTATATTTAAAGTAAACACATGGATTTACTGTGAGATTAGGTGAATTCAGTATGATCACATTTAAATAAAGTCATGAGCTTATCAGCACAGTTGTATCTGAAAACAAGTGACTAATCTGGGAGTGTGATGGTGAAAATAAAGACCTGCAAGCTGACTGTGCAGCACGCAGCAGTGCTGAAGTCATCAGTGTGTGTGTGTGTGTGTGTGTGAGGCTCTATCGACGAGGTTATTGATCACATTCGGAGCACAGGAGGACACTTTGGGCTAAGCTCTGACTGCAGGAGCTGCACAGGGCTCATGATGCGCACGTTTAAACCATCATTCATGGTTTTAATAAGTAAAAGTCCTTTCTGTTCCTTGAGTCGGCACACACACTGACATGGACAGATGAAGAAAACGTGGGGCCCGGGCACAGCCATAGCAACCCCCCCACACATACACACACCCCACCTATCTGTGAGAATACAGAGTTAAGACCTTCACTGGAAAGGGCATAAAACAACTTGTTCTTATTTTTGTCCATTTTTAGTGAAGTTAAAAATCTTCGGTTCCTAATGAATTTGGAGAAACGGAAAAAAGAAAGACCCAGAAAACACATTAAAATGCTGCCCCCTGGTGGTGAAAAAGCAGAGGGTTCTTACCAAACTGCAGCTGGAGATGATTTTAATGACACATTTACTGCTGTAGCTTTGTCTATAACAATCCAGCATCATAGATATTCAGTGATGTCAAACATAAGGCCCGGGGCCCAGAACTGGTCCTGCACAGACCCCTATGTGGCCCACTGGGCAGTTTTGGAAAATATGAAGCATGGCACAGATTTTGGGCTTGTAACTGAGAGCTCCACCGTGGCTGTTCACACTTCATGACCAAAGTAATGAAGGAGCAGAAAAATCAGTCAAATAAATGAGAGAAAAATCCTGTTTTTGATTTTCGACTGTGCGTTGCTCACCGTGGCCCACATCTCAACAGATTTAGATTTTTTTATTTGCTAAATATGATAACACAGCAAATAGATTCAAACTGGATTTTCCACAGTTTGTTATATTTTCAGCCTGACTTTTATACTGAAAGGGTCACTCCCAGACCTCATACAGCTGCTCACATGGAAACAAATGAAACTGCAGCAAAACAAAATTAATTTATGGTTTTTATGTCACAGAGAAAATTGAAGCTGAGTGACTTTATGAGTGGAAACAGCTGCAGTCCAGAAACAACAGCAGCAGCACTCGATGAACCCCAGGGAACACCGGCCCAGAGAAACGATGCTCATAGAACACAGTCATTAAAGAATCGTTTAATATCAGAACGTAAAGACTTGTTTCTCCTTGCAGAGGATCTGCTGCAGCCACGGTAAAAACAGGAGGAGGGCCGAGCAGTAAGTCCACGCTGTTTAATGAAATAACAGGAGCAGCTCGGCTCATGTTTGGGTGGAGAACACGTCTGAACCGCAGTGCAGCCTCAAACATTCCTCTGCTGGGAGGAATCCGCCTGGCTCTCGTTAAACTGGGCTGAACCGGAGCGCAGCAGCAGACGCTTCACGCTCACTCGCTCGTTTGTTTGCTTCTGACTTTTTAATTAAAAGCAGACGATGTCAGTGTGAACGTGCCAAAAGACTCTCCGCTGCCTCTCTTTCTTTCTTCTGCAGTTTCTATTCTTTAAAGTATTAAAGAGACTCTCGGGAAAGTGGAAGCACCTTAAAGCTGCAGTCTTTTTGATGGCCAGCAGGGGGCGATCTCTGAGCTCGCTCAACTCTTTAATCTCGATTCACGTCTGACTGAATCAAGTTAGGAGGAGGGTGGTTTTCCACCCAGAGGGAGGCAGAGTGAGCGGTACAGAGGTCAAAGGTCACAGCACACAGACAACAGTGGTTAGAGGGAGTGTGTGGTTAAAGTGGACAGACGCCATGTTTTTACTGTCAAATGTGAGAGCTGGGCCTTTAAACCGCGAACATGTAAAATCTGTGAATCTTCTAACGCAGCTGTTCACAGGAGTAATTAACAGCTCTCACCAATCAGATCACTGCATTCAGCAACAAGAGTGCTCAGAATGCATCCTGGTACTTAATCACTGGCACTTTTCTGAACCAGCCTTTCTGACAAACAACCTCAACATAAACCGACTAAATCAGATCAGACACAGGCTGTGTCAGCCGATGTTTTACTTCAGAGGTGCAAAGCATGACGACTGTGAGCTCAGGACTCACAGTTTAAATCACAGCGTGGGGGAACAGCCAGGCTGATCTCAGATCTGAGTCTAACTGCACTGACGGGATATTTCCACTGGTGGAAACTGTCCAGCCTGTTTCTGAAGCTCCTGCTGAGATGTTCCACTGCTGAGTGACGCTTATCGCCACCAGCTGTGTTTATCCACGCCAAAAAAAGGCACAGTGTCCTCCGAGGGCTGCCACATCAGTCTAAAGTTATCTTCTCGTTCCTGTGTTTCACTGTCCTGCTACAGGCGGTAACAAGTGTCAGTGACCAGGTTTCAGCTCATTTACACACAGCGTGTTCATCAGAGAGCGCTGGCACAGATTTATACTGTTTCTGTTTGAGCCTGAGAGCTTCAGCAACAACGTCAAAGAAAAGATGAGAACAAAGGATGGAAATCTGAAAACAGAGCACACACGATGGGGTCCAACATGGGACAAGGCTGTAAAGTTTTATTGGTTTAACAGCCTGAAGTGTGTGCCTACAGGGCTGGAAAAGCTGCAGTTCCTCTAACATCCAGCAGAGGCAGCAGTGAGCCAGTGGTCATAGACTCCCATGTTAAAACTTTCCAGCAGAAATAAACATGTTTACAGCCTGATACACAAACTGTTTGATCCCTGTAGATACTTTCACCTGTATTTTATTTTACTCAAGTTTTTAAATTGGATTAAGGCTTAAAGTTTGCAATGTTATGGGGCGTGGCCACTATGACTGACAGGTAGATGGTGACACAAGCTGTATCCAAATTCAGAGGCTGCGTCCTCCTCAGGACCCGGCCTTCGCGTTCTACGTGGGCCGGGTCCTTTGAAGACTGAGAAGGCCGGAAGCGTGAGGCTGTGAAATGGGACAGTCTAGCCTTCAGATCTGCATCAGCGCTGTCTCTGTGGAGTTTAATAAACTCGGCCGTCTGCTCCGTGCTATCTAAAATATAACAGGACACTGGAGTAAACTCTCGACCGTCTCACACTTCTGATGATCAATCAGCTGTCTGTTTGACGTTTATTCAGCTGTGTGAAAACTAGAACTTTAATCTCAGCCAAACCGATTTACTCAGGAACAAATCAAACACTGAAAAGTTATCCAAGTGACTTATATATCATGGTGTCTGACAACGATGTGCCGGGAGTTCGCTGTTCTCGCCCCGGTCAGCTATTGAGCTGGTGGGTAACAGACGTCTCTGAAAACGTCGGAGCGCTTTTGCAAATATGTGATGTCTTGACAAACCGAGCAGATATTTGAGGTTTACACAGCTACATTCTCGCCTGAAAATGTCTTAAAACTTTATTTTGTGACCCAGAAAGAATAATAAGAGTAATATTAAAACTAAGTAGCTGCCGCCATTGTTGGAAACAGGAATTGAGTTGCGCTATGAATTCTGGGATATGGTGGGCCACGAGGAATACAACCGACCCATCCTTCAAGTCTGGGGAAAAGGAGGACACATTTGTCGGCTGCATGTGGAGGCGTCTATGAATTTGAACAGCCTTCGCCGCGTTGCTGTGATGTAATCGGCCTACAAATGTGGCCTCAGGAGGACGCAGCCTTTAAAAACACACACACAGACCTATCAGAGGTTTGTTCCTATGCAGTTTGGGTGTTTTGACCTTCACTTGGCTTTTCCTCGAATGACCCTGACGAGAAGCCAGCTACACAAACTGTTTCGGCCTCTACAGATAATTTCTTGCTTCACGGGAGGACACAGGAAGGAGCCATTCTGCTTTTGACGTTTTACAGTGTCTCAGCTTTTTGGGAAAACGCAGTTGTGAGTTCAGCCACCTGTTCACTCATTTCAGAGTTTAATATTCATGCAAACACCACTTTATATTCACCAGAAAATAAGCTCATTTTTTCATGCATCACTGCTGCAAAAATCTCCACTGCCTGCAGAATGAGACGTCTAATGTGACGTTCTGCAGTTCACAAACAAGCCAGTTTGTTTATTTCCTGTGGTTTCCTCATGCCGGCGTGCTACTGTTGGACCGCGGGCGCCATCCAACGTGTTTTCAAACACTGTGAGTCACTTCCATCGCCTCACACACTGCAATCTGACAACAACCATCCCTCCCCGAATCTGAGATGATGAACAAAGCGCTCGCTGAAGTGAGAAAGATTCCAGCATAAAGAGTCTGCGCACGCACACAGACACACACACACACACACACACACACACACACACGCACGCGCACACACACACACACACACACACACACACACACACACACACACACACACACACACACACACACACACACACACACAGCAGCTGCTTGTGTTTACTGAGCCACAGAACAGCTTCAACAATCACAGTCACTCCAACACTTGTCTCTGCAGGAGAAGTCAGGACTGCTCTTTGCTAGCAAACTTCTGCAGCGTAGCTGGGGTTGGTACGGTGGCCCTGAGAGGTCAAATACACTACAGCCTAACAACACAACACAATGCAAATAGAAAAGAAGCCCACAGAAGTTTTAAAAAGTCAGGAAACAAAACAGAAACAAAGGAAGTGTTTTTGGGAGGCAGAAAAGTGACAGAACAGCTAACAGTGAACAGTATATAAGTTATGATATGAAAACACACATTACTGCATCCTTTCCTCCCTCACAGCACCAGTGGAAGCCACTAGTTCATCACAGACACACTTAAAGGAAGCATGGGATGCTTCTTTTAAGTGTCTCCTGGGTTCAAATCCCAGCAGTGCCTTACCTCCCTACCAATGCCATTACATTTCATTAATGAGTGCTGATGGCGGGAAGCATTGGGCGTTATGCTTTCTCTCCTTCGTTTCCAAGAAGAGGACACAATGAAGATTTAGACATGCCCAAGACATCAATATTGGGTGAACAACCCTCAGAAGCTCCACTAGCGGTTTAATGCCTGGGACCCTCCAGCATTTGTTCTAGAACTGAAGAAGCTTCTCGGATCGGGTGCAAAGAAGTTTTTAAAGCTCTCAAGAGTACCGTGAGGTGGATAACTGAGGACATACAAAGACTTTCCTAACTGCATGATGGATGCAGATGTGACACCACGCTGCTATCACCTTGTTGCAGATGCATCCATCATGCAGTTGATGCAGATGGTTTCAAATGGAGAGCCCAAAGGCACTGCTTGGACTTGAACCCAGAGCTCCTGTTGACCAGCTCAGCCACAGCGCCTCCTTGAGGCTTCAGGGCTCCTTCTGAAGGTGGGTGGAGGTGCTGTGGTTCTGTCGGTGGCTATCAGGGTCAGCATTGAATCACAGTCTGAACCACTGCTAGAACTTTTCACAGACTTTATGGAAACCTCCAGCTTCACCCAGGTGCTGCACGATGATGGAACATGTCTGAAAGCCAACCACAGCAGGAGGCGCTGTGGCTTAGCTGGTCAAAGCACCTGTCTAGTAAACAGGAGATCCTGGGTTCAAGTCCCAGCAGTGCCTTGCAATTCTTGGTACCATTACATTAAAGTTTGCTGAAGGTGCTGTGGTTCAAGTTTTTCCTGTTTCATTTGTAAGAAGAGGAGAGGTTAGACATCAGTGCAAAGGCATTGCTGGGATTTGAACCCTAGCAGGTGTTTTAACCAGCTAAGCAAAACTCTCTAAATATAAAGAAGAGGAGAGGGGGAAGGCAGTGAGAGAGAAGGAGAGGCGAGAGTCGGGATTCGTTTCCTTCTCTTAGCTGATCTGAAAATGCTTTCATAACATTCATAAATGCTGCAATACAACAACAGGCATGACTGAAACTGAACACGAGCTGGTCCCGTTAACCAAGCTCATAAGGCAACATCTGGATTAAAAGCAGATGTTCTTCCAGATTATGTTATGGAGCAGCAAACACACTGCTGACAAACTTTTAGATGATGTCGGTCACACTTCCTCTGCTAAAGAAGGTAATAAAGGAAGCACTGAAGCGCCTTTCCTTAGAATTTGGGGAGTTCAAACAGCTGCAGATGCTTCAGGATCAAGTCACTCACTCAGGAACTTTGCTAAGAAAAACTCGCCTACACTCTGTAAGCAGACATCATCCCACGAGGAGTTCGGAGTGATGGCTACAGCTCCCTCAGGTGTCGCCACCGTCGTATCGTAAAACACACGGGATAAGTTTCCAACTTTGGAAGTTCTCACAACCTCACCTGGAAAACTACACCCATGTATTTTCTGCCACCTTCACTGCACCTTTTATTGTCCTTTTATTTCAATTTGATTATTTTAAATGACTTTCTCACTTTATTAGAAAGTGGTGAAGAGTTAAAACTATACTCGCTGAAGCTGTAGAAGAACAATAATCCATGATCAGTAAACTGCAGTTTGATTCATTATTGCACGATACACACAGGTGAGTCAATAAAGTTTCACATAAAAACAGCACCAGTCAAACCTGCTAAACATTAACCTGCCTGTCATGTGACACCACGCTGCTATCACCTTGTTTTCATTTCACTATGACTACTTCCTGCATGACCTCAGCCTCCACTGCTCTGCATCGCTACTGTTTACTCTCACAATCATACGATGGTGACACGCACACACAGCCAGGGGCAACTGTGCGTCATCGAGTACTTTGTGTTGACAGACTGTTAGCCGCCTGTTTGCTCTCAGGTGTTTCTGCCACACACTGACACCTGTAGCAGCGATCTCTCACAGTTAGACAGCGGTGAGCCGACCTGCAGCAGGAAGCTGAAGCCAAAGTGATGATTGAACCGACGAAAAGTTGCAGAAATTTGAAGGCCAGAAGCATGCCATTAATATGAACTGCATGATTAAAGCAGTGCGATTCTTAGAAATGATGCACTTGGACCCAACATATATTCAGAATTTGCTGCTAGAGAATTTGTTCTTACGAACCAATCATCATCAGGCTAGTCCTCAGGGAAGGAAAGACCGAAGTGATTTGGATATCCATAAAGTCGTCTCACGTTTCAAATGGATTCTTCTATAAATATATTGTTCCTCAAAGTGGTTAAAACAGTGATGCAAAATAATACTAAAGTGATGGACGACACTCCTGCAAATTCATAAAAGAAACGGGTATTTAACCTGTGGTGGGGTTCTCAGCTTGGGGATGGTCCCGAGAGTCACTGCTCAACCCTGTCATGTGAGCTGTTAAGACTGATTCTTTTGAAGAGCTGAAATGTCTTTGAGACCCTAACAATGCAGTGAGATGATCCTTTGTGCCAGACGGATTACCGTAAAGGCTCCATTCAGTTTAAAAAACGTGCAGCTGATTATTACATTTTCAGCAACACAAACTAGTCGAACACCATTTGGAGGAACTTTGCTGCTCCTCTCAGTGCTGAGAGGATTATCAGTAACGAGCCACAATGTTGGACAAACTGTGTAATTACACCATTTCTAAATGATCCCAGGCGTACTCTTCTCACCATGACACTCTGATTACACCTGATGGTCTGTCACCCTGTAAACCGAAGAACTACAGCTACATAAACCTGACTGTAGTTTGGCTGTAAACCCTGTTCAGAGTTTTTGCGGTGGTGAGGGGGCGTGGGGGGGACAGATGTGTTAGCAGATAGTGAGCCAAAGCATGCAAAACACCAAAGGAGCTCAGGACTAAGCTGGAGTTCCACAGTGAAGCTTTAAAGTAAAATCAGGTGAAATTTGAATGGAGTTTGGTGTGATCAGGGTGTCTCATTCAGTCTCTCACCTTAACACAGCAGCATTCAGATGCTCTCCTCCTGCTTCTCGGCTGGGTCTCCTTCCTCGCACCTCCTCAGGGAGACAAACAGGAGCGATGGTCGCAGCTCTTCACCTCCTCCTTTGTCTCCCTCCACGCTCAGCAGCCGTCTCCCAGGTGACTCAGCCAGAGAATGACATCATCCCTGTCAGCACACACACCTGTTTCCTCAAAAGCACCACCTCCCTCTGCCTCCACACACCTCCTCCCCCTGCACCCATGCACTTCCTGGATCTCTTAAAGGGACAGCATCCCTCTGGAGCAACAGGTGAGCCTCCCTGCTGCAGTAACATCCGGCTGCGCTGGAGTCATCAGTCACACATATTGATCTGTGATATTGATATTCTGTGTCTGCTGAAGGCCTCCTCTCCTCTGTGTTTGCTCTGATGCAGCGCTGATGTCAGAGGACGACCGCAGAAGAAGAAACTCAAGCTACTTTTAAATCATGATTAGACAAGGTGTGCCACCTGCTGGTGCAGAAGTCTGGGGACTTGAATCAGATTTCAAACAACTCTGGATTAAAACATGACTTTAAAAACATCATTTTAAGATTGGTAGCTCATTTCCACTCTGTAACAACAGCTGGAAAATCTGTCAGATGATGGTGAGAGTCATTAGCCACACAAGGAGAAATCCTGGAACAGTGTGACTCATCCAGGAGGTCACAGAAGAACCAGGAACAGTATCTAAAGCCCCGCAGGCCTCACTCGGCTCAGTTCAGGTCAGAGGTCATGAGTCAACAATAAGCAAGAGGCGGGGCAAAAATGGCCTCTGTGGGAAAGTCCGAGGAAAAAAACCACTGCTGACCAACTAAACCACAAAGGCTCGTCTCACAAACATCTGGATGATCCCCGAGAGTTCTGGGAAATATTCTGAGGACTGATGAGACAGAAGCTGAACTTTCTGGAAGGTTTGAGTCACATCTGCGTCAGACTAACAGCGTTTCAAGATCCCAGCAGCAGGCAGACGCGGTGGTGGAGGTGTGATGGTCTGGGCTGCTCTGCTGTGACTGAGGGAGCCACGAGTTCTGCTCTCTACCAGAAAACCCTGAAGGAGGATGTCCGCCTATCCCTTGGAGTTCTGAAGCTCAAGAGCACTCAGGCAGCAGGACAATGATGCAAACACAGCAGCAAGTCCACCTCTGATTGGCTCAGGAAGAGTAAACTAAGGTTTTGGAGCGTCGAGTCAAAGTCTGTTCTTAAATCGCTGAGGTGCTTCAGCGTGACCTCAAACAGCCGTTCGTGCTGGAAAACCCTCCAATGTGTCTGAATCCAAACAGTCCTGTGAACAAGGGCGGAGCTAAACTTCCTCCACAGCACTGTTAGAGAAAAGTGGCCATCGTGGCCATATCTGTAACACGCCGCTGTGCCTTGTGCAGCAATAGTGGAGATGAGCTTTGAACAGGTCTTGGTGATCTCCAGTGAGGGAGGAACTCTGGTACTGGTCCTGAACTGGTCTGAGAGTCGGAGGGCAAAGTTTCCAGTTTCTGTCGAATCAACAACTACAGGGAGTAAATTTAGAAACCAGTCAACGTTCTTCATTTACCAGTGTGTGTGTGTGTGTTTCACTGCTGTTTGTCTCGTCTCTGACATGCAGATGCTGTTGGCTTATCCTCGTCTTCCTCTTGCTGCGCCCACGGGTGGTGACGTCAACATTTGAGAAGAAGAATAAAAATGGATGTGATGAAAAGATGAAGTGGCTCAGCCTGCTGTGGTGAGGTGTTTCTGCAGAGCGTTGCAGATGTCACAGCTAATCCTGGAGCATCAGGACAGCCGTCAGGATGCTCTCGCTGAAGTGTGGCTGCGCAGACGGCAGCTCCTCTAAACCACACTGAGAGTAAGGCTACGTTCACACTGCAGGCCAAAGCGCATCAAATCTGACTTCTTTGACCCTCTGTGACCCATATCCGATCATGATATGACAGTTTCAACAGCACAAATCCGATCTGGGTCACTTTCGTATGTGGTCCTGAATCCGATACATATCCGATGTTTTAGAAAGCGACTGCTGTTTGATGGTCATGTCGCATTAAATCCGTCTTTTACGTCACTGACACAAGACGGACGGCAATTATCAGCGCCAGAGAATACAAATGAGAAAGCATGGCGGCGGAAACTGGAGACGGAGCGAGTCAATGGACAGAAACTGAGGTCAGATTTTATTTGTAGTGTGAACAACCAGACAAAAAAAATCGGCATTAAGACCTGCAGTGAGAGGAAACCAAGGAGCAACAACAAAGCAAAGCAAACCTTTTTCAGTTTTACACCATCAGAGCAATGACACCTGGACATGTGTACAGTTTTAGAGTTAATGTTAGGAGGAGATGGAGGCAGATGATTCGCTGGAGACCCCTAAAGGAAGCACCCAAAGTGTGCCAACCCTGACCCAGCAGCCAAACTACAAAAACACCAACATCACAAGAACCAGGACCAGGACGGATCAGATAGACGGACATACAGAGGTTAAATATCAGAGAGAAACCTTTCGTTGTTTCGTGTCTTTCACATAGAAAAAACTGCAACTGAACCAAAATGTGTCGCCATAAACCATGTGACAGCATTCAGTCTGCTCATTGGTCAGATATGTGTAAGGGTGGGGGTAACAAAAGTAATTACAGGAAGAAGGTGCTGCACTCTGGCCCAGTGGATAACACAGAGAGTTTACGTTCATCTTACAGCTAGCTGCTAGCTACCCAGCTAGGTAACTTGCTGCATCCCAGAATGCAACACATACCTGGCTTTGTGGAGGTGTTTAGCTCAAACCTGGCACCTGCCAGCCTGCTCAGCTCTGTGGGGTTCATGAGGACTGAGACCGGTATCACCTGAGTGTGATTCCACCAGACTAAACAGGTGAGAAAGCGTCCTCTGGCTTTCAGTCTCAGGTGGAATTGTTGGGCTGGCTCTGCCGTGGGCGGAGTCTTCTATCTCTGAATGGAGTAAACAAGTTCCTGGCATTTTAAGGCAGGATGGATTTCAGATCGTCCTCGCCAATAGGGTGGTAATCAGGTCCTCTTTGTTACCTGTGGTCCTGTACCCCAGTTTGTCTTTCATCTCTTGTTAATTGGAGAGTGTCCCTGACAGTTGGTGTGGCAGCCCATCATCGCAGTGTTGGCTGTTCGAGTTGGACCAATGCATCCAAAGCAGCCAAATATCCTGGATTCCCCACAGCTTTTTTTGACTTTCCATAATTAATCTATCAAATCTGGCCATTTTTGTCTGAGTCTTTCCAAACCCCGATCATTTCTGAACCTTTTTTTATCATATTGGTCTGCTGATTCTACTCGTGTAGGTTTTACATCCCGGTGACCACGGAAAATACCAAAGATCTGCTGTTCTTTCTCTCTGTCTCTCACATGGGAAGAAGAAACCAATTACTGAAATATGCAAATGTAGGAAGCAGGTAATTATGATTTTCTCGCTAATTTTATATTTGTGATCAAACACTGGCAAGAAGCAAGAAACACAGACGTGAAACCTGATCACATGACCCATCTAACACACCCCCTTTAACCAGATCGCATCACTGTGAGTCAAAAGTGAGAAATCTGGGATATAAACCAGAAAGATGCACAATAACAAAAACAACCCCAAAGAGACGAGGAAGCTGAGTGTGTGCCACTCCTCCTCCTCCTCCTCCCAGCAGGCTTCTCTGTGATGAGACTCTACAGCAGGAACTAAAACCAGCAGAAAAACAATTACATCATAGTGTAATGATGTAACACACACACACACACACACACACACACACACACACACACACACACACACACACACACACACACACACACACACACACACTCATCTAACAACAGCTTATTTCTGCCCCGTCTCCCATAGCGACCAGACTGCTTTCTGTCGCCACGGTGATAGAGCTGTAGCTCAGGACCACAGCTGATGGAAACAAGAGATTGTGGAGACTACATATACAGAGAGGCTACCGACAGAAACACCATCACCTTCAGGAGGTCAGAGGTCACACAGAGGTTACAGAATGAGCCCATTTTGAAATTATATTTCTAAAAACACAGGTAACAGATGTGATGCTGTTTCTGAAACGTCAACGAGCTGACATCAGCTAAAACTGACCGATAACGTGACACTTAGTCTAGAGCAGCTTTGTAGCTAATAATGCTATAACAACACACACACACACACACACACACACACACACACACACACACACACACACACACACACACACACACACACACACACACACACAACACACACACACACACACACACACACACACACTCCACCACCACTAACGGTAACAGAGGTTGACAGCAGCTAACAGCTGATAAGAGAAGCTAACAGAGACTAACAGAGAAAAAATGTCACGGTCGATAGCAGGGCCTCAAACACAGTTTATTTACAACACCAGCGCAGAATATATACAGTGAGGGGAAAATCCAGGGTTCCAAAGGTCCAAGAGGAAGCTCTCTCACACTCGTTCTCGTCTTCACGCCCAAACTCACACACGTTCGCACAGCAGGAAGGTCCCGAAGGAAAACTATCACACAGGAGAGGGAAATTACTCACAAGTCACAAAACAGTCTAAGGAGCTCTAAGGAGCTTGGAAAGAAAAGCATCTGGACTTCTTTAAAGAAGTCCAGATGCTTTTCTTTCCAAGCTCCTTAGCCTACAGTGACCTGGATGACTGAGAACCTTCACAGACAAGTCACAAAACACTTAAGCAAAGATTCACAGGAGCTGAGAGGATCACTAACGTGTCTCGCACAATCATCCATCCAGCGACGAGAGGATCTGCATCCCAGCCTCAAATAGCAAATAGGGGACAGGTAATGACAGCTAATCATGAGTGGGAGTGTGGGCCAAGAGGAGCGTGTCGGCTGGGCAGACACGGGGACCACGATACAAAATCAGCAGCACTAAAGACAGCATATCCTCAACGGCTCACCTCAGCTCAACAATTTCTTTTATCTGTACTGCATCCTGTCTCCTAAATGGCATATAACCGCTCTGGGATTTTCGATTACTATTATTGTCATTTTATATTATTGTTTTGTTTACTTTTATCCTGTTGCTAAACTAATAAAGAATTTGAATTGAATTGAATCAGTATGCCTGTCATCGATCATAAGTGAGCTGACTCACTGACTTGTATCAGACTCCTTTCACAGAGTTTTACAGCTGAGGTAAACAGAGGCCTGACATATTTCCACATTTAGAGTAAAACTCTGGGGGTGAGGTGGGAATCCAGATCTGTCTTGGCTGACTAAAACGTACTTGTCCTATAGCACCTGAGGATTGTGCTTCTGATCTGGAAGGGGTAAGAAAACTTGACTGCAATCTCCAATGTACTGACATCTAGTGGTGAAATTTTACACACTGTAACCTTAAATACACAGCACAGATGAAGGTGGTGAGTTGCAAAAAAGGACAGCTCCGCCCCCTTTGGAGGAAGCAAAGGTAGTCTGGACACGTCTCCATCAAAGAGGAAAGAAAAAAAATGAAGAGAGAGTAAAAGAAAAAAGGTGAAGAAACCCCAAGCCTGCCATGTCCAAACAGGTAGAACAGAAAGCCTAGAAAAATTCAATTTTGGATAGAAATTGATTTCATGGATAACATGATATGTTATACATGTGTCATAGCGCCTCAGTTTTTACTAATTCCACACTGTCTTCTACTCTTCAATCTGGCTATAGAGCCACTCATTCTGGTATGATGGCGCCTGTGTTCGGCCTTGCCGCTGCTGGCTGCAGTTTCCCTCGCTCTGCTACACTGCTGTTTCTGACTGCCCTGCTCTCCTTTTTCATCTCTGATGTATTGCCTGCCTTAGTCTGTGATCGTCTGACACTACTCTCTATTCGCTCCTCTATGGTGGACCTGGATATCTCTTCTTCCCACAATGGCTTCATCCCCCCCTCTGTCGCCAGTGTCTGGATTTTTGACAGCACCCTTTTGGATCCACGCAAATCACAGAGGAGGAGAGGTGAAAGAGCAGGTGTCCAGCTGAAATTTAGACTGCTCTTCAGACGAGGATTAGCGGGTAAGCGACGTCGAGGATTTCTGGTCACCTGTGCTCAGACTGCTTGTTCGGAGGAGAATTTGTCTTCCCTGTCCCTGCTGGATTTTGCAAGGCCTGGACTTACGAGATCGTGTTACCTTAGGAGTGGTCATCCAGGCTTTCCGGTTATATACTATGATCGTCACGGATCGAACTCGCAGATTCTACGTCCCCTAAAACGGGTCAGTGTCAGTATTTGTTTGACTTATTCCAGGTTGAGCATGGTGCTTCTCAATGCCTGATCTATGACAAATAAAAGGTTCTTGTTGGACGACTTTCCGTGTCATGGCACAGTGAGTTGACGCGTTTGGTGGCTGCTCCCCACAATCTGGATAGAAAAACACCGAAACTCGCTAACAGACAATTCAGCTGAGCAAGGCGAATGCAGTTGGTGAGGAATAAGGCAAAGGGAACTCAAAATGCCAAGGGGACAGGACAAAGCCACTTCCTCCCCAAAAACAAATGCTAACAACGCAACAGGACAAGCCAACATGAGCTCTGATATCATAGCTAGTGACTCGGCTGGTGAGCTACTAAAAGCTATCGAATCATTGAAATCAGAAATGAAACAAGATAACGAAAGGCTGACAAAAGACATCAATCCAACATGAATATAAACTAAAATGGAACTCAAATAAGATCAAATATTTAGGTGTCTATCTAACCAGTGAATTAAGCACATTATACGAGGCAAATTATGTAAAGAGTAGCAATGCAATTCAAAAACATTTGAGTAAATGGGCTCCACTTGTCATGGACCTCAGCTCAAGAATAGAGGTAATAAAAATGAATGTGCTTCCCCGACTACTGTACCTATTCACTTAATTGCCAGCAGTGTTGGGACTAACGCATTATTAAGTAACGCGTTACAGTAACTACGTTATTATTGTGGTAACGAGCACGGTAACTGGTTATTATGCCAAAACCGGGAACGCGTTACTCGCTACTGGGATTTAGATAGGATCGTTATTCGTTACTTCGTGTGGTGGCTATCACGGAGCTTCCACAGATTCAGTAACATTAGCAAGTGGTGGAGGCCAGCAGGTGGATGAAGGAAAAGGGAGGCAAGAGGAGAGACCCGAAGCAGCCGCCAGTCCGAGTGTCAGGTGAACTGAACTTCAGGTAAGAAGTTATGACCTGCAGTCCATCTGGGTCAGATATGAACCAAGTTTAGGTGGAGTTTATTTTAGTTATGCTGACTTTTTCGTACTGCGTGCTAGCTAGCATGACGGAGTTTCTATACAGCTGGGTGGTGCTATGTTACTGATGTTGAACTTTATTTTGTTCATAAGGTTAATTATTAGAGTTGCCAACCGTCCCGTAAAAAACGGAATCGTCTCGTATTCAGAGAAAATATCAAGCGTTTGGTATTGAGGTGAAAAGAAATACAGTTTGTCCCGGACTTCAGCTACAATGAAAAAGACACAAAGCTGGAGTTATTCTGTGTCTTTGCTGCACAGCTGCCTCTTCTTCTCTCATCCTCCCCCCTCCCTCTCCTGTTTCTACTTCAATCATGAAACTGATCAATGATCAGCTGATCGTCTCTCTTGTTTGTTTATCACTTTGCGCCGAAAGAGGAAACCAGCGGATGTCGCGCTAAACAACAGCAGCACGTTTAAGCTTGATCAGCTGTTGTTAGAATTTATTTAATATTAATTTCTAGTATCAGCTGATGTTTGCTGGAGCCACAGCTGTAAAGCTGCTGGTCATGATGTCGGTTTGGATATGTGGTGAGAGGGAAACATGAAGATGAAACCAGGAGACGTCCTTACTGAATCATCAGAGCTGTGATGGAGAAACAGGTTTACCTTTTAGGTGACATGGATGAGTTGAAGTTATGAACTGTTTCTGAGAGACAAATAACACCAGGATCCTTTTCTAAGCAGCTGACAGCTGGTAACTGTGCAGGGGCGGGTCTAGCAAAGTGTTGCCAGGGGTCCATGTAGGGCATTAACAGGGAGAGGGGGGCACAAAGAAATACTTTCTTATTCTCATTTAAAATGTCTCGCTTTTAAAAAAATAATTATCTGAGTCTTACAACAAACGATTGATAGATTGATACATATATACCATCAGAACAGTGAACATCACTGTCACAACAGTGTTTGTTTTCATTCAAAGGCTTTATGATTTTTCCTATAATGGCGGGCTAGTCAAAATGCCTGGGCTGATTTTTTGTCCTAGTCCAGCCCTGTATGCAGCTCATCTGCAGTCTGGTGTTACCCACATCTTCCTATTCAGAAGGCAGAATTTCCGAGTTCTGAGTACAATCGAAAGCACCACGACTGCAGTTTTTGTGTTGGATGTAAAAAGCAGGCTAGGATAGAATCAGGCGTGGGATTTCTCTCGTGGAAATGTGCACATTATTTTTTTCCTTTCTATTGGTAGGTGGCACAGTGCACCTGTGGCAAGTAAGCAAGCTAGAAGGCTGGCAAAGTTATGGAAGCAACACATTAACAAGAGAATTCTGAGTAAAACCAAAGTTACTTTCCCTAGTAACTAGTTACTCTGAAAGTAACGAGTAACTTGAAGTAACTGAGTTACTTTTGATAGAAGTAACTAGTAATGTAACTAAGTTACTAATTTAAAGTAACTTACCCAACACTGATTGCCAGTCCATAGACCAGATGTACAATTTGGCAGATGGGATAAATTAGTTAGTAGATTTATTTGGAAAGGGACAAAGCCAAGAGTAAGATTTAAAATACTCCAACTAAGAAAAGAAAGAGGAGGACTCGCCCTCCCGAACTTCAAGGAATACTTCTATGCAGCCCAGCTGAGATATATTGTTTACTGGTGCTCACCGGACTGCACCTCAAAATGGAGGCATATGAAGATAAATTACTGTTCATCATATCATCCACAAGCAAGATTGGGAGAAGAAACTATACAGTCTACGCACGCAAATCCTATTATTGAATTCACTTTTAAACTCTGGTGGATTATAGCGACGAAATATAGAATCATAGAAGACTGTAAACTGCTGATTCGGCCTGTATATTCACAAAAAAGGGTACTCCTTCTTCAGTCGGCCGCAGACCTTTGGTCATGGAGGAGGTCTGGCTGTGGTGCACTGAAATTGGTTTCACTGTTATTCATTAATGGTTGAAAATTTTTCATCATTTGAACTACAGCTGGTTAAAATTGGAATCAAAGATCTGTGTTACTGTGCTGTAGTGTATCGTCCTCCTGGACCCAACAGTCCATTTTTAAAGGAGTTCAGTGACTTTTTATCTTCCATCTTGAAGCTGTGCAGATTGTTAATAATTGGGGATTTTTACATACACATTGATGATGACTCTGACCTCTTTGCCAGAGGTTTTCTTAGTATCATGGACTCTTTTCATTTCACACAGCATGTGTCTTTCTCTGTGTCTTCCTCTAAGTTCAGATCCTTCGTCACCTCTCTCACCTATGGGGTGCCACAGGGCTCTGTCTTGGGACTGTTACTGTTTCTGTTGTGCGTACTCCCTCTTCTGCAACTTCTTAGCTCTTTTACAGATATTTTGTATTATTGTTACGCAGATAATATTCAGCTATATATCTCTTTTAGGCCACCTGATGTTTCTAAGCTTCAGATCTTGCAGTCCTGCTTAGATTCTGTTAGGGATTGGCTGGCTGATAATTATCTTCAACTAAATGCTGATAAAACGGAAGTCATTGTCTTTGCTCCTGAGAAATTTGCTCCACTCGTGGTTAAAAATCTAGGCCCTCTTGCTTCTTATATTAAACCCTCCATTAGGATCCTTGGTTTTACATTTGACCCAGCTCTGACGCTGGGCACACACGTTACATCTTTGGTTCGCTCTTGTTTTTACCATTTAAGAAATATTGCTAAGCTGAGTCCCATTATGTCATGCGCCGAATTGGAAATGATTATTCATGCTTTTGTTTCATCTCGCTTAGACTATTGTACAGTGAGTGCAGAATTATTAGGCAAATGAGTATTTTGTCCACATCCTCCTCTTCATGCATGTTGTCTTACTCCAAGCTGTATAGGCTTGAAAGCCTACTACCAATTAAGCATATTAGGTGATGTGCATCTCTGTAATGGGAAGGGGTGTGGTCTAATGACATCAACACCCTATATCAGGTGTGCATAATTATTAGGCAACGTCCTTTCCTTTGGCAAAATGGGTCAAAAGAAGGACTTGACAGGCTCAGAAAAGTCAAAAATAGTGAGATATCTTGCAGAGGGATGCAGCAGTCTCAAAATTGCAAAGCTTCTGAAGCGTGATCATCGAACAATCAAGCGTTTCATTCAAAATAGTCAACAGGGTCACAAGAAGCGTGTGGAAAAACCAAGGCGCAAAATAACTGCCCATGACCTGAGAAAAGTCAAGCGTGCAGCTGCCAAGATGCCACTTGCCACCAGTTTGGCCATATTTCAGAGCTGCAACATCACTGGAGTGCCCAAAAGCACAAGGTGTGCAATACTCAGAGACATGGCCAAGGTAAGAAAGGCTGAAAGACGACCACCACTGAACAAGACACACAAGCTGAAACGTCAAGACTGGGCCAAGAAATATCTCAAGACTGGTTTTTCTAAGGTTTTATGGACTGATGAAATGAGAGTGAGTCTTGATGGGCCAGATGGATGGGCCCGTGGCTGGATTGGTAAAGGGCAGAGAGCTCCAGTCCCACTCAGACGCCAGCAAGGTGGAGGTGGAGTACTGGTTTGGGCTGGTATCATCAGAGATGAGCTTGTGGGGCCTTTTCGGGTTGAGGATGGAGTCAAGCTCAACTCCCAGTCCTACTGCCAGTTTCTGGAAGACACCTTCTTCAAGCAGTGGTACAGGAAGAAGTCTGCATCCTTCAAGAAAAACATGATTTTCATGCAGGACAATGCTCCATCACACGCGTCCAAGTACTCCACAGCGTGGCTGGCAAGAAAGGGTATAAAAGAAGAAAAACTAATGACATGGCCTCCTTGTTCACCTGATCTGAACCCTATTGAGAACCTGTGGTCCATCATCAAATGTGAGATTTACAAGGAGGGAAAACAGTACACCTCTCTGAACAGTGTCTGGGAGGCTGTGGTTGCTGCTGCACGCAATGTTGATGGTGAACAGATCAAAACACTGACAGAATCCATGGATGGCAGGCTTTTGAGTGTCCTTGCAAAGAAAGGTGGCTATATTGGTCGCTGATTTGTTTTGTTTTGTTTTTGAATGTCAGAAATGTATATTTGTGAATGTGGAGATGTTATATTGGTGTCACTGGTAAAAATAAATAATTGAAATGGGTATATATTTGTTTTTTGTTAAGTTGCCTAATAATTATGCACAGTAATAGTCACCTGCACACACAGATATCCCCCTAAAATAGCTAAAACTAAAAACAAACTAAAACTACTTCCAAAAACATTCAGCTTTGATATTAATGAGTGTTTTGGGTTCATTGAGAACATGGTTGTTGTTCAATAATAAAATTATTCCTCAAAAATACAACTTGCCTAATAATTCTGCACTCCCTGTAATTCCTTGTTTACTTGCTTAAGTAATGCCTCCCTGGAACGACTGCAGGGTGTTCAGAATGCTGCTGCTAGGCTTCTGACAAAGCATCACAAATACTCCCATGTCACGCCCCTGCTGATTCAGCTGCATTGGCTCCCTGTCAAGTTCAGGGTCCATTTTAAGATTATAATCATGACTTATAGGGCCCTCACTAAATCGGCTCCAAGCGGTTCAAAATGCTGCAGCAAGGCTTTTAACCCACAGCAATAAATTTTCCCATATCACTCCTATACTAAAATCCTTGCATTGGCTTCCGATTGGGTATAGATATAAGTTTAAAATCCTCACCTTTACGTTTATGTCTCTACAAGGTGAGGCCCCCATCTATATCTCGGAGCTTCTCAAACCCTATTCTCCAAAGCGAACTCTTAGATCCACTGATAGTGGTCGTCTATCTATTCCACGGACTCGTCTGAAAACAAAGAGGGATCACGCTTTTCAAACCCTGGCTCCAATACTGTGGAACGGTTTACCCTCCTCACTACGCACCATCGACACGGTGGCCTCTTTTAAAAAACAGCTTAAAACTCATCTGTTTAGACAGGCATTTGGGTAATATGTTGTCTTATTTTATATTTATATTGTACTATTGCTTGTTTGATATGCTTTTATATTTCCTCTAATATTGTTCGTTTGACATGTCTTTATGTGAAGCACTTTGTAACAGCGTTTTTGTCTTAAAAAGTGCTATATAAATAAATTTTACTTACTTACTACTTACCCTGCACGGTGTAGCTCCAACTTAAATCAGTGATCTTCTTCCTTATCGCCCCAGCAGGTCCCTGAGGTCTTGTGACCAGGGCTTGCTGGTTGTCCAGCATACCAGGTTAAAAACAAAAGGTGACAGAGCGTCAGCGGCTCCCAGACTCTGGAACTCACTCCCTTTGAGTTTGAGATCTGTGGACTCAGTCATGTCTTTTAAAAAGCAGTTAAAAACGTATCTAGTAAAGCGCTATACAAATGCAGGCCATTTACCATTTACAGGCCATCTGTTTAAACTTGCTTTTGGTTGATTTTGTTTTTTAGAGGTTGTATGTCCGTTTCTGCTTCTGTGAAGCACTTTGTGATTTTTATCTTGAAAGGTGCTATATAAATAAAATTTTACTTACTTACTTGCCATCGCACTCCGCAGCTGCGGGGAGATACTGGGATGTGGAGGAAAGCTATATATAGTTATTGTAGCTGACAGAGTGACATTACCTGCAGGGTCACAGCTGCTCACACCTGAGAAGGACAGATGTTCATGAGGATCTCCATCAACATCTGATTTAACATATTTTTCCCTTTTTTAAATTCTTGACTCGATTGGGAATATTTTGTTTTATTTTGCTGTAGTCGATAAAAGATCAACTCAAACACCTGTTATATTATTGATACATTATGATAATTAAGAACTCTGTTTATGTCCTAAATGTATCCAGATATATAAGAAAACCAAATCTGAGCCAACAGTTTAGAGCTATTTCCCACAGTGAGACACACACACACACACACACACACACACACACACACACAGAGCGTGTGAAAACATTCCTGGGAACGGAGCGTCTGTACGTAACCTTTATTCAGTTGCTAATTTTACACAACAATGCAACAATACTCACACACCCATTAGTGATGCAGAGAGGTTCACACTCTCAGAGCTGTTTCTGCTCAGCAGCTGCTCAGACTTCTGGTGTCGTCACGTTCACACACTTTAACCTGCTGAAAATGAACTCTGAGCAGAGAAGACTGACAAAACTGGATCAAAGTTGCGGGCTAGCATTAATATTCATTGAAAAAAAATCTTCCTCCAAATATAACAAGGAATCTTTTCTTATGGACTCAAACAAGTTTTGCTGAAAAACTGAATATGGAACAAGCAAAGCTTAATACTAAACAATATATATAATTTATATAAACGTAACTTAATATTGCACACATGCAAAATCAAAATTCCAATTAAATAACACATCAGTGGAATTCATTTCTTAAATAAAAAAATATATTTGCAGCCTTCTGAATTAAATTTTATCATTTTATCATTTATCAAATTTTCATCATATTCTCCCACCTGTCCAGAAAGCTCCTGTTTTCTGCCTTTCTTTTTGCCATTTTGGGATAGGTAGCATGGCAGTATTTGCATGGTTGCTATGACTATGGTCAACAGAGGAGAGGGTGCTAATGGGTCCTGTCATGACTGACGTGCCAAAACACCAATAGAGCATTCTGGGAATTGTAGTATTAGCAGTACATTCACTGTATAATACTGGCAGGCCAGCTCTAATAGTAATTTTGTATGACTTCGCGGGCCAAATGTAATTAGGCTGCAGGCCAGAGTTTGACACCTATGATATAGGAGATGATGGTCTTCTTAGTCACAGAGAAGTAGGAACCAGGAAACATGAAGAAGCAGGGCATGCAGGAAGAGGAAACCTTTTGTGATTGGTGAGTCTCCACTGTGTGAACACAGGGTCGCTCAGACTAAGTCAGATCCTAAATGCTCAGCCCGAGTCTTTAGATGTAGTGAAATGGTTCCAGTCCCTCAGTTCACTTCATTATTCCCATCTGTTACTGGGTTGAGCTTTACTTTGACACATGTACCACAGCTCATCTTTGACATTCTGATTTAATATTCTTGTTTTTGCCATTATTTTTTTCATGATATTTTTTATATGTATTGAGTAGAGCTACTAGGGTGTCCTTTGCTGTGCAGACACACCCATCCAGCAGTAGGCGCTTTGACTTAATTTACAAACAGGAGATCCTTGAATCAAATCCCAGATTTGGATATAATGAAGATTTAGACATGACCAAGACATCAATATTGGGTGAACAACCCTCAGAAGCTCCACTAGCGGTTTAATGCCTGGGACCCTCCAGCATTTGTTCTAGAACTGAAGAAGCTTCTCGGATCGGGTGCAAAGAAGTTTTTAAAGCTCTCAAGAGTACCGTGAGGTGGATAACTGAGGACATACAAAGACTTTGAAAGATTTCCCAACTCCAAGATTAAGAATGCAATTGACACTGTGAAGAAGATGGTTTCAAATGGTAACAGGAAGGCATTGGTGGGATTTGAACCCAGGATCTCCTGTTTACTAGACAGGCGCTTTGACCAGCTGAGCCACAGCGCCTCCTGCTGACAGGCAAACCGGTAATACCTGGTATTACCTGGTACTGCAGAAGGAGACGAGTTCAACTTTTTTTTACTTTTGTGCACTATAAATGTAAGATATGGTCAAATAGTCCAACAAGTAACTTCCTGTTCCTCACTTCGTCAATGACCTCAGTGGAAACATCATAAGGTGAAGGAGAAGCTTTTGAGACTGATTCAACAGGGTGAGTCTGAACACTGTGAAGAAGATGGTTTCAAATAGTAACAGGAAGGCACTGCTGGGATTTGAACCCAGGATCTCCTGTTTACTAGACAGGTACTTTGACCAGCTGAGCCACAGCGCCTCCTGCTGTCAGGCAATCCGGTAATACCTGGTATTACCTGGTACTGCAGAAGGAGACGAGTTCACTTTTTTAACTTTTGTGCACTATCAATGTAGGATATGGTCAAATAGTCCAACAAGTAACTTCCTGTCCCTCACTTCTTCAATGACCTCGGTGGAAACATCATAAGGTGAAGGAGAAGCTTTTGAGACTGATTCAACAGGGTGAGTCTGAACAAGTCCTCAAAACAACTCTATTTCCCTTGGCAAGGGTGGATTCCCGCACTTTACTGTCAAAGCTTTGTTTGTTTCGTAAAGCACTCTTTTGAATGTGCTCAATGGCTAACTGGTAGCTTTCTGCAAGACTCTCTCAGCTCTCCAGATCTAATTTCTGTTCACGTAGACAATCGGAAAGAGACATCTGCAGCAGGGGGCATGGCCCAGCTACATCAGTGTGACAGAAATCTGCTGGTATTGCAGAGGCTCCAATAGCCAAACATTGTACTTGTGCAGACGATGGTACTGCTGCCTCCTCCTCCTCAAGAGTTGAGGAATACTCATGTCTCTTGCATACTGCCTTTACTGCCTCGGTTGGAAAATCTGGCTCTTTGTTGCGGCGCAAGAGCTGTGCAGTAAAGCCTTCAATGGCATTTTCCTCATCATTAGAACTCTGATCAGATATATCACAGGCATGCAGATACGGACGTCTCAACAGCCCATCTGCATCTTGGTTGTCCTTCCCAGCACTATACTCAATGTCAAAATCAAAACTGGAAAGTACGGCCAACCAGCAATGCCCTACTGCGTCCAACTTTGCAGATGTTAAAACGTATGTGAGTGGATTATTGTCTGTCATCACTGTACATTTTACTCCATAGATACAGCGGAAAACGTTCTGGGTGACAGCCCACTTCACAGACAGGAAGTCAAGCTTGTGTGCAGGGTACCTTTGCTCGGACTTGGAGAGACCCCTACTGGCACAGGCAATGACTCTTAACTTGCTCTCCTGTTCTTGATATAGGGCTGCACCGAGAACATGGGCGCTTGCATCGGTGTGCACAATATAATGTTCTTTGGATCTGCAAACCCAAGAACAGGAGCTGTTGTGAGCTTGAGAATCAATGTCCTAAAAGTATCTTCAGCGGTTGGGGTCCATTTTTCGTGAAAAAGGCTTTTTGAGATCCGCACTGGTAGAAACCTTGTGGTTTCTGCCAGACAGACTGGATTTTCTCTTCAGTGGGAGGCAACCAGCACTTAAGTGATTAAGGGGTATTGCAAGCTTGGAATAGTCTTTTATAAACCTCCTGTAATATCCAGTGAACCCAAGGAAAGACTTAAGCTACTTGATGTTATCTGGTCTTGGCCAGGTAGTGAGGGCAGCTGGATCTGTTTTGAGCCCTTCTGATGATACAACATGGCTGAGATATTGGACAGATGTCCTGAAGAACTGACATTTCTCTGGCGACAGCTTTAAAGTAAATTCTTTCATCCTATGGAGGACCTTCAGCGATCATTCCTCATGGTTCTCAAGTGTAGCTGAGAAAGGAGTGACATCATCAAGAAAAACCGAGACCTGACTCAAATTCCTGCTGCCTATACACTTTTCCATAACATAAGAGGAAAGTAGAACACCTCCTTATGCTGTTTTTAATAGAGAACTCTTCGGCATTTATTTTAACACAACACCTAACAGTCTTACCTTCTCTTATCAGTAACTCGAATGATTTGCAGAATCTTGACAGTACTTTTGGGACGAAAGCTCAATATAACCCTGCCTCACCCAGTTTCTATACTGGTCCATTTATGTCTGTTGTCACAGTTGCATGTTTTAGTAGACTTTCAGTTTTGATGTTTTTCATCTGCATGTGGTGCACAGCTGCTGGGGTGTCCTTTGCTAAATCTTTAGTGCCTCCAAACTTCAGATTCAACAGATTACTTCCTTTTATTTTGACATTGAGGAAAAGTTGCCTACACAGAATTTCTTATTTTGAAATAGCTCAACAGGCACTGCTGGGATTTGAACCCAGGATCTCCTGTTTACAAGACAGGTGCTTTGACCGGCTAAGCTACAGTGCCTCCTTCAGGGAAGGGAAAAACCAAGTAACCTCTGCAGACACAGTTTTGAATCGGTTTGTCACATTTTTCCCCACCAGCTGTTGGACAGTAGCCAGAGGCACACAGCTCAAGGCGCTGTGGCTTAGCTGGCCAAAGCGCCTGTCTCGTAAACAGGAGATCCTGGGTTCAAATCCCAGCAGTGCCTTACCTCCCTACCAATGCCATTACATTTCATTAATGAGTGCTGATGGCGGGAAGCATTGGGTGTTATGCTTTCTCTCCTTCCTTTCCAAGAAGAGGACACAATGAAGATTTAGACATGCCCAAGACATCAATATTGGGTGAACAACCCTCAGAAGCTCCACTAGCGGTTTAATGCCTGGGACCCTCCAGCATTTGTTCTAGAACTGAAGAAGCTTCTCGGATCGGGTGCAAAGAAGTTTTTAAAGCTCTCAAGAGTACCGTGAGGTGGATAACTGAGGACATACAAAGACTTTGAAAGATTTCCCAACTCCAAGATTAAGAATGCAATTAACACTGTGAAGAAGATGGTTTCAAATGGTAACAGGAAGGCACTGCTGGGATTTGAACCCAGGATCTCCTGTTTACTAGACAGGCGCTTTGACCAGCTGAGCCACAGCGCCTCCTGCTGACAGGCAAACCGGTAATACCTGGTATTACCTGGTACTGCAGAAGGAGATGAGTTCAACTTTTTTTTTACTTTTGTGCACTATAAATGTAAGATATGGTCAAATAGTCCAACAAGTAACTTCCTGTTCCTCACTTCGTCAATGACCTCAGTGGAAACATCATAAGGTGAAGGAGAAGCTTTTGAGACTGATTCAACAGGGTGAGTCTGAACACTGTGAAGAAGATGGTTTCAAATAGTAAGAGGAAGGCACTGCTGGGATTTGAACCCAGGATCTCCTGTTTACTAGACAGGCACTTTGACCAGCTAAGCCACAGCGCCTCCTGCTGTCAGGCAATCCGGTAATACCTGGTATTACCTGGTACTGCAGAAGGAGACGAGTTCACTTTTTTAACTTTTGTGCACTATCAATGTAGGATATGGTCAAATAGTCCAACAAGTAACTTCCTGTCCCTCACTTCTTCAATGACCTCGGTGGAAACATCATAAGGTGAAGGAGAAGCTTTTGAGACTGATTCAACAGGGTGAGTCTGAACAAGTCCTCAAAACAACTCTATTTCCCTTGGCAAGGGTGGATTCCCGCACTTTACTGTCAAAGCTTTGTTTGTTTCGTAAAGCACTCTTTTGAATGTGCTCAATGGCTAACTGGTAGCTTTCTGCAAGACTCTCTCAGCTCTCCAGATCTAATTTCTGTTCACGTAGACAATCGGAAAGAGACATCTGCAGCAGGGGGCATGGCCCAGCTACATCAGTTTGACAGAAATCTGCTGGTATTGCAGAGGCTCCAATAGCCAAACATTGTACTCGTGCAGACGATGGTACTGCTGCCTCCTCCTCCTCAAGAGTTGAGGAATACTCATGTCTCTTGCATACTGCCTTTACTGCCTCGGTTGGAAAATCTGGCTCTTTGTTGCGGCGCAAGAGCTGTGCAGTAAAGCCTTCAATGGCATTTTCCTCATCATTAGAACTCTGATCAGATATATCACAGGCATGCAGATACGGACGTCTCAACAGCCCATCTGCATCTTGGTTGTCCTTCCCAGCACTATACTCAATGTCAAAATCAAAACTGGAAAGTACGGCCAACCAGCAATGCCCTACTGCGTCCAACTTTGCAGATGTTAAAACGTATGTGAGTGGATTATTGTCTGTCATCACTGTACATTTTACTCCATAGATACAGCGGAAAACGTTCTGGGTGACAGCCCACTTCACAGACAGGAAGTCAAGCTTGTGTGCAGGGTACCTTTGCTCGGACTTGGAGAGACCCCTACTGGCACAGGCAATGACTCTTAACTTGCTCTCCTGTTCTTGATATAGGGCTGCACCGAGAACATGGGCGCTTGCATCGGTGTGCACAATATAATGTTCTTTGGATCTGCAAACCCAAGAACAGGAGCTGTTGTGAGCTTGAGAATCAATGTCCTAAAAGTATCTTCAGCGGTTGGGGTCCATTTTTCGTGAAAAAGGCTTTTTGAGATCCGCACTGGTAGAAACCTTGTGGTTTCTGCCAGACAGACTGGATTTTCTCTTCAGTGGGAGGCAACCAGCACTTAAGTGATTAAGGGGTATTGCAAGCTTGGAATAGTCTTTTATAAACCTCCTGTAATATCCAGTGAACCCAAGGAAAGACTTAAGCTACTTGATGTTATCTGGTCTTGGCCAGGTAGTGAGGGCAGCTGGATCTGTTTTGAGCCCTTCTGATGATACAACATGGCTGAGATATTGGACAGATGTCCTGAAGAACTGACATTTCTCTGGCGACAGCTTTAAAGTAAATTCTTTCATCCTATGGAGGACCTTCAGCGATCATTCCTCATGGTTCTCAAGTGTAGCTGAGAAAGGAGTGACATCATCAAGAAAAACCGAGACCTGACTCAAATTCCTGCTGCCTATACACTTTTCCATAACATAAGAGGAAAGTAGAACACCTCCTTATGCTGTTTTTAATAGAGAACTCTTCGGCATTTATTTTAACACAACACCTAACAGTCTTACCTTCTCTTATCAGTAACTCGAATGATTTGCAGAATCTTGACAGTACTTTTGGGACGAAAGCTCAATATAACCCTGCCTCACCCAGTTTCTATACTGGTCCATTTATGTCTGTTGTCACAGTTGCATGTTTTAGTAGACTTTCAGTTTTGATGTTTTTCATCTGCATGTGGTGCACGGCTGCTGGGGTGTCCTTTGCTAAATCTTTAGTGCCTCCAAACTTCAGATTCAACAGATTACTTCCTTTTATTTTGACATTGAGGAAAAGTTGCCTACACAGAATTTCTTATTTTGAAATAGCTCAACAGGCACTGCTGGGATTTGAACCCAGGATCTCCTGTTTACAAGACAGGTGCTTTGACCGGCTAAGCTACAGTGCCTCCTTCAGGGAAGGGAAAAACCAAGTAACCTCTGCAGACACAGTTTTGAATCGGTTTGTCACATTTTTCCCCACCAGCTGTTGGACAGTAGCCAGAGGCACACAGCTCAAGGCGCTGTGGCTTAGCTGGCCAAAGCGCCTGTCTCGTAAACAGGAGATCCTGGGTTCAAATCCCAGCAGTGCCTTACCTCCCTACCAATGCCATTACATTTCATTAATGAGTGCTGATGGCGGGAAGCATTGGGCGTTATGCTTTCTCTCCTTCCTTTCCAAGAAGAGGACACAATGAAGATTTAGACATGCCCAAGACATCAATATTGGGTGAACAACCCTCAGAAGCTCCACTAGCGGTTTAATGCCTGGGACCCTCCAGCATTTGTTCTAGAACTGAAGAAGCTTCTCGGATCGGGTGCAAAGAAGTTTTTAAAGCTCTCAAGAGTACCGTGAGGTGGATAACTGAGGACATACAAAGACTTTGAAAGATTTCCCAACTCCAAGATTAAGAATGCAATTAACACTGTGAAGAAGATGGTTTCAAATGGTAACAGGAAGGCACTGCTGGGATTTGAACCCAGGATCTCCTGTTTACTAGACAGGCGCTTTGAGCAGCTGAGCCACAGCGCCTCCTGCTGACAGGCAAACCGGTAATACCTGGTATTACCTGGTACTGCAGAAGGAGACGAGTTCAACTTTTTTTTAACTTTTGTGCACTATAAATGTAAGATATGGTCAAATAGTCCAACAAGTAACTTCCTGTTCCTCACTTCGTCAATGACCTCAGTGGAAACATCATAAGGTGAAGGAGAAGCTTTTGAGACTGATTCAACAGGGTGAGTCTGAACACTGTGAAGAAGATGGTTTCAAATAGTAAGAGGAAGGCACTGCTGGGATTTGAACCCAGGATCTCCTGTTTACTAGACAGGCACTTTGACCAGCTAAGCCACAGCGCCTCCTGCTGTCAGGCAATCCGGTAATACCTGGTATTACCTGGTACTGCAGAAGGAGACGAGTTCACTTTTTTAACTTTTGTGCACTATCAATGTAGGATATGGTCAAATAGTCCAACAAGTAACTTCCTGTCCCTCACTTCTTCAATGACCTCGGTGGAAACATCATAAGGTGAAGGAGAAGCTTTTGAGACTGATTCAACAGGGTGAGTCTGAACAAGTCCTCAAAACAACTCTATTTCCCTTGGCAAGGGTGGATTCCCGCACTTTACTGTCAAAGCTTTGTTTGTTTCGTAAAGCACTCTTTTGAATGTGCTCAATGGCTAACTGGTAGCTTTCTGCAAGACTCTCTCAGCTCTCCAGATCTAATTTCTGTTCACGTAGACAATCGGAAAGAGACATCTGCAGCAGGGGGCATGGCCCAGCTACATCAGTTTGACAGAAATCTGCTGGTATTGCAGAGGCTCCAATAGCCAAACATTGTACTCGTGCAGACGATGGTACTGCTGCCTCCTCCTCCTCAAGAGTTGAGGAATACTCATGTCTCTTGCATACTGCCTTTACTGCCTCGGTTGGAAAATCTGGCTCTTTGTTGCGGCGCAAGAGTTGTGCAGTAAAGCCTTCAATGGCATTTTCCTCATCATTAGAACTCTGATCAGATATATCACAGGCATGCAGATACGGACGTCTCAACAGCCCATCTGCATCTTGGTTGTCCTTCCCAGCACTATACTCAATGTCAAAATCAAAACTGGAAAGTACGGCCAACCAGCAATGCCCTACTGCGTCCAACTTTGCAGATGTTAAAACGTATGTGAGTGGATTATTGTCTGTCATCACTGTACATTTTACTCCATAGATACAGCGGAAAACGTTCTGGGTGACAGCCCACTTCACAGACAGGAAGTCAAGCTTGTGTGCAGGGTACCTTTGCTCGGACTTGGAGAGACCCCTACTGGCACAGGCAATGACTCTTAACTTGCTCTCCTGTTCTTGATATAGGGCTGCACCGAGAACATGGGCGCTTGCATCGGTGTGCACAATATAATGTTCTTTGGATCTGCAAACCCAAGAACAGGAGCTGTTGTGAGCTTGAGAATCAATGTCTTAAAAGTATCTTCAGCGGTTGGGGTCCATTTTTCGTGAAAAAGGCTTTTTGAGATCCGCACTGGTAGAAACCTTGTGGTTTCTGCCAGACAGACTGGATTTTCTCTTCAGTGGGAGGCAACCAGCACTTAAGTGATTAAGGGGTATTGCAAGCTTGGAATAGTCTTTTATAAACCTCCTGTAATATCCAGTGAACCCAAGGAAAGACTTAAGCTACTTGATGTTATCTGGTCTTGGCCAGGTAGTGAGGGCAGCTGGATCTGTTTTGAGCCCTTCTGATGATACAACATGGCTGAGATATTGGACAGATGTCCTGAAGAACTGACATTTCTCTGGCGACAGCTTTAAAGTAAATTCTTTCATCCTATGGAGGACCTTCAGCGATCATTCCTCATGGTTCTCAAGTGTAGCTGAGAAAGGAGTGACATCATCAAGAAAAACCGAGACCTGACTCAAATTCCTGCTGTCTATACACTTTTCCATAACATAAGAGGAAAGTAGAACACCTCCTTATGCTGTTTTTAATAGAGAACTCTTTGGCATTTATTTTAACACAACACCTAACAGTCTTACCTTCTCTTATCAGTAACTCGAATGATTTGCAGAATCTTGACAGTACTTTTGGGACGAAAGCTCAATATAACCCTGCCTCACCCAGTTTCTATACTGGTCCATTTATGTCTGTTGTCACAGTTGCATGTTTTAGTAGACTTTCAGTTTTGATGTTTTTCATCTGCATGTGGTGCACAGCTGCTGGGGTGTCCTTTGCTAAATCTTTAGTGCCTCCAAACTTCAGATTCAACAGATTACTTCCTTTTATTTTGACATTGAGGAAAAGTTGCCTACACAGAATTTCTTATTTTGAAATAGCTCAACAGGCACTGCTGGGATTTGAACCCAGGATCTCCTGTTTACAAGACAGGTGCTTTGACCGGCTAAGCTACAGTGCCTCCTTCAGGGAAGGGAAAAACCAAGTAACCTCTGCAGACACAGTTTTGAATCGGTTTGTCACATTTTTCCCCACCAGCTGTTGGACAGTAGCCAGAGGCACACAGCTCAAGGCGCTGTGGCTTAGCTGGCCAAAGCGCCTGTCTCGTAAACAGGAGATCCTGGGTTCAAATCCCAGCAGTGCCTTACCTCCCTACCAATGCCATTACATTTCATTAATGAGTGCTGATGGCGGGAAGCATTGGGTGTTATGCTTTCTCTCCTTCCTTTCCAAGAAGAGGACACAATGAAGATTTAGACATGCCCAAGACATCAATATTGGGTGAACAACCCTCAGAAGCTCCACTAGCGGTTTAATGCCTGGGACCCTCCAGCATTTGTTCTAGAACTGAAGAAGCTTCTCGGATCGGGTGCAAAGAAGTTTTTAAAGCTCTCAAGAGTACCGTGAGGTGGATAACTGAGGACATACAAAGACTTTGAAAGATTTCCCAACTCCAAGATTAAGAATGCAATTAACACTGTGAAGAAGATGGTTTCAAATGGTAACAGGAAGGCACTGCTGGGATTTGAACCCAGGATCTCCTGTTTACTAGACAGGCGCTTTGACCAGCTGAGCCACAGCGCCTCCTGCTGACAGGCAAACCGGTAATACCTGGTATTACCTGGTACTGCAGAAGGAGATGAGTTCAACTTTTTTTTTACTTTTGTGCACTATAAATGTAAGATATGGTCAAATAGTCCAACAAGTAACTTCCTGTTCCTCACTTCGTCAATGACCTCAGTGGAAACATCATAAGGTGAAGGAGAAGCTTTTGAGACTGATTCAACAGGGTGAGTCTGAACACTGTGAAGAAGATGGTTTCAAATAGTAAGAGGAAGGCACTGCTGGGATTTGAACCCAGGATCTCCTGTTTACTAGACAGGCACTTTGACCAGCTAAGCCACAGCGCCTCCTGCTGTCAGGCAATCCGGTAATACCTGGTATTACCTGGTACTGCAGAAGGAGACGAGTTCACTTTTTTAACTTTTGTGCACTATCAATGTAGGATATGGTCAAATAGTCCAACAAGTAACTTCCTGTCCCTCACTTCTTCAATGACCTCGGTGGAAACATCATAAGGTGAAGGAGAAGCTTTTGAGACTGATTCAACAGGGTGAGTCTGAACAAGTCCTCAAAACAACTCTATTTCCCTTGGCAAGGGATGATTCCCGCACTTTACTGTCAAAGCTTTGTTTGTTTCGTAAAGCACTCTTTTGAATGTGCTCAATGGCTAACTGGTAGCTTTCTGCAAGACTCTCTCAGCTCTCCAGATCTAATTTCTGTTCACGTAGACAATCGGAAAGAGACATCTGCAGCAGGGGGCATGGCCCAGCTACATCAGTTTGACAGAAATCTGCTGGTATTGCAGAGGCTCCAATAGCCAAACATTGTACTCGTGCAGACGATGGTACTGCTGCCTCCTCCTCCTCAAGAGTTGAGGAATACTCATGTCTCTTGCATACTGCCTTTACTGCCTCGGTTGGAAAATCTGGCTCTTTGTTGCGGCGCAAGAGTTGTGCAGTAAAGCCTTCAATGGCATTTTCCTCATCATTAGAACTCTGATCAGATATATCACAGGCATGCAGATACGGACGTCTCAACAGCCCATCTGCATCTTGGTTGTCCTTCCCAGCACTATACTCAATGTCAAAATCAAAACTGGAAAGTACGGCCAACCAGCAATGCCCTACTGCGTCCAACTTTGCAGATGTTAAAACGTATGTGAGTGGATTATTGTCTGTCATCACTGTACATTTTACTCCATAGATACAGCGGAAAACGTTCTGGGTGACAGCCCACTTCACAGACAGGAAGTCAAGCTTGTGTGCAGGGTACCTTTGCTCGGACTTGGAGAGACCCCTACTGGCACAGGCAATGACTCTTAACTTGCTCTCCTGTTCTTGATATAGGGCTGCACCGAGAACATGGGCGCTTGCATCGGTGTGCACAATATAATGTTCTTTGGATCTGCAAACCCAAGAACAGGAGCTGTTGTGAGCTTGAGAATCAATGTCTTAAAAGTATCTTCAGCGGTTGGGGTCCATTTTTCGTGAAAAAGGCTTTTTGAGATCCGCACTGGTAGAAACCTTGTGGTTTCTGCCAGACAGACTGGATTTTCTCTTCAGTGGGAGGCAACCAGCACTTAAGTGATTAAGGGGTATTGCAAGCTTGGAATAGTCTTTTATAAACCTCCTGTAATATCCAGTGAACCCAAGGAAAGACTTAAGCTACTTGATGTTATCTGGTCTTGGCCAGGTAGTGAGGGCAGCTGGATCTGTTTTGAGCCCTTCTGATGATACAACATGGCTGAGATATTGGACAGATGTCCTGAAGAACTGACATTTCTCTGGCGACAGCTTTAAAGTAAATTCTTTCATCCTATGGAGGACCTTCAGCGATCATTCCTCATGGTTCTCAAGTGTAGCTGAGAAAGGAGTGACATCATCAAGAAAAACCGAGACCTGACTCAAATTCCTGCTGTCTATACACTTTTCCATAACATAAGAGGAAAGTAGAACACCTCCTTATGCTGTTTTTAATAGAGAACTCTTTGGCATTTATTTTAACACAACACCTAACAGTCTTACCTTCTCTTATCAGTAACTCGAATGATTTGCAGAATCTTGACAGTACTTTTGGGACGAAAGCTCAATATAACCCTGCCTCACCCAGTTTCTATACTGGTCCATTTATGTCTGTTGTCACAGTTGCATGTTTTAGTAGACTTTCAGTTTTGATGTTTTTCATCTGCATGTGGTGCACAGCTGCTGGGGTGTCCTTTGCTAAATCTTTAGTGCCTCCAAACTTCAGATTCAACAGATTACTTCCTTTTATTTTGACATTGAGGAAAAGTTGCCTACACAGAATTTCTTATTTTGAAATAGCTCAACAGGCACTGCTGGGATTTGAACCCAGGATCTCCTGTTTACAAGACAGGTGCTTTGACCGGCTAAGCTACAGTGCCTCCTTCAGGGAAGGGAAAAACCAAGTAACCTCTGCAGACACAGTTTTGAATCGGTTTGTCACATTTTTCCCCACCAGCTGTTGGACAGTAGCCAGAGGCACACAGCTCAAGGCGCTGTGGCTTAGCTGGCCAAAGCGCCTGTCTCGTAAACAGGAGATCCTGGGTTCAAATCCCAGCAGTGCCTTACCTCCCTACCAATGCCATTACATTTCATTAATGAGTGCTGATGGCGGGAAGCATTGGGTGTTATGCTTTCTCTCCTTCCTTTCCAAGAAGAGGACACAATGAAGATTTAGACATGCCCAAGACATCAATATTGGGTGAACAACCCTCAGAAGCTCCACTAGCGGTTTAATGCCTGGGACCCTCCAGCATTTGTTCTAGAACTGAAGAAGCTTCTCGGATCGGGTGCAAAGAAGTTTTTAAAGCTCTCAAGAGTACCGTGAGGTGGATAACTGAGGACATACAAAGACTTTGAAAGATTTCCCAACTCCAAGATTAAGAATGCAATTAACACTGTGAAGAAGATGGTTTCAAATGGTAACAGGAAGGCACTGCTGGGATTTGAACCCAGGATCTCCTGTTTACTAGACAGGCGCTTTGACCAGCTGAGCCACAGCGCCTCCTGCTGACAGGCAAACCGGTAATACCTGGTATTACCTGGTACTGCAGAAGGAGACGAGTTCAACTTTTTTTTAACTTTTGTGCACTATAAATGTAAGATATGGTCAAATAGTCCAACAAGTAACTTCCTGTTCCTCACTTCGTCAATGACCTCAGTGGAAACATCATAAGGTGAAGGAGAAGCTTTTGAGACTGATTCAACAGGGTGAGTCTGAACACTGTGAAGAAGATGGTTTCAAATAGTAAGAGGAAGGCACTGCTGGGATTTGAACCCAGGATCTCCTGTTTACTAGACAGGCACTTTGACCAGCTAAGCCACAGCGCCTCCTGCTGTCAGGCAATCCGGTAATACCTGGTATTACCTGGTACTGCAGAAGGAGACGAGTTCACTTTTTTAACTTTTGTGCACTATCAATGTAGGATATGGTCAAATAGTCCAACAAGTAACTTCCTGTCCCTCACTTCTTCAATGACCTCGGTGGAAACATCATAAGGTGAAGGAGAAGCTTTTGAGACTGATTCAACAGGGTGAGTCTGAACAAGTCCTCAAAACAACTCTATTTCCCTTGGCAAGGGTGGATTCCCGCACTTTACTGTCAAAGCTTTGTTTGTTTCGTAAAGCACTCTTTTGAATGTGCTCAATGGCTAACTGGTAGCTTTCTGCAAGACTCTCTCAGCTCTCCAGATCTAATTTCTGTTCACGTAGACAATCGGAAAGAGACATCTGCAGCAGGGGGCATGGCCCAGCTACATCAGTGTGACAGAAATCTGCTGGTATTGCAGAGGCTCCAATAGCCAAACATTGTACTCGTGCAGACGATGGTACTGCTGCCTCCTCCTCCTCAAGAGTTGAGGAATACTCATGTCTCTTGCATACTGCCTTTACTGCCTCGGTTGGAAAATCTGGCTCTTTGTTGCGGCGCAAGAGCTGTGCAGTAAAGCCTTCAATGGCATTTTCCTCATCATTAGAACTCTGATCAGATATATCACAGGCATGCAGATACGGACGTCTCAACAGCCCATCTGCATCTTGGTTGTCCTTCCCAGCACTATACTCAATGTCAAAATCAAAACTGGAAAGTACGGCCAACCAGCAATGCCCTACTGCGTCCAACTTTGCAGATGTTAAAACGTATGTGAGTGGATTATTGTCTGTCATCACTGTACATTTTACTCCATAGATACAGCGGAAAACGTTCTGGGTGACAGCCCACTTCACAGACAGGAAGTCAAGCTTGTGTGCAGGGTACCTTTGCTCGGACTTGGAGAGACCCCTACTGGCACAGGCAATGACTCTTAACTTGCTCTCCTGTTCTTGATATAGGGCTGCACCGAGAACATGGGCGCTTGCATCGGTGTGCACAATATAATGTTCTTTGGATCTGCAAACCCAAGAACAGGAGCTGTTGTGAGCTTGAGAATCAATGTCTTAAAAGTATCTTCAGCGGTTGGGGTCCATTTTTCGTGAAAAAGGCTTTTTGAGATCCGCACTGGTAGAAACCTTGTGGTTTCTGCCAGACAGACTGGATTTTCTCTTCAGTGGGAGGCAACCAGCACTTAAGTGATTAAGGGGTATTGCAAGCTTGGAATAGTCTTTTATAAACCTCCTGTAATATCCAGTGAACCCAAGGAAAGACTTAAGCTACTTGATGTTATCTGGTCTTGGCCAGGTAGTGAGGGCAGCTGGATCTGTTTTGAGCCCTTCTGATGATACAACATGGCTGAGATATTGGACAGATGTCCTGAAGAACTGACATTTCTCTGGCGACAGCTTTAAAGTAAATTCTTTCATCCTATGGAGGACCTTCAGCGATCATTCCTCATGGTTCTCAAGTGTAGCTGAGAAAGGAGTGACATCATCAAGAAAAACCGAGACCTGACTCAAATTCCTGCTGTCTATACACTTTTCCATAACATAAGAGGAAAGTAGAACACCTCCTTATGCTGTTTTTAATAGAGAACTCTTTGGCATTTATTTTAACACAACACCTAACAGTCTTACCTTCTCTTATCAGTAACTCGAATGATTTGCAGAATCTTGACAGTACTTTTGGGACGAAAGCTCAATATAACACTGCCTCACCCAGTTTCTATACTGGTCCATTTATGTCTGTTGTCACAGTTGCATGTTTTAGTAGACTTTCAGTTTTGATGTTTTTCATCTGCATGTGGTGCACAGCTGCTGGGGTGTCCTTTGCTAAATCTTTAGTGCCTCCAAACTTCAGATTCAACAGATTACTTCCTTTTATTTTGACATTGAGGAAAAGTTGCCTACACAGAATTTCTTATTTTGAAATAGCTCAACAGGCACTGCTGGGATTTGAACCCAGGATCTCCTGTTTACAAGACAGGTGCTTTGACCGGCTAAGCTACAGTGCCTCCTTCAGGGAAGGGAAAAACCAAGTAACCTCTGCAGACACAGTTTTGAATCGGTTTGGCACATTTTTCCCCACCAGCTGTTGGACAGTAGCCAGAGGCACACAGCTCAAGGCGCTGTGGCTTAGCTGGCCAAAGCGCCTGTCTCGTAAACAGGAGATCCTGGGTTCAAATCCCAGCAGTGCCTTACCTCCCTACCAATGCCATTACATTTCATTAATGAGTGCTGATGGCGGGAAGCATTGGGCGTTATGCTTTCTCTCCTTCCTTTCCAAGAAGAGGACACAATGAAGATTTAGACATGCCCAAGACATCAATATTGGGTGAACAACCCTCAGAAGCTCCACTAGCGGTTTAATGCCTGGGACCCTCCAGCATTTGTTCTAGAACTGAAGAAGCTTCTCGGATCGGGTGCAAAGAAGTTTTTAAAGCTCTCAAGAGTACCGTGAGGTGGATAACTGAGGACATACAAAGACTTTGAAAGATTTCCCAACTCCAAGATTAAGAATGCAATTAACACTGTGAAGAAGATGGTTTCAAATGGTAACAGGAAGGCACTGCTGGGATTTGAACCCAGGATCTCCTGTTTACTAGACAGGCGCTTTGACCAGCTGAGCCACAGCGCCTCCTGCTGACAGGCAAACCGGTAATACCTGGTATTACCTGGTACTGCAGAAGGAGACGAGTTCAACTTTTTTTTAACTTTTGTGCACTATAAATGTAAGATATGGTCAAATAGTCCAACAAGTAACTTCCTGTTCCTCACTTCGTCAATGACCTCAGTGGAAACATCATAAGGTGAAGGAGAAGCTTTTGAGACTGATTCAACAGGGTGAGTCTGAACACTGTGAAGAAGATGGTTTCAAATAGTAACAGGAAGGCACTGCTGGGATTTGAACCCAGGATCTCCTGTTTACTAGACAGGCACTTTGACCAGCTAAGCCACAGCGCCTCCTGCTGTCAGGCAATCCGGTAATACCTGGTATTACCTGGTACTGCAGAAGGAGACGAGTTCACTTTTTTAACTTTTGTGCACTATCAATGTAGGATATGGTCAAATAGTCCAACAAGTAACTTCCTGTCCCTCACTTCTTCAATGACCTCGGTGGAAACATCATAAGGTGAAGGAGAAGCTTTTGAGACTGATTCAACAGGGTGAGTCTGAACAAGTCCTCAAAACAACTCTATTTCCCTTGGCAAGGGTGGATTCCCGCACTTTACTGTCAAAGCTTTGTTTGTTTCGTAAAGCACTCTTTTGAATGTGCTCAATGGCTAACTGGTAGCTTTCTGCAAGACTCTCTCAGCTCTCCAGATCTAATTTCTGTTCACGTAGACAATCGGAAAGAGACATCTGCAGCAGGGGGCATGGCCCAGCTACATCAGTTTGACAGAAATCTGCTGGTATTGCAGAGGCTCCAATAGCCAAACATTGTACTCGTGCAGACGATGGTACTGCTGCCTCCTCCTCCTCAAGAGTTGAGGAATACTCATGTCTCTTGCATACTGCCTTTACTGCCTCGGTTGGAAAATCTGGCTCTTTGTTGCGGCGCAAGAGCTGTGCAGTAAAGCCTTCAATGGCATTTTCCTCATCATTAGAACTCTGATCAGATATATCACAGGCATGCAGATACGGACGTCTCAACAGCCCATCTGCATCTTGGTTGTCCTTCCCAGCACTATACTCAATGTCAAAATCAAAACTGGAAAGTACGGCCAACCAGCAATGCCCTACTGCGTCCAACTTTGCAGATGTTAAAACGTATGTGAGTGGATTATTGTCTGTCATCACTGTACATTTTACTCCATAGATACAGCGGAAAACGTTCTGGGTGACAGCCCACTTCACAGACAGGAAGTCAAGCTTGTGTGCAGGGTACCTTTGCTCGGACTTGGAGAGACCCCTACTGGCACAGGCAATGACTCTTAACTTGCTCTCCTGTTCTTGATATAGGGCTGCACCGAGAACATGGGCGCTTGCATCGGTGTGCACAATATAATGTTCTTTGGATCTGCAAACCCAAGAACAGGAGCTGTTGTGAGCTTGAGAATCAATGTCCTAAAAGTATCTTCAGCGGTTGGGGTCCATTTTTCGTGAAAAAGGCTTTTTGAGATCCGCACTGGTAGAAACCTTGTGGTTTCTGCCAGACAGACTGGATTTTCTCTTCAGTGGGAGGCAACCAGCACTTAAGTGATTAAGGGGTATTGCAAGCTTGGAATAGTCTTTTATAAACCTCCTGTAATATCCAGTGAACCCAAGGAAAGACTTAAGCTACTTGATGTTATCTGGTCTTGGCCAGGTAGTGAGGGCAGCTGGATCTGTTTTGAGCCCTTCTGATGATACAACATGGCTGAGATATTGGACAGATGTCCTGAAGAACTGACATTTCTCTGGCGACAGCTTTAAAGTAAATTCTTTCATCCTATGGAGGACCTTCAGCGATCATTCCTCATGGTTCTCAAGTGTAGCTGAGAAAGGAGTGACATCATCAAGAAAAACCGAGACCTGACTCAAATTCCTGCTGCCTATACACTTTTCCATAACATAAGAGGAAAGTAGAACACCTCCTTATGCTGTTTTTAATAGAGAACTCTTCGGCATTTATTTTAACACAACACCTAACAGTCTTACCTTCTCTTATCAGTAACTCGAATGATTTGCAGAATCTTGACAGTACTTTTGGGACGAAAGCTCAATATAACCCTGCCTCACCCAGTTTCTATACTGGTCCATTTATGTCTGTTGTCACAGTTGCATGTTTTAGTAGACTTTCAGTTTTGATGTTTTTCATCTGCATGTGGTGCACAGCTGCTGGGGTGTCCTTTGCTAAATCTTTAGTGCCTCCAAACTTCAGATTCAACAGATTACTTCCTTTTATTTTGACATTGAGGAAAAGTTGCCTACACAGAATTTCTTATTTTGAAATAGCTCAACAGGCACTGCTGGGATTTGAACCCAGGATCTCCTGTTTACAAGACAGGTGCTTTGACCGGCTAAGCTACAGTGCCTCCTTCAGGGAAGGGAAAAACCAAGTAACCTCTGCAGACACAGTTTTGAATCGGTTTGTCACATTTTTCCCCACCAGCTGTTGGACAGTAGCCAGAGGCACACAGCTCAAGGCGCTGTGGCTTAGCTGGCCAAAGCGCCTGTCTCGTAAACAGGAGATCCTGGGTTCAAATCCCAGCAGTGCCTTACCTCCCTACCAATGCCATTACATTTCATTAATGAGTGCTGATGGCGGGAAGCATTGGGCGTTATGCTTTCTCTCCTTCCTTTCCAAGAAGAGGACACAATGAAGATTTAGACATGCCCAAGACATCAATATTGGGTGAACAACCCTCAGAAGCTCCACTAGCGGTTTAATGCCTGGGACCCTCCAGCATTTGTTCTAGAACTGAAGAAGCTTCTCGGATCGGGTGCAAAGAAGTTTTTAAAGCTCTCAAGAGTACCGTGAGGTGGATAACTGAGGACATACAAAGACTTTGAAAGATTTCCCAACTCCAAGATTAAGAATGCAATTAACACTGTGAAGAAGATGGTTTCAAATGGTAACAGGAAGGCACTGCTGGGATTTGAACCCAGGATCTCCTGTTTACTAGACAGGCGCTTTGACCAGCTGAGCCACAGCGCCTCCTGCTGACAGGCAAACCGGTAATACCTGGTATTACCTGGTACTGCAGAAGGAGACGAGTTCAACTTTTTTTTAACTTTTGTGCACTATAAATGTAAGATATGGTCAAATAGTCCAACAAGTAACTTCCTGTTCCTCACTTCGTCAATGACCTCAGTGGAAACATCATAAGGTGAAGGAGAAGCTTTTGAGACTGATTCAACAGGGTGAGTCTGAACACTGTGAAGAAGATGGTTTCAAATAGTAACAGGAAGGCACTGCTGGGATTTGAACCCAGGATCTCCTGTTTACTAGACAGGCACTTTGACCAGCTAAGCCACAGCGCCTCCTGCTGTCAGGCAATCCGGTAATACCTGGTATTACCTGGTACTGCAGAAGGAGACGAGTTCACTTTTTTAACTTTTGTGCACTATCAATGTAGGATATGGTCAAATAGTCCAACAAGTAACTTCCTGTCCCTCACTTCTTCAATGACCTCGGTGGAAACATCATAAGGTGAAGGAGAAGCTTTTGAGACTGATTCAACAGGGTGAGTCTGAACAAGTCCTCAAAACAACTCTATTTCCCTTGGCAAGGGTGGATTCCCGCACTTTACTGTCAAAGCTTTGTTTGTTTCGTAAAGCACTCTTTTGAATGTGCTCAATGGCTAACTGGTAGCTTTCTGCAAGACTCTCTCAGCTCTCCAGATCTAATTTCTGTTCACGTAGACAATCGGAAAGAGACATCTGCAGCAGGGGGCATGGCCCAGCTACATCAGTGTGACAGAAATCTGCTGGTATTGCAGAGGCTCCAATAGCCAAACATTGTACTCGTGCAGACGATGGTACTGCTGCCTCCTCCTCCTCAAGAGTTGAGGAATACTCATGTCTCTTGCATACTGCCTTTACTGCCTCGGTTGGAAAATCTGGCTCTTTGTTGCGGCGCAAGAGCTGTGCAGTAAAGCCTTCAATGGCATTTTCCTCATCATTAGAACTCTGATCAGATATATCACAGGCATGCAGATACGGACGTCTCAACAGCCCATCTGCATCTTGGTTGTCCTTCCCAGCACTATACTCAATGTCAAAATCAAAACTGGAAAGTACGGCCAACCAGCAATGCCCTACTGCGTCCAACTTTGCAGATGTTAAAACGTATGTGAGTGGATTATTGTCTGTCATCACTGTACATTTTACTCCATAGATACAGCGGAAAACGTTCTGGGTGACAGCCCACTTCACAGACAGGAAGTCAAGCTTGTGTGCAGGGTACCTTTGCTCGGACTTGGAGAGACCCCTACTGGCACAGGCAATGACTCTTAACTTGCTCTCCTGTTCTTGATATAGGGCTGCACCGAGAACATGGGCGCTTGCATCGGTGTGCACAATATAATGTTCTTTGGATCTGCAAACCCAAGAACAGGAGCTGTTGTGAGCTTGAGAATCAATGTCTTAAAAGTATCTTCAGCGGTTGGGGTCCATTTTTCGTGAAAAAGGCTTTTTGAGATCCGCACTGGTAGAAACCTTGTGGTTTCTGCCAGACAGACTGGATTTTCTCTTCAGTGGGAGGCAACCAGCACTTAAGTGATTAAGGGGTATTGCAAGCTTGGAATAGTCTTTTATAAACCTCCTGTAATATCCAGTGAACCCAAGGAAAGACTTAAGCTACTTGATGTTATCTGGTCTTGGCCAGGTAGTGAGGGCAGCTGGATCTGTTTTGAGCCCTTCTGATGATACAACATGGCTGAGATATTGGACAGATGTCCTGAAGAACTGACATTTCTCTGGCGACAGCTTTAAAGTAAATTCTTTCATCCTATGGAGGACCTTCAGCGATCATTCCTCATGGTTCTCAAGTGTAGCTGAGAAAGGAGTGACATCATCAAGAAAAACCGAGACCTGACTCAAATTCCTGCTGTCTATACACTTTTCCATAACATAAGAGGAAAGTAGAACACCTCCTTATGCTGTTTTTAATAGAGAACTCTTTGGCATTTATTTTAACACAACACCTAACAGTCTTACCTTCTCTTATCAGTAACTCGAATGATTTGCAGAATCTTGACAGTACTTTTGGGACGAAAGCTCAATATAACCCTGCCTCACCCAGTTTCTATACTGGTCCATTTATGTCTGTTGTCACAGTTGCATGTTTTAGTAGACTTTCAGTTTTGATGTTTTTCATCTGCATGTGGTGCACAGCTGCTGGGGTGTCCTTTGCTAAATCTTTAGTGCCTCCAAACTTCAGATTCAACAGATTACTTCCTTTTATTTTGACATTGAGGAAAAGTTGCCTACACAGAATTTCTTATTTTGAAATAGCTCAACAGGCACTGCTGGGATTTGAACCCAGGATCTCCTGTTTACAAGACAGGTGCTTTGACCGGCTAAGCTACAGTGCCTCCTTCAGGGAAGGGAAAAACCAAGTAACCTCTGCAGACACAGTTTTGAATCGGTTTGGCACATTTTTCCCCACCAGCTGTTGGACAGTAGCCAGAGGCACACAGCTCAAGGCGCTGTGGCTTAGCTGGCCAAAGCGCCTGTCTCGTAAACAGGAGATCCTGGGTTCAAATCCCAGCAGTGCCTTACCTCCCTACCAATGCCATTACATTTCATTAATGAGTGCTGATGGCGGGAAGCATTGGGCGTTATGCTTTCTCTCCTTCGTTTCCAAGAAGAGGACACAATGAAGATTTAGACATGCCCAAGACATCAATATTGGGTGAACAACCCTCAGAAGCTCCACTAGCGGTTTAATGCCTGGGACCCTCCAGCATTTGTTCTAGAACTGAAGAAGCTTCTCGGATCGGGTGCAAAGAAGTTTTTAAAGCTCTCAAGAGTACCGTGAGGTGGATAACTGAGGACATACAAAGACTTTGAAAGATTTCCCAACTCCAAGATTAAGAATGCAATTAACACTGTGAAGAAGATGGTTTCAAATGGTAACAGGAAGGCACTGCTGGGATTTGAACCCAGGATCTCCTGTTTACTAGACAGGCGCTTTGACCAGCTGAGCCACAGCGCCTCCTGCTGACAGGCAAACCGGTAATACCTGGTATTACCTGGTACTGCAGAAGGAGACGAGTTCAACTTTTTTTTAACTTTTGTGCACTATAAATGTAAGATATGGTCAAATAGTCCAACAAGTAACTTCCTGTTCCTCACTTCGTCAATGACCTCAGTGGAAACATCATAAGGTGAAGGAGAAGCTTTTGAGACTGATTCAACAGGGTGAGTCTGAACACTGTGAAGAAGATGGTTTCAAATAGTAACAGGAAGGCACTGCTGGGATTTGAACCCAGGATCTCCTGTTTACTAGACAGGCACTTTGACCAGCTAAGCCACAGCGCCTCCTGCTGTCAGGCAATCCGGTAATACCTGGTATTACCTGGTACTGCAGAAGGAGACGAGTTCACTTTTTTAACTTTTGTGCACTATCAATGTAGGATATGGTCAAATAGTCCAACAAGTAACTTCCTGTCCCTCACTTCTTCAATGACCTCGGTGGAAACATCATAAGGTGAAGGAGAAGCTTTTGAGACTGATTCAACAGGGTGAGTCTGAACAAGTCCTCAAAACAACTCTATTTCCCTTGGCAAGGGTGGATTCCCGCACTTTACTGTCAAAGCTTTGTTTGTTTCGTAAAGCACTCTTTTGAATGTGCTCAATGGCTAACTGGTAGCTTTCTGCAAGACTCTCTCAGCTCTCCAGATCTAATTTCTGTTCACGTAGACAATCGGAAAGAGACATCTGCAGCAGGGGGCATGGCCCAGCTACATCAGTTTGACAGAAATCTGCTGGTATTGCAGAGGCTCCAATAGCCAAACATTGTACTCGTGCAGACGATGGTACTGCTGCCTCCTCCTCCTCAAGAGTTGAGGAATACTCATGTCTCTTGCATACTGCCTTTACTGCCTCGGTTGGAAAATCTGGCTCTTTGTTGCGGCGCAAGAGCTGTGCAGTAAAGCCTTCAATGGCATTTTCCTCATCATTAGAACTCTGATCAGATATATCACAGGCATGCAGATACGGACGTCTCAACAGCCCATCTGCATCTTGGTTGTCCTTCCCAGCACTATACTCAATGTCAAAATCAAAACTGGAAAGTACGGCCAACCAGCAATGCCCTACTGCGTCCAACTTTGCAGATGTTAAAACGTATGTGAGTGGATTATTGTCTGTCATCACTGTACATTTTACTCCATAGATACAGCGGAAAACGTTCTGGGTGACAGCCCACTTCACAGACAGGAAGTCAAGCTTGTGTGCAGGGTACCTTTGCTCGGACTTGGAGAGACCCCTACTGGCACAGGCAATGACTCTTAACTTGCTCTCCTGTTCTTGATATAGGGCTGCACCGAGAACATGGGCGCTTGCATCGGTGTGCACAATATAATGTTCTTTGGATCTGCAAACCCAAGAACAGGAGCTGTTGTGAGCTTGAGAATCAATGTCCTAAAAGTATCTTCAGCGGTTGGGGTCCATTTTTCGTGAAAAAGGCTTTTTGAGATCCGCACTGGTAGAAACCTTGTGGTTTCTGCCAGACAGACTGGATTTTCTCTTCAGTGGGAGGCAACCAGCACTTAAGTGATTAAGGGGTATTGCAAGCTTGGAATAGTCTTTTATAAACCTCCTGTAATATCCAGTGAACCCAAGGAAAGACTTAAGCTACTTGATGTTATCTGGTCTTGGCCAGGTAGTGAGGGCAGCTGGATCTGTTTTGAGCCCTTCTGATGATACAACATGGCTGAGATATTGGACAGATGTCCTGAAGAACTGACATTTCTCTGGCGACAGCTTTAAAGTAAATTCTTTCATCCTATGGAGGACCTTCAGCGATCATTCCTCATGGTTCTCAAGTGTAGCTGAGAAAGGAGTGACATCATCAAGAAAAACCGAGACCTGACTCAAATTCCTGCTGCCTATACACTTTTCCATAACATAAGAGGAAAGTAGAACACCTCCTTATGCTGTTTTTAATAGAGAACTCTTCGGCATTTATTTTAACACAACACCTAACAGTCTTACCTTCTCTTATCAGTAACTCGAATGATTTGCAGAATCTTGACAGTACTTTTGGGACGAAAGCTCAATATAACCCTGCCTCACCCAGTTTCTATACTGGTCCATTTATGTCTGTTGTCACAGTTGCATGTTTTAGTAGACTTTCAGTTTTGATGTTTTTCATCTGCATGTGGTGCACAGCTGCTGGGGTGTCCTTTGCTAAATCTTTAGTGCCTCCAAACTTCAGATTCAACAGATTACTTCCTTTTATTTTGACATTGAGGAAAAGTTGCCTACACAGAATTTCTTATTTTGAAATAGCTCAACAGGCACTGCTGGGATTTGAACCCAGGATCTCCTGTTTACAAGACAGGTGCTTTGACCGGCTAAGCTACAGTGCCTCCTTCAGGGAAGGGAAAAACCAAGTAACCTCTGCAGACACAGTTTTGAATCGGTTTGTCACATTTTTCCCCACCAGCTGTTGGACAGTAGCCAGAGGCACACAGCTCAAGGCGCTGTGGCTTAGCTGGCCAAAGCGCCTGTCTCGTAAACAGGAGATCCTGGGTTCAAATCCCAGCAGTGCCTTACCTCCCTACCAATGCCATTACATTTCATTAATGAGTGCTGATGGCGGGAAGCATTGGGCGTTATGCTTTCTCTCCTTCCTTTCCAAGAAGAGGACACAATGAAGATTTAGACATGCCCAAGACATCAATATTGGGTGAACAACCCTCAGAAGCTCCACTAGCGGTTTAATGCCTGGGACCCTCCAGCATTTGTTCTAGAACTGAAGAAGCTTCTCGGATCGGGTGCAAAGAAGTTTTTAAAGCTCTCAAGAGTACCGTGAGGTGGATAACTGAGGACATACAAAGACTTTGAAAGATTTCCCAACTCCAAGATTAAGAATGCAATTAACACTGTGAAGAAGATGGTTTCAAATGGTAACAGGAAGGCACTGCTGGGATTTGAACCCAGGATCTCCTGTTTACTAGACAGGCGCTTTGACCAGCTGAGCCACAGCGCCTCCTGCTGACAGGCAAACCGGTAATACCTGGTATTACCTGGTACTGCAGAAGGAGACGAGTTCAACTTTTTTTTAACTTTTGTGCACTATAAATGTAAGATATGGTCAAATAGTCCAACAAGTAACTTCCTGTTCCTCACTTCGTCAATGACCTCAGTGGAAACATCATAAGGTGAAGGAGAAGCTTTTGAGACTGATTCAACAGGGTGAGTCTGAACAAGTCCTCAAAACAACTCTATTTCCCTTGGCAAGGGTGGATTCCCGCACTTTACTGTCAAAGCTTTGTTTGTTTCGAAAAGCACTCTTTTGAATGTGCTCAATGGCTAACTGGTAGCTTTCTGCAAGACTCTCTCAGCTCTCCAGATCTAATTTCTGTTCACGTAGACAATCGGAAAGAGACATCTGCAGCAGGGGGCATGGCCCAGCTACATCAGTTTGACAGAAATCTGCTGGTATTGCAGAGGCTCCAATAGCCAAACATTGTACTCGTGCAGACGATGGTACTGCTGCCTCCTCCTCCTCAAGAGTTGAGGAATACTCATGTCTCTTGCATACTGCCTTTACTGCCTCGGTTGGAAAATCTGGCTCTTTGTTGCGGCGCAAGAGCTGTGCAGTAAAGCCTTCAATGGCATTTTCCTCATCATTAGAACTCTGATCAGATATATCACAGGCATGCAGATACGGACGTCTCAACAGCCCATCTGCATCTTGGTTGTCCTTCCCAGCACTATACTCAATGTCAAAATCAAAACTGGAAAGTACGGCCAACCAGCAATGCCCTACTGCGTCCAACTTTGCAGATGTTAAAACGTATGTGAGTGGATTATTGTCTGTCATCACTGTACATTTTACTCCATAGATACAGCGGAAAACGTTCTGGGTGACAGCCCACTTCACAGACAGGAAGTCAAGCTTGTGTGCAGGGTACCTTTGCTCGGACTTGGAGAGACCCCTACTGGCACAGGCAATGACTCTTAACTTGCTCTCCTGTTCTTGATATAGGGCTGCACCGAGAACATGGGCGCTTGCATCGGTGTGCACAATATAATGTTCTTTGGATCTGCAAACCCAAGAACAGGAGCTGTTGTGAGCTTGAGAATCAATGTCTTAAAAGTATCTTCAGCGGTTGGGGTCCATTTTTCGTGAAAAAGGCTTTTTGAGATCCGCACTGGTAGAAACCTTGTGGTTTCTGCCAGACAGACTGGATTTTCTCTTCAGTGGGAGGCAACCAGCACTTAAGTGATTAAGGGGTATTGCAAGCTTGGAATAGTCTTTTATAAACCTCCTGTAATATCCAGTGAACCCAAGGAAAGACTTAAGCTACTTGATGTTATCTGGTCTTGGCCAGGTAGTGAGGGCAGCTGGATCTGTTTTGAGCCCTTCTGATGATACAACATGGCTGAGATATTGGACAGATGTCCTGAAGAACTGACATTTCTCTGGCGACAGCTTTAAAGTAAATTCTTTCATCCTATGGAGGACCTTCAGCGATCATTCCTCATGGTTCTCAAGTGTAGCTGAGAAAGGAGTGACATCATCAAGAAAAACCGAGACCTGACTCAAATTCCTGCTGCCTATACACTTTTCCATAACATAAGAGGAAAGTAGAACACCTCCTTATGCTGTTTTTAATAGAGAACTCTTCGGCATTTATTTTAACACAACACCTAACAGTCTTACCTTCTCTTATCAGTAACTCGAATGATTTGCAGAATCTTGACAGTACTTTTGGGACGAAAGCTCAATATAACCCTGCCTCACCCAGTTTCTATACTGGTCCATTTATGTCTGTTGTCACAGTTGCATGTTTTAGTAGACTTTCAGTTTTGATGTTTTTCATCTGCATGTGGTGCACAGCTGCTGGGGTGTCCTTTGCTAAATCTTTAGTGCCTCCAAACTTCAGATTCAACAGATTACTTCCTTTTATTTTGACATTGAGGAAAAGTTGCCTACACAGAATTTCTTATTTTGAAATAGCTCAACAGGCACTGCTGGGATTTGAACCCAGGATCTCCTGTTTACAAGACAGGTGCTTTGACCGGCTAAGCTACAGTGCCTCCTTCAGGGAAGGGAAAAACCAAGTAACCTCTGCAGACACAGTTTTGAATCGGTTTGTCACATTTTTCCCCACCAGCTGTTGGACAGTAGCCAGAGGCACACAGCTCAAGGCGCTGTGGCTTAGCTGGCCAAAGCGCCTGTCTCGTAAACAGGAGATCCTGGGTTCAAATCCCAGCAGTGCCTTACCTCCCTACCAATGCCATTACATTTCATTAATGAGTGCTGATGGCGGGAAGCATTGGGCGTTATGCTTTCTCTCCTTCGTTTCCAAGAAGAGGACACAATGGAGATTTAGACATGCCCAAGACATCAATATTGGGTGAACAACCCTCAGAAGCTCCACTAGCGGTTTAATGCCTGGGACCCTCCAGCATTTGTTCTAGAACTGAAGAAGCTTCTCGGATCGGGTGCAAAGAAGTTTTTAAAGCTCTCAAGAGTACCGTGAGGTGGATAACTGAGGACATACAAAGACTTTGAAAGATTTCCCAACTCCAAGATTAAGAATGCAATTAACACTGTGAAGAAGATGGTTTCAAATGGTAACAGGAAGGCACTGCTGGGATTTGAACCCAGGATCTCCTGTTTACTAGACAGGCGCTTTGACCAGCTGAGCCACAGCGCCTCCTGCTGACAGGCAAACCGGTAATACCTGGTATTACCTGGTACTGCAGAAGGAGACGAGTTCAACTTTTTTTTAACTTTTGTGCACTATAAATGTAAGATATGGTCAAATAGTCCAACAAGTAACTTCCTGTTCCTCACTTCGTCAATGACCTCAGTGGAAACATCATAAGGTGAAGGAGAAGCTTTTGAGACTGATTCAACAGGGTGAGTCTGAACACTGTGAAGAAGATGGTTTCAAATAGTAACAGGAAGGCACTGCTGGGATTTGAACCCAGGATCTCCTGTTTACTAGACAGGCACTTTGACCAGCTAAGCCACAGCGCCTCCTGCTGTCAGGCAATCCGGTAATACCTGGTATTACCTGGTACTGCAGAAGGAGACGAGTTCACTTTTTTAACTTTTGTGCACTATCAATGTAGGATATGGTCAAATAGTCCAACAAGTAACTTCCTGTCCCTCACTTCTTCAATGACCTCGGTGGAAACATCATAAGGTGAAGGAGAAGCTTTTGAGACTGATTCAACAGGGTGAGTCTGAACAAGTCCTCAAAACAACTCTATTTCCCTTAGCAAGGGTGGATTCCAGCACTTTACTGTCAAAGCTTTGTTTGTTTCGTAAAGCACTCTTTTGAATGTGCTCAATGGCTAACTGGTAGCTTTCTGCAAGACTCTCTCAGCTCTCCAGATCTAATTTCTGTTCACGTAGACAATCGGAAAGAGACATCTGCAGCAGGGGGCATGGCCCAGCTACATCAGTTTGACAGAAATCTGCTGGTATTGCAGAGGCTCCAATAGCCAAACATTGTACTCGTGCAGACGATGGTACTGCTGCCTCCTCCTCCTCAAGAGTTGAGGAATACTCATGTCTCTTGCATACTGCCTTTACTGCCTCGGTTGGAAAATCTGGCTCTTTGTTGCGGCGCAAGAGCTGTGCAGTAAAGCCTTCAATGGCATTTTCCTCATCATTAGAACTCTGATCAGATATATCACAGGCATGCAGATACGGACGTCTCAACAGCCCATCTGCATCTTGGTTGTCCTTCCCAGCACTATACTCAATGTCAAAATCAAAACTGGAAAGTACGGCCAACCAGCAATGCCCTACTGCGTCCAACTTTGCAGATGTTAAAACGTATGTGAGTGGATTATTGTCTGTCATCACTGTACATTTTACTCCATAGATACAGCGGAAAACGTTCTGGGTGACAGCCCACTTCACAGACAGGAAGTCAAGCTTGTGTGCAGGGTACCTTTGCTCGGACTTGGAGAGACCCCTACTGGCACAGGCAATGACTCTTAACTTGCTCTCCTGTTCTTGATATAGGGCTGCACCGAGAACATGGGCGCTTGCATCGGTGTGCACAATATAATGTTCTTTGGATCTGCAAACCCAAGAACAGGAGCTGTTGTGAGCTTGAGAATCAATGTCTTAAAAGTATCTTCAGCGGTTGGGGTCCATTTTTCGTGAAAAAGGCTTTTTGAGATCCGCACTGGTAGAAACCTTGTGGTTTCTGCCAGACAGACTGGATTTTCTCTTCAGTGGGAGGCAACCAGCACTTAAGTGATTAAGGGGTATTGCAAGCTTGGAATAGTCTTTTATAAACCTCCTGTAATATCCAGTGAACCCAAGGAAAGACTTAAGCTACTTGATGTTATCTGGTCTTGGCCAGGTAGTGAGGGCAGCTGGATCTGTTTTGAGCCCTTCTGATGATACAACATGGCTGAGATATTGGACAGATGTCCTGAAGAACTGACATTTCTCTGGCGACAGCTTTAAAGTAAATTCTTTCATCCTATGGAGGACCTTCAGCGATCATTCCTCATGGTTCTCAAGTGTAGCTGAGAAAGGAGTGACATCATCAAGAAAAACCGAGACCTGACTCAAATTCCTGCTGCCTATACACTTTTCCATAACATAAGAGGAAAGTAGAACACCTCCTTATGCTGTTTTTAATAGAGAACTCTTCGGCATTTATTTTAACACAACACCTAACAGTCTTACCTTCTCTTATCAGTAACTCGAATGATTTGCAGAATCTTGACAGTACTTTTGGGACGAAAGCTCAATATAACCCTGCCTCACCCAGTTTCTATACTGGTCCATTTATGTCTGTTGTCACAGTTGCATGTTTTAGTAGACTTTCAGTTTTGATGTTTTTCATCTGCATGTGGTGCACAGCTGCTGGGGTGTCCTTTGCTAAATCTTTAGTGCCTCCAAACTTCAGATTCAACAGATTACTTCCTTTTATTTTGACATTGAGGAAAAGTTGCCTACACAGAATTTCTTATTTTGAAATAGCTCAACAGGCACTGCTGGGATTTGAACCCAGGATCTCCTGTTTACAAGACAGGTGCTTTGACCGGCTAAGCTACAGTGCCTCCTTCAGGGAAGGGAAAAACCAAGTAACCTCTGCAGACACAGTTTTGAATCGGTTTGTCACATTTTTCCCCACCAGCTGTTGGACAGTAGCCAGAGGCACACAGCTCAAGGCGCTGTGGCTTAGCTGGCCAAAGCGCCTGTCTCGTAAACAGGAGATCCTGGGTTCAAATCCCAGCAGTGCCTTACCTCCCTACCAATGCCATTACATTTCATTAATGAGTGCTGATGGCGGGAAGCATTGGGCGTTATGCTTTCTCTCCTTCGTTTCCAAGAAGAGGACACAATGAAGATTTAGACATGCCCAAGACATCAATATTGGGTGAACAACCCTCAGAAGCTCCACTAGCGGTTTAATGCCTGGGACCCTCCAGCATTTGTTCTAGAACTGAAGAAGCTTCTCGGATCGGGTGCAAAGAAGTTTTTAAAGCTCTCAAGAGTACCGTGAGGTGGATAACTGAGGACATACAAAGACTTTGAAAGATTTCCCAACTCCAAGATTAAGAATGCAATTAACACTGTGAAGAAGATGGTTTCAAATGGTAACAGGAAGGCACTGCTGGGATTTGAACCCAGGATCTCCTGTTTACTAGACAGGCGCTTTGACCAGCTGAGCCACAGCGCCTCCTGCTGACAGGCAAACCGGTAATACCTGGTATTACCTGGTACTGCAGAAGGAGATGAGTTCAACTTTTTTTTAACTTTTGTGCACTATAAATGTAAGATATGGTCAAATAGTCCAACAAGTAACTTCCTGTTCCTCACTTCGTCAATGACCTCAGTGGAAACATCATAAGGTGAAGGAGAAGCTTTTGAGACTGATTCAACAGGGTGAGTCTGAACACTGTGAAGAAGATGGTTTCAAATAGTAACAGGAAGGCACTGCTGGGATTTGAACCCAGGATCTCCTGTTTACTAGACAGGCACTTTGACCAGCTAAGCCACAGCGCCTCCTGCTGTCAGGCAATCCGGTAATACCTGGTATTACCTGGTACTGCAGAAGGAGACGAGTTCACTTTTTTAACTTTTGTGCACTATCAATGTAGGATATGGTCAAATAGTCCAACAAGTAACTTCCTGTCCCTCACTTCTTCAATGACCTCGGTGGAAACATCATAAGGTGAAGGAGAAGCTTTTGAGACTGATTCAACAGGGTGAGTCTGAACAAGTCCTCAAAACAACTCTATTTCCCTTGGCAAGGGTGGATTCCCGCACTTTACTGTCAAAGCTTTGTTTGTTTCGAAAAGCACTCTTTTGAATGTGCTCAATGGCTAACTGGTAGCTTTCTGCAAGACTCTCTCAGCTCTCCAGATCTAATTTCTGTTCACGTAGACAATCGGAAAGAGACATCTGCAGCAGGGGGCATGGCCCAGCTATATCAGTTTGACAGAAATCTGCTGGTATTGCAGAGGCTCCAATAGCCAAACATTGTACTCGTGCAGACGATGGTACTGCTGCCTCCTCCTCCTCAAGAGTTGAGGAATACTCATGTCTCTTGCATACTGCCTTTACTGCCTCGGTTGGAAAATCTGGCTCTTTGTTGCGGCGCAAGAGCTGTGCAGTAAAGCCTTCAATGGCATTTTCCTCATCATTAGAACTCTGATCAGATATATCACAGGCATGCAGATACGGACGTCTCAACAGCCCATCTGCATCTTGGTTGTCCTTCCCAGCACTATACTCAATGTCAAAATCAAAACTGGAAAGTACGGCCAACCAGCAATGCCCTACTGCGTCCAACTTTGCAGATGTTAAAACGTATGTGAGTGGATTATTGTCTGTCATCACTGTACATTTTACTCCATAGATACAGCGGAAAACGTTCTGGGTGACAGCCCACTTCACAGACAGGAAGTCAAGCTTGTGTGCAGGGTACCTTTGCTCGGACTTGGAGAGACCCCTACTGGCACAGGCAATGACTCTTAACTTGCTCTCCTGTTCTTGATATAGGGCTGCACCGAGAACATGGGCGCTTGCATCGGTGTGCACAATATAATGTTCTTTGGATCTGCAAACCCAAGAACAGGAGCTGTTGTGAGCTTGAGAATCAATGTCTTAAAAGTATCTTCAGCGGTTGGGGTCCATTTTTCGTGAAAAAGGCTTTTTGAGATCCGCACTGGTAGAAACCTTGTGGTTTCTGCCAGACAGACTGGATTTTCTCTTCAGTGGGAGGCAACCAGCACTTAAGTGATTAAGGGGTATTGCAAGCTTGGAATAGTCTTTTATAAACCTCCTGTAATATCCAGTGAACCCAAGGAAAGACTTAAGCTACTTGATGTTATCTGGTCTTGGCCAGGTAGTGAGGGCAGCTGGATCTGTTTTGAGCCCTTCTGATGATACAACATGGCTGAGATATTGGACAGATGTCCTGAAGAACTGACATTTCTCTGGCGACAGCTTTAAAGTAAATTCTTTCATCCTATGGAGGACCTTCAGCGATCATTCCTCATGGTTCTCAAGTGTAGCTGAGAAAGGAGTGACATCATCAAGAAAAACCGAGACCTGACTCAAATTCCTGCTGCCTATACACTTTTCCATAACATAAGAGGAAAGTAGAACACCTCCTTATGCTGTTTTTAATAGAGAACTCTTCGGCATTTATTTTAACACAACACCTAACAGTCTTACCTTCTCTTATCAGTAACTCGAATGATTTGCAGAATCTTGACAGTACTTTTGGGACGAAAGCTCAATATAACCCTGCCTCACCCAGTTTCTATACTGGTCCATTTATGTCTGTTGTCACAGTTGCATGTTTTAGTAGACTTTCAGTTTTGATGTTTTTCATCTGCATGTGGTGCACAGCTGCTGGGGTGTCCTTTGCTAAATCTTTAGTGCCTCCAAACTTCAGATTCAACAGATTACTTCCTTTTATTTTGACATTGAGGAAAAGTTGCCTACACAGAATTTCTTATTTTGAAATAGCTCAACAGGCACTGCTGGGATTTGAACCCAGGATCTCCTGTTTACAAGACAGGTGCTTTGACCGGCTAAGCTACAGTGCCTCCTTCAGGGAAGGGAAAAACCAAGTAACCTCTGCAGACACAGTTTTGAATCGGTTTGTCACATTTTTCCCCACCAGCTGTTGGACAGTAGCCAGAGGCACACAGCTCAAGGCGCTGTGGCTTAGCTGGCCAAAGCGCCTGTCTCGTAAACAGGAGATCCTGGGTTCAAATCCCAGCAGTGCCTTACCTCCCTACCAATGCCATTACATTTCATTAATGAGTGCTGATGGCGGGAAGCATTGGGCGTTATGCTTTCTCTCCTTCGTTTCCAAGAAGAGGACACAATGAAGATTTAGACATGCCCAAGACATCAATATTGGGTGAACAACCCTCAGAAGCTCCACTAGCGGTTTAATGCCTGGGACCCTCCAGCATTTGTTCTAGAACTGAAGAAGCTTCTCGGATCGGGTGCAAAGAAGTTTTTAAAGCTCTCAAGAGTACCGTGAGGTGGATAACTGAGGACATACAAAGACTTTGAAAGATTTCCCAACTCCAAGATTAAGAATGCAATTAACACTGTGAAGAAGATGGTTTCAAATGGTAACAGGAAGGCACTGCTGGGATTTGAACCCAGGATCTCCTGTTTACTAGACAGGCGCTTTGACCAGCTGAGCCACAGCGCCTCCTGCTGACAGGCAAACCGGTAATACCTGGTATTACCTGGTACTGCAGAAGGAGACGAGTTCAACTTTTTTTTAACTTTTGTGCACTATAAATGTAAGATATGGTCAAATAGTCCAACAAGTAACTTCCTGTTCCTCACTTCGTCAATGACCTCAGTGGAAACATCATAAGGTGAAGGAGAAGCTTTTGAGACTGATTCAACAGGGTGAGTCTGAACAAGTCCTCAAAACAACTCTATTTCCCTTGGCAAGGGTGGATTCCCGCACTTTACTGTCAAAGCTTTGTTTGTTTCGAAAAGCACTCTTTTGAATGTGCTCAATGGCTAACTGGTAGCTTTCTGCAAGACTCTCTCAGCTCTCCAGATCTAATTTCTGTTCACGTAGACAATCGGAAAGAGACATCTGCAGCAGGGGGCATGGCCCAGCTACATCAGTTTGACAGAAATCTGCTGGTATTGCAGAGGCTCCAATAGCCAAACATTGTACTCGTGCAGACGATGGTACTGCTGCCTCCTCCTCCTCAAGAGTTGAGGAATACTCATGTCTCTTGCATACTGCCTTTACTGCCTCGGTTGGAAAATCTGGCTCTTTGTTGCGGCGCAAGAGCTGTGCAGTAAAGCCTTCAATGGCATTTTCCTCATCATTAGAACTCTGATCAGATATATCACAGGCATGCAGATACGGACGTCTCAACAGCCCATCTGCATCTTGGTTGTCCTTCCCAGCACTATACTCAATGTCAAAATCAAAACTGGAAAGTACGGCCAACCAGCAATGCCCTACTGCGTCCAACTTTGCAGATGTTAAAACGTATGTGAGTGGATTATTGTCTGTCATCACTGTACATTTTACTCCATAGATACAGCGGAAAACGTTCTGGGTGACAGCCCACTTCACAGACAGGAAGTCAAGCTTGTGTGCAGGGTACCTTTGCTCGGACTTGGAGAGACCCCTACTGGCACAGGCAATGACTCTTAACTTGCTCTCCTGTTCTTGATATAGGGCTGCACCGAGAACATGGGCGCTTGCATCGGTGTGCACAATATAATGTTCTTTGGATCTGCAAACCCAAGAACAGGAGCTGTTGTGAGCTTGAGAATCAATGTCTTAAAAGTATCTTCAGCGGTTGGGGTCCATTTTTCGTGAAAAAGGCTTTTTGAGATCCGCACTGGTAGAAACCTTGTGGTTTCTGCCAGACAGACTGGATTTTCTCTTCAGTGGGAGGCAACCAGCACTTAAGTGATTAAGGGGTATTGCAAGCTTGGAATAGTCTTTTATAAACCTCCTGTAATATCCAGTGAACCCAAGGAAAGACTTAAGCTACTTGATGTTATCTGGTCTTGGCCAGGTAGTGAGGGCAGCTGGATCTGTTTTGAGCCCTTCTGATGATACAACATGGCTGAGATATTGGACAGATGTCCTGAAGAACTGACATTTCTCTGGCGACAGCTTTAAAGTAAATTCTTTCATCCTATGGAGGACCTTCAGCGATCATTCCTCATGGTTCTCAAGTGTAGCTGAGAAAGGAGTGACATCATCAAGAAAAACCGAGACCTGACTCAAATTCCTGCTGCCTATACACTTTTCCATAACATAAGAGGAAAGTAGAACACCTCCTTATGCTGTTTTTAATAGAGAACTCTTCGGCATTTATTTTAACACAACACCTAACAGTCTTACCTTCTCTTATCAGTAACTCGAATGATTTGCAGAATCTTGACAGTACTTTTGGGACGAAAGCTCAATATAACCCTGCCTCACCCAGTTTCTATACTGGTCCATTTATGTCTGTTGTCACAGTTGCATGTTTTAGTAGACTTTCAGTTTTGATGTTTTTCATCTGCATGTGGTGCACAGCTGCTGGGGTGTCCTTTGCTAAATCTTTAGTGCCTCCAAACTTCAGATTCAACAGATTACTTCCTTTTATTTTGACATTGAGGAAAAGTTGCCTACACAGAATTTCTTATTTTGAAATAGCTCAACAGGCACTGCTGGGATTTGAACCCAGGATCTCCTGTTTACAAGACAGGTGCTTTGACCGGCTAAGCTACAGTGCCTCCTTCAGGGAAGGGAAAAACCAAGTAACCTCTGCAGACACAGTTTTGAATCGGTTTGTCACATTTTTCCCCACCAGCTGTTGGACAGTAGCCAGAGGCACACAGCTCAAGGCGCTGTGGCTTAGCTGGCCAAAGCGCCTGTCTCGTAAACAGGAGATCCTGGGTTCAAATCCCAGCAGTGCCTTACCTCCCTACCAATGCCATTACATTTCATTAATGAGTGCTGATGGCGGGAAGCATTGGGCGTTATGCTTTCTCTCCTTCGTTTCCAAGAAGAGGACACAATGGAGATTTAGACATGCCCAAGACATCAATATTGGGTGAACAACCCTCAGAAGCTCCACTAGCGGTTTAATGCCTGGGACCCTCCAGCATTTGTTCTAGAACTGAAGAAGCTTCTCGGATCGGGTGCAAAGAAGTTTTTAAAGCTCTCAAGAGTACCGTGAGGTGGATAACTGAGGACATACAAAGACTTTGAAATATTTCCCAACTCCAAGATTAAGAATGCAATTAACACTGTGAAGAAGATGGTTTCAAATGGTAACAGGAAGGCACTGCTGGGATTTGAACCAAGGATCTCCTGTTTACTAGACAGGCGCTTTGACCAGCTGAGCCACAGCGCCTCCTGCTGACAGGCAAACCGGTGATACCTGGTATTACCTGGTACTGCAGAAGGAGACGAGTTCAACTTTTTTTTAACTTTTGTGCACTATAAATGTAAGATATGGTCAAATAGTCCAACAAGTAACTTCCTGTTCCTCACTTCGTCAATGACCTCAGTGGAAACATCATAAGGTGAAGGAGAAGCTTTTGAGACTGATTCAACAGGGTGAGTCTGAACACTGTGAAGAAGATGGTTTCAAATAGTAACAGGAAGGCACTGCTGGGATTTGAACCCAGGATCTCCTGTTTACTAGACAGGCACTTTGACCAGCTAAGCCACAGCGCCTCCTGCTGTCAGGCAATCCGGTAATACCTGGTATTACCTGGTACTGCAGAAGGAGACGAGTTCACTTTTTTAACTTTTGTGCACTATCAATGTAGGATATGGTCAAATAGTCCAACAAGTAACTTCCTGTCCCTCACTTCTTCAATGACCTCGGTGGAAACATCATAAGGTGAAGGAGAAGCTTTTGAGACTGATTCAACAGGGTGAGTCTGAACAAGTCCTCAAAACAACTCTATTTCCCTTAGCAAGGGTGGATTCCAGCACTTTACTGTCAAAGCTTTGTTTGTTTCGTAAAGCACTCTTTTGAATGTGCTCAATGGCTAACTGGTAGCTTTCTGCAAGACTCTCTCAGCTCTCCAGATCTAATTTCTGTTCACGTAGACAATCGGAAAGAGACATCTGCAGCAGGGGGCATGGCCCAGCTACATCAGTTTGACAGAAATCTGCTGGTATTGCAGAGGCTCCAATAGCCAAACATTGTACTCGTGCAGACGATGGTACTGCTGCCTCCTCCTCCTCAAGAGTTGAGGAATACTCATGTCTCTTGCATACTGCCTTTACTGCCTCGGTTGGAAAATCTGGCTCTTTGTTGCGGCGCAAGAGCTGTGCAGTAAAGCCTTCAATGGCATTTTCCTCATAATTAGAACTCTGATCAGATATATCACAGGCATGCAGATACGGACGTCTCAACAGCCCATCTGCATCTTGGTTGTCCTTCCCAGCACTATACTCAATGTCAAAATCAAAACTGGAAAGTACGGCCAACCAGCAATGCCCTACTGCGTCCAACTTTGCAGATGTTAAAACGTATGTGAGTGGATTATTGTCTGTCATCACTGTACATTTTACTCCATAGATACAGCGGAAAACGTTCTGGGTGACAGCCCACTTCACAGACAGGAAGTCAAGCTTGTGTGCAGGGTACCTTTGCTCGGACTTGGAGAGACCCCTACTGGCACAGGCAATGACTCTTAACTTGCTCTCCTGTTCTTGATATAGGGCTGCACCGAGAACATGGGCGCTTGCATCGGTGTGCACAATATAATGTTCTTTGGATCTGCAAACCCAAGAACAGGAGCTGTTGTGAGCTTGAGAATCAATGTCTTAAAAGTATCTTCAGCGGTTGGGGTCCATTTTTCGTGAAAAAGGCTTTTTGAGATCCGCACTGGTAGAAACCTTGTGGTTTCTGCCAGACAGACTGGATTTTCTCTTCAGTGGGAGGCAACCAGCACTTAAGTGATTAAGGGGTATTGCAAGCTTGGAATAGTCTTTTATAAACCTCCTGTAATATCCAGTGAACCCAAGGAAAGACTTAAGCTACTTGATGTTATCTGGTCTTGGCCAGGTAGTGAGGGCAGCTGGATCTGTTTTGAGCCCTTCTGATGATACAACATGGCTGAGATATTGGACAGATGTCCTGAAGAACTGACATTTCTCTGGCGACAGCTTTAAAGTAAATTCTTTCATCCTATGGAGGACCTTCAGCGATCATTCCTCATGGTTCTCAAGTGTAGCTGAGAAAGGAGTGACATCATCAAGAAAAACCGAGACCTGACTCAAATTCCTGCTGCCTATACACTTTTCCATAACATAAGAGGAAAGTAGAACACCTCCTTATGCTGTTTTTAATAGAGAACTCTTCGGCATTTATTTTAACACAACACCTAACAGTCTTACCTTCTCTTATCAGTAACTCGAATGATTTGCAGAATCTTGACAGTACTTTTGGGACGAAAGCTCAATATAACCCTGCCTCACCCAGTTTCTATACTGGTCCATTTATGTCTGTTGTCACAGTTGCATGTTTTAGTAGACTTTCAGTTTTGATGTTTTTCATCTGCATGTGGTGCACAGCTGCTGGGGTGTCCTTTGCTAAATCTTTAGTGCCTCCAAACTTCAGATTCAACAGATTACTTCCTTTTATTTTGACATTGAGGAAAAGTTGCCTACACAGAATTTCTTATTTTGAAATAGCTCAACAGGCACTGCTGGGATTTGAACCCAGGATCTCCTGTTTACAAGACAGGTGCTTTGACCGGCTAAGCTACAGTGCCTCCTTCAGGGAAGGGAAAAACCAAGTAACCTCTGCAGACACAGTTTTGAATCGGTTTGTCACATTTTTCCCCACCAGCTGTTGGACAGTAGCCAGAGGCACACAGCTCAAGGCGCTGTGGCTTAGCTGGCCAAAGCGCCTGTCTCGTAAACAGGAGATCCTGGGTTCAAATCCCAGCAGTGCCTTACCTCCCTACCAATGCCATTACATTTCATTAATGAGTGCTGATGGCGGGAAGCATTGGGCGTTATGCTTTCTCTCCTTCGTTTCCAAGAAGAGGACACAATGAAGATTTAGACATGCCCAAGACATCAATATTGGGTGAACAACCCTCAGAAGCTCCACTAGCGGTTTAATGCCTGGGACCCTCCAGCATTTGTTCTAGAACTGAAGAAGCTTCTCGGATCGGGTGCAAAGAAGTTTTTAAAGCTCTCAAGAGTACCGTGAGGTGGATAACTGAGGACATACAAAGACTTTGAAAGATTTCCCAATTCCAAGATTAAGAATGCAATTAACACTGTGAAGAAGATGGTTTCAAATGGTAACAGGAAGGCACTGCTGGGATTTGAACCCAGGATCTCCTGTTTACTAGACAGGCGCTTTGACCAGCTGAGCCACAGCGCCTCCTGCTGACAGGCAAACCGGTAATACCTGGTATTACCTGGTACTGCAGAAGGAGACGAGTTCAACTTTTTTTTAACTTTTGTGCACTATAAATGTAAGATATGGTCAAATAGTCCAACAAGTAACTTCCTGTTCCTCACTTCGTCAATGACCTCAGTGGAAACATCATAAGGTGAAGGAGAAGCTTTTGAGACTGATTCAACAGGGTGAGTCTGAACACTGTGAAGAAGATGGTTTCAAATAGTAACAGGAAGGCACTGCTGGGATTTGAACCCAGGATCTCCTGTTTACTAGACAGGCACTTTGACCAGCTAAGCCACAGCGCCTCCTGCTGTCAGGCAATCCGGTAATACCTGGTATTACCTGGTACTGCAGAAGGAGACGAGTTCACTTTTTTAACTTTTGTGCACTATCAATGTAGGATATGGTCAAATAGTCCAACAAGTAACTTCCTGTCCCTCACTTCTTCAATGACCTCGGTGGAAACATCATAAGGTGAAGGAGAAGCTTTTGAGACTGATTCAACAGGGTGAGTCTGAACAAGTCCTCAAAACAACTCTATTTCCCTTGGCAAGGGTGGATTCCCGCACTTTACTGTCAAAGCTTTGTTTGTTTCGTAAAGCACTCTTTTGAATGTGCTCAATGGCTAACTGGTAGCTTTCTGCAAGACTCTCTCAGCTCTCCAGATCTAATTTCTGTTCACGTAGACAATCGGAAAGAGACATCTGCAGCAGGGGGCATGGCCCAGCTACATCAGTTTGACAGAAATCTGCTGGTATTGCAGAGGCTCCAATAGCCAAACATTGTACTCGTGCAGACGATGGTACTGCTGCCTCCTCCTCCTCAAGAGTTGAGGAATACTCATGTCTCTTGCATACTGCCTTTACTGCCTCGGTTGGAAAATCTGGCTCTTTGTTGCGGCGCAAGAGCTGTGCAGTAAAGCCTTCAATGGCATTTTCCTCATAATTAGAACTCTGATCAGATATATCACAGGCATGCAGATACGGACGTCTCAACAGCCCATCTGCATCTTGGTTGTCCTTCCCAGCACTATACTCAATGTCAAAATCAAAACTGGAAAGTACGGCCAACCAGCAATGCCCTACTGCGTCCAACTTTGCAGATGTTAAAACGTATGTGAGTGGATTATTGTCTGTCATCACTGTACATTTTACTCCATAGATACAGCGGAAAACGTTCTGGGTGACAGCCCACTTCACAGACAGGAAGTCAAGCTTGTGTGCAGGGTACCTTTGCTCGGACTTGGAGAGACCCCTACTGGCACAGGCAATGACTCTTAACTTGCTCTCCTGTTCTTGATATAGGGCTGCACCGAGAACATGGGCGCTTGCATCGGTGTGCACAATATAATGTTCTTTGGATCTGCAAACCCAAGAACAGGAGCTGTTGTGAGCTTGAGAATCAATGTCTTAAAAGTATCTTCAGCGGTTGGGGTCCATTTTTCGTGAAAAAGGCTTTTTGAGATCCGCACTGGTAGAAACCTTGTGGTTTCTGCCAGACAGACTGGATTTTCTCTTCAGTGGGAGGCAACCAGCACTTAAGTGATTAAGGGGTATTGCAAGCTTGGAATAGTCTTTTATAAACCTCCTGTAATATCCAGTGAACCCAAGGAAAGACTTAAGCTACTTGATGTTATCTGGTCTTGGCCAGGTAGTGAGGGCAGCTGGATCTGTTTTGAGCCCTTCTGATGATACAACATGGCTGAGATATTGGACAGATGTCCTGAAGAACTGACATTTCTCTGGCGACAGCTTTAAAGTAAATTCTTTCATCCTATGGAGGACCTTCAGCGATCATTCCTCATGGTTCTCAAGTGTAGCTGAGAAAGGAGTGACATCATCAAGAAAAACCGAGACCTGACTCAAATTCCTGCTGCCTATACACTTTTCCATAACATAAGAGGAAAGTAGAACACCTCCTTATGCTGTTTTTAATAGAGAACTCTTCGGCATTTATTTTAACACAACACCTAACAGTCTTACCTTCTCTTATCAGTAACTCGAATGATTTGCAGAATCTTGACAGTACTTTTGGGACGAAAGCTCAATATAACCCTGCCTCACCCAGTTTCTATACTGGTCCATTTATGTCTGTTGTCACAGTTGCATGTTTTAGTAGACTTTCAGTTTTGATGTTTTTCATCTGCATGTGGTGCACAGCTGCTGGGGTGTCCTTTGCTAAATCTTTAGTGCCTCCAAACTTCAGATTCAACAGATTACTTCCTTTTATTTTGACATTGAGGAAAAGTTGCCTACACAGAATTTCTTATTTTGAAATAGCTCAACAGGCACTGCTGGGATTTGAACCCAGGATCTCCTGTTTACAAGACAGGTGCTTTGACCGGCTAAGCTACAGTGCCTCCTTCAGGGAAGGGAAAAACCAAGTAACCTCTGCAGACACAGTTTTGAATCGGTTTGGCACATTTTTCCCCACCAGCTGTTGGACAGTAGCCAGAGGCACACAGCTCAAGGCGCTGTGGCTTAGCTGGCCAAAGCGCCTGTCTCGTAAACAGGAGATCCTGGGTTCAAATCCCAGCAGTGCCTTACCTCCCTACCAATGCCATTACATTTCATTAATGAGTGCTGATGGCGGGAAGCATTGGGCGTTATGCTTTCTCTCCTTCGTTTCCAAGAAGAGGACACAATGAAGATTTAGACATGCCCAAGACATCAATATTGGGTGAACAACCCTCAGAAGCTCCACTAGCGGTTTAATGCCTGGGACCCTCCAGCATTTGTTCTAGAACTGAAGAAGCTTCTCGGATCGGGTGCAAAGAAGTTTTTAAAGCTCTCAAGAGTACCGTGAGGTGGATAACTGAGGACATACAAAGACTTTGAAAGATTTCCCAACTCCAAGATTAAGAATGCAATTAACACTGTGAAGAAGATGGTTTCAAATGGTAACAGGAAGGCACTGCTGGGATTTGAACCCAGGATCTCCTGTTTACTAGACAGGCGCTTTGAGCAGCTGAGCCACAGCGCCTCCTGCTGACAGGCAAACCGGTAATACCTGGTATTACCTGGTACTGCAGAAGGAGACGAGTTCAACTTTTTTTTAACTTTTGTACACTATAAATGTAAGATATGGTCAAATAGTCCAACAAGTAACTTCCTGTTCCTCACTTCGTCAATGACCTCAGTGGAAACATCATAAGGTGAAGGAGAAGCTTTTGAGACTGATTCAACAGGGTGAGTCTGAACACTGTGAAGAAGATGGTTTCAAATAGTAACAGGAAGGCACTGCTGGGATTTGAACCCAGGATCTCCTGTTTACTAGACAGGCACTTTGACCAGCTAAGCCACAGCGCCTCCTGCTGTCAGGCAATCCGGTAATACCTGGTATTACCTGGTACTGCAGAAGGAGACGAGTTCACTTTTTTAACTTTTGTGCACTATCAATGTAGGATATGGTCAAATAGTCCAACAAGTAACTTCCTGTCCCTCACTTCTTCAATGACCTTGGTGGAAACATCATAAGGTGAAGGAGAAGCTTTTGAGACTGATTCAACAGGGTGAGTCTGAACAAGTCCTCAAAACAACTCTATTTCCCTTGGCAAGGGTGGATTCCCGCACTTTACTGTCAAAGCTTTGTTTGTTTCGTAAAGCACTCTTTTGAATGTGCTCAATGGCTAACTGGTAGCTTTCTGCAAGACTATCTCAGCTCTCCAGATCTAATTTCTGTTCACGTAGACAATCGGAAAGAGACATCTGCAGCAGGGGGCATGGCCCAGCTACATCAGTTTGACAGAAATCTGCTGGTATTGCAGAGGCTCCAATAGCCAAACATTGTACTCGTGCAGACGATGGTACTGCTGCCTCCTCCTCCTCAAGAGTTGAGGAATACTCATGTCTCTTGCATACTGCCTTTACTGCCTCGGTTGGAAAATCTGGCTCTTTGTTGCGGCGCAAGAGCTGTGCAGTAAAGCCTTCAATGGCATTTTCCTCATCATTAGAACTCTGATCAGATATATCACAGGCATGCAGATACGGACGTCTCAACAGCCCATCTGCATCTTGGTTGTCCTTCCCAGCACTATACTCAATGTCAAAATCAAAACTGGAAAGTACGGCCAACCAGCAATGCCCTACTGCGTCCAACTTTGCAGATGTTAAAACGTATGTGAGTGGATTATTGTCTGTCATCACTGTACATTTTACTCCATAGATACAGCGGAAAACGTTCTGGGTGACAGCCCACTTCACAGACAGGAAGTCAAGCTTGTGTGCAGGGTACCTTTGCTCGGACTTGGAGAGACCCCTACTGGCACAGGCAATGACTCTTAACTTGCTCTCCTGTTCTTGATATAGGGCTGCACCGAGAACATGGGCGCTTGCATCGGTGTGCACAATATAATGTTCTTTGGATCTGCAAACCCAAGAACAGGAGCTGTTGTGAGCTTGAGAATCAATGTCTTAAAAGTATCTTCAGCGGTTGGGGTCCATTTTTCGTGAAAAAGGCTTTTTGAGATCCGCACTGGTAGAAACCTTGTGGTTTCTGCCAGACAGACTGGATTTTCTCTTCAGTGGGAGGCAACCAGCACTTAAGTGATTAAGGGGTATTGCAAGCTTGGAATAGTCTTTTATAAACCTCCTGTAATATCCAGTGAACCCAAGGAAAGACTTAAGCTACTTGATGTTATCTGGTCTTGGCCAGGTAGTGAGGGCAGCTGGATCTGTTTTGAGCCCTTCTGATGATACAACATGGCTGAGATATTGGACAGATGTCCTGAAGAACTGACATTTCTCTGGCGACAGCTTTAAAGTAAATTCTTTCATCCTATGGAGGACCTTCAGCGATCATTCCTCATGGTTCTCAAGTGTAGCTGAGAAAGGAGTGACATCATCAAGAAAAACCGAGACCTGACTCAAATTCCTGCTGCCTATACACTTTTCCATAACATAAGAGGAAAGTAGAACACCTCCTTATGCTGTTTTTAATAGAGAACTCTTCGGCATTTATTTTAACACAACACCTAACAGTCTTACCTTCTCTTATCAGTAACTCGAATGATTTGCAGAATCTTGACAGTACTTTTGGGACGAAAGCTCAATATAACCCTGCCTCACCCAGTTTCTATACTGGTCCATTTATGTCTGTTGTCACAGTTGCATGTTTTAGTAGACTTTCAGTTTTGATGTTTTTCATCTGCATGTGGTGCACAGCTGCTGGGGTGTCCTTTGCTAAATCTTTAGTGCCTCCAAACTTCAGATTCAACAGATTACTTCCTTTTATTTTGACATTGAGGAAAAGTTGCCTACACAGAATTTCTTATTTTGAAATAGCTCAACAGGCACTGCTGGGATTTGAACCCAGGATCTCCTGTTTACAAGACAGGTGCTTTGACCGGCTAAGCTACAGTGCCTCCTTCAGGGAAGGGAAAAACCAAGTAACCTCTGCAGACACAGTTTTGAATCGGTTTGTCACATTTTTCCCCACCAGCTGTTGGACAGTAGCCAGAGGCACACAGCTCAAGGCGCTGTGGCTTAGCTGGCCAAAGCGCCTGTCTCGTAAACAGGAGATCCTGGGTTCAAATCCCAGCAGTGCCTTACCTCCCTACCAATGCCATTACATTTCATTAATGAGTGCTGATGGCGGGAAGCATTGGGCGTTATGCTTTCTCTCCTTCGTTTCCAAGAAGAGGACACAATGAAGATTTAGACATGTCCAAGACATCAATATTGGGTGAACAACCCTCAGAAGCTCCACTAGCGGTTTAATGCCTGGGACCCTCCAGCATTTGTTCTAGAACTGAAGAAGCTTCTCGGATCGGGTGCAAAGAAGTTTTTAAAGCTCTCAAGAGTACTGTGAGGTGGATAACTGAGGACATACAAAGACTTTGAAAGATTTCCCAAGTCCAAGATTAAGAATGCAATTAACACTGTGAAGAAGATGGTTTCAAATGGTAACAGGAAGACACTGCTGGGATTTGAACCCAGGATCTCCTGTTTACTAGACAGGCGCTTTGACCAGCTGAGCCACAGCGCCTCCTGCTGACAGGCAAACCGGTAATACCTGGTATTACCTGGTACTGCAGAAGGAGACGAGTTCAACTTTTTTTTTACTTTTGTGCACTATAAATGTAAGATACGGTCAAATAGTCCAACAAGTAACTTCCTGTTCCTCACTTCGTCAATGACCTCAGTGGAAACATCATAAGGTGAAGGAGAAGCTTTTGAGACTGATTCAACAGGGTGAGTCTGAACACTGTGAAGAAGATGGTTTCAAATAGTAACAGGAAGGCACTGCTGGGATTTGAACCCAGGATCTCCTGTTTACTAGACAGGCACTTTGACCAGCTAAGCCACAGCGCCTCCTGCTGTCAGGCAATCCGGTAATACCTGGTATTACCTGGTACTGCAGAAGGAGACGAGTTCACTTTTTTAACTTTTGTGCACTATCAATGTAGGATATGGTCAAATAGTCCAACAAGTAACTTCCTGTCCCTCACTTCTTCAATGACCTCGGTGGAAACATCATAAGGTGAAGGAGAAGCTTTTGAGACTGATTCAACAGGGTGAGTCTGAACAAGTCCTCAAAACAACTCTATTTCCCTTGGCAAGGGTGGATTCCCGCACTTTACTGTCAAAGCTTTGTTTGTTTCGTAAAGCACTCTTTTGAATGTGCTCAATGGCTAACTGGTAGCTTTCTGCAAGACTCTCTCAGCTCTCCAGATCTAATTTCTGTTCACGTAGACAATCGGAAAGAGACATCTGCAGCAGGGGGCATGGCCCAGCTACATCAGTTTGACAGAAATCTGCTGGTATTGCAGAGGCTCCAATAGCCAAACATTGTACTCGTGCAGACGATGGTACTGCTGCCTCCTCCTCAAGAGTTGATGAATACTCATGTCTCTTGCATACTGCCTTTACTGCCTCGGTTGGAAAATCTGGCTCTTTGTTGCGGCGCAAGAGCTGTGCAGTAAAGCCTTCAATGGCATTTTCCTCATCATTAGAACTCTGATCAGATATATCACAGGCATGCAGATACGGACGTCTCAACAGCCCATCTGCATCTTGGTTGTCCTTCCCAGCACTATACTCAATGTCAAAATCAAAACTGGAAAGTACGGCCAACCAGCAATGCCCTACTGCGTCCAACTTTGCAGATGTTAAAACGTATGTGAGTGGATTATTGTCTGTCATCACTGTACATTTTACTCCATAGATACAGCGGAAAACGTTCTGGGTGACAGCCCACTTCACAGACAGGAAGTCAAGCTTGTGTGCAGGGTACCTTTGCTCGGACTTGGAGAGACCCCTACTGGCACAGGCAATGACTCTTAACTTGCTCTCCTGTTCTTGATATAGGGCTGCACCGAGAACATGGGCGCTTGCATCGGTGTGCACAATATAATGTTCTTTGGATCTGCAAACCCAAGAACAGGAGCTGTTGTGAGCTTGAGAATCAATGTCTTAAAAGTATCTTCAGCGGTTGGGGTCCATTTTTCGTGAAAAAGGCTTTTTGAGATCCGCACTGGTAGAAACCTTGTGGTTTCTGCCAGACAGACTGGATTTTCTCTTCAGTGGGAGGCAACCAGCACTTAAGTGATTAAGGGGTATTGCAAGCTTGGAATAGTCTTTTATAAACCTCCTGTAATATCCAGTGAACCCAAGGAAAGACTTAAGCTACTTGATGTTATCTGGTCTTGGCCAGGTAGTGAGGGCAGCTGGATCTGTTTTGAGCCCTTCTGATGATACAACATGGCTGAGATATTGGACAGATGTCCTGAAGAACTGACATTTCTCTGGCGACAGCTTTAAAGTAAATTCTTTCATCCTATGGAGGACCTTCAGCGATCATTCCTCATGGTTCTCAAGTGTAGCTGAGAAAGGAGTGACATCATCAAGAAAAACCGAGACCTGACTCAAATTCCTGCTGCCTATACACTTTTCCATAACATAAGAGGAAAGTAGAACACCTCCTTATGCTGTTTTTAATAGAGAACTCTTCGGCATTTATTTTAACACAACACCTAACAGTCTTACCTTCTCTTATCAGTAACTCGAATGATTTGCAGAATCTTGACAGTACTTTTGGGACGAAAGCTCAATATAACCCTGCCTCACCCAGTTTCTATACTGGTCCATTTATGTCTGTTGTCACAGTTGCATGTTTTAGTAGACTTTCAGTTTTGATGTTTTTCATCTGCATGTGGTGCACAGCTGCTGGGGTGTCCTTTGCTAAATCTTTAGTGCCTCCAAACTTCAGATTCAACAGATTACTTCCTTTTATTTTGACATTGAGGAAAAGTTGCCTACACAGAATTTCTTATTTTGAAATAGCTCAACAGGCACTGCTGGGATTTGAACCCAGGATCTCCTGTTTACAAGACAGGTGCTTTGACCGGCTAAGCTACAGTGCCTCCTTCAGGGAAGGGAAAAACCAAGTAACCTCTGCAGACACAGTTTTGAATCGGTTTGTCACATTTTTCCCCACCAGCTGTTGGACAGTAGCCAGAGGCACACAGCTCAAGGCGCTGTGGCTTAGCTGGCCAAAGCGCCTGTCTCGTAAACAGGAGATCCTGGGTTCAAATCCCAGCAGTGCCTTACCTCCCTACCAATGCCATTACATTTCATTAATGAGTGCTGATGGCGGGAAGCATTGGGCGTTATGCTTTCTCTCCTTCGTTTCCAAGAAGAGGACACAATGAAGATTTAGACATGCCCAAGACATCAATATTGGGTGAACAACCCTCAGAAGCTCCACTAGCGGTTTAATGCCTGGGACCCTCCAGCATTTGTTCTAGAACTGAAGAAGCTTCTCGGATCGGGTGCAAAGAAGTTTTTAAAGCTCTCAAGAGTACTGTGAGGTGGATAACTGAGGACATACAAAGACTTTGAAAGATTTCCCAACTCCAAGATTAAGAATGCAATTAACACTGTGAAGAAGATGGTTTCAAATGGTAACAGGAAGACACTGCTGGGATTTGAACCCAGGATCTCCTGTTTACTAGACAGGCGCTTTGACCAGCTGAGCCACAGCGCCTCCTGCTGACAGGCAAACCGGTAATACCTGGTATTACCTGGTACTGCAGAAGGAGACGAGTTCAACTTTTTTTTTACTTTTGTGCACTATAAATGTAAGATATGGTCAAATAGTCCAACAAGTAACTTCCTGTTCCTCACTTCGTCAATGACCTCAGTGGAAACATCATAAGGTGAAGGAGAAGCTTTTGAGACTGATTCAACAGGGTGAGTCTGAACACTGTGAAGAAGATGGTTTCAAATAGTAAGAGGAAGGCACTGCTGGGATTTGAACCCAGGATCTCCTGTTTACTAGACAGGCACTTTGACCAGCTAAGCCACAGCGCCTCCTGCTGTCAGGCAATCCGGTAATACCTGGTATTACCTGGTACTGCAGAAGGAGACGAGTTCACTTTTTTAACTTTTGTGCACTATCAATGTAGGATATGGTCAAATAGTCCAACAAGTAACTTCCTGTCCCTCACTTCTTCAATGACCTCGGTGGAAACATCATAAGGTGAAGGAGAAGCTTTTGAGACTGATTCAACAGGGTGAGTCTGAACAAGTCCTCAAAACAACTCTATTTCCCTTGGCAAGGGTGGATTCCCGCACTTTACTGTCAAAGCTTTGTTTGTTTCGTAAAGCACTCTTTTGAATGTGCTCAATGGCTAACTGGTAGCTTTCTGCAAGACTCTCTCAGCTCTCCAGATCTAATTTCTGTTCACGTAGACAATCGGAAAGAGACATCTGCAGCAGGGGGCATGGCCCAGCTACATCAGTTTGACAGAAATCTGCTGGTATTGCAGAGGCTCCAATAGCCAAACATTGTACTCGTGCAGACGATGGTACTGCTGCCTCCTCCTCCTCAAGAGTTGAGGAATACTCATGTCTCTTGCATACTGCCTTTACTGCCTCGGTTGGAAAATCTGGCTCTTTGTTGCGGCGCAAGAGCTGTGCAGTAAAGCCTTCAATGGCATTTTCCTCATCATTAGAACTCTGATCAGATATATCACAGGCATGCAGATACGGACGTCTCAACAGCCCATCTGCATCTTGGTTGTCCTTCCCAGCACTATACTCAATGTCAAAATCAAAACTGGAAAGTACGGCCAACCAGCAATGCCCTACTGCGTCCAACTTTGCAGATGTTAAAACGTATGTGAGTGGATTATTGTCTGTCATCACTGTACATTTTACTCCATAGATACAGCGGAAAACGTTCTGGGTGACAGCCCACTTCACAGACAGGAAGTCAAGCTTGTGTGCAGGGTACCTTTGCTCGGACTTGGAGAGACCCCTACTGGCACAGGCAATGACTCTTAACTTGCTCTCCTGTTCTTGATATAGGGCTGCACCGAGAACATGGGCGCTTGCATCGGTGTGCACAATATAATGTTCTTTGGATCTGCAAACCCAAGAACAGGAGCTGTTGTGAGCTTGAGAATCAATGTCTTAAAAGTATCTTCAGCGGTTGGGGTCCATTTTTCGTGAAAAAGGCTTTTTGAGATCCGCACTGGTAGAAACCTTGTGGTTTCTGCCAGACAGACTGGATTTTCTCTTCAGTGGGAGGCAACCAGCACTTAAGTGATTAAGGGGTATTGCAAGCTTGGAATAGTCTTTTATAAACCTCCTGTAATATCCAGTGAACCCAAGGAAAGACTTAAGCTACTTGATGTTATCTGGTCTTGGCCAGGTAGTGAGGGCAGCTGGATCTGTTTTGAGCCCTTCTGATGATACAACATGGCTGAGATATTGGACAGATGTCCTGAAGAACTGACATTTCTCTGGCGACAGCTTTAAAGTAAATTCTTTCATCCTATGGAGGACCTTCAGCGATCATTCCTCATGGTTCTCAAGTGTAGCTGAGAAAGGAGTGACATCATCAAGAAAAACCGAGACCTGACTCAAATTCCTGCTGCCTATACACTTTTCCATAACATAAGAGGAAAGTAGAACACCTCCTTATGCTGTTTTTAATAGAGAACTCTTCGGCATTTATTTTAACACAACACCTAACAGTCTTACCTTCTCTTATCAGTAACTCGAATGATTTGCAGAATCTTGACAGTACTTTTGGGACGAAAGCTCAATATAACCCTGCCTCACCCAGTTTCTATACTGGTCCATTTATGTCTGTTGTCACAGTTGCGCAGTTTCATGTTTTAGTAGACTTTCAGTTTTGATGATTTTCATCTGCATGTGGTGCACAGCTGCTGGGGTGTCCTTTGCTAAATCTTTAGTGCCTCCAAACTTCAGATTCAACAGATTACTTCCTTTTATTTTGACATTGAGGAAAAGTTGCCTACACAGAATTTCTTATTTTGAAATAGCTCAACAGGCACTGCTGGGATTTGAACCCAGGATCTCCTGTTTACAAGACAGGTGCTTTGACCGGCTAAGCTACAGTGCCTCCTTCAGGGAAGGGAAAAACCAAGTAACCTCTGCAGACACAGTTTTGAATCGGTTTGTCACATTTTTCCCCACCAGCTGCTGGACAGTAGCCAGAGGCACACAGCTCAAGGCGCTGGGGCTTAGCTGGCCAAAGCGCCTGTCTCGTAAACAGGAGATCCTGGGTTCAAATCCCAGCAGTGCCTTACCTCCCTACCAATGCCATTACATTTCATTAATGAGTGCTGATGGCGGGAAGCATTGGGCGTTATGCTTTCTCTCCTTCGTTTCCAAGAAGAGGACACAATGAAGATTTAGACATGCCCAAGACATCAATATTGGGTGAACAACCCTCAGAAGCTCCACTAGCGGTTTAATGCCTGGGACCCTCCAGCATTTGTTCTAGAACTGAAGAAGCTTCTCGGATCGGGTGCAAAGAAGTTTTTAAAGCTCTCAAGAGTACCGTGAGGTGGATAACTGAGGACATACAAAGACTTTGAAAGATTTCCCAACTCCAAGATTAAGAATGCAATTAACACTGTGAAGAAGATGGTTTCAAATGGTAACAGGAAGGCACTGCTGGGATTTGAACCCAGGATCTCCTGTTTACTAGACAGGCGCTTTGACCAGCTGAGCCACAGCGCCTCCTGCTGACAGGCAAACCGGTAATACCTGGTATTACCTGGTATTACCTGGTACTGCAGAAGGAGACGAGTTCAACTTTTTTTTTACTTTTGTGCACTATAAATGTAAGATATGGTCAAATAGTCCAACAAGTAACTTCCTGTTCCTCACTTCGTCAATGACCTCAGTGGAAACATCATAAGGTGAAGGAGAAGCTTTTGAGACTGATTCAACAGGGTGAGTCTGAACACTGTGAAGAAGATGGTTTCAAATAGTAACAGGAAGGCACTGCTGGGATTTGAACCCAGGATCTCCTGTTTACTAGACAGGCACTTTGACCAGCTAAGCCACAGCGCCTCCTGCTGTCAGGCAATCCGGTAATACCTGGTATTACCTGGTACTGCAGAAGGAGACGAGTTCACTTTTTTAACTTTTGTGCACTATCAATGTAGGATATGGTCAAATAGTCCAACAAGTAACTTCCTGTTCCTCACTTCTTCAATGACCTCGGTGGAAACATCATAAGGTGAAGGAGAAGCTTTTGAGACTGATTCAACAGGGTGAGTCTGAACAAGTCCTCAAAACAACTCTATTTCCCTTGGCAAGGGTGGATTCCCGCACTTTACTGTCAAAGCTTTGTTTGTTTCGTAAAGCACTCTTTTGAATGTGCTCAATGGCTAACTGGTAGCTTTCTGCAAGACTCTCTCAGCTCTCCAGATCTAATTTCTGTTCACGTAGACAATCGGAAAGAGACATCTGCAGCAGGGGGCATGGCCCAGCTACATCAGTTTGACAGAAATCTGCTGGTATTGCAGAGGCTCCAATAGCCAAACATTGTACTCGTGCAGACGATGGTACTGCTGCCTCCTCCTCCTCAAGAGTTGATGAATACTCATGTCTCTTGCATACTGCCTTTACTGCCTCGGTTGGAAAATCTGGCTCTTTGTTGCGGCGCAAGAGCTGTGCAGTAAAGCCTTCAATGGCATTTTCCTCATCATTAGAACTCTGATCAGATATATCACAGGCATGCAGATACGGACGTCTCAACAGCCCATCTGCATCTTGGTTGTCCTTTCCAGCACTATACTCAATGTCAAAATCAAAACTGGAAAGTACGGCCAACCAGCAATGCCCTACTGCGTCCAACTTTGCAGATGTTAAAACGTATGTGAGTGGATTATTGTCTGTCATCACTGTACATTTTACTCCATAGATACAGCGGAAAACGTTCTGGGTGACAGCCCACTTCACAGACAGGAAGTCAAGCTTGTGTGCAGGGTACCTTTGCTCGGACTTGGAGAGACCCCTACTGGCACAGGCAATGACTCTTAACTTGCTCTCCTGTTCTTGATATAGGGCTGCACCGAGAACATGGGCGCTTGCATCGGTGTGCACAATATAATGTTCTTTGGATCTGCAAACCCAAGAACAGGAGCTGTTGTGAGCTTGAGAATCAATGTCTTAAAAGTATCTTCAGCGGTTGGGGTCCATTTTTCGTGAAAAAGGCTTTTTGAGATCCGCACTGGTAGAAACCTTGTGGTTTCTGCCAGACAGACTGGATTTTCTCTTCAGTGGGAGGCAACCAGCACTTAAGTGATTAAGGGGTATTGCAAGCTTGGAATAGTCTTTTATAAACCTCCTGTAATATCCAGTGAACCCAAGGAAAGACTTAAGCTACTTGATGTTATCTGGTCTTGGCCAGGTAGTGAGGGCAGCTGGATCTGTTTTGAGCCCTTCTGATGATACAACATGGCTGAGATATTGGACAGATGTCCTGAAGAACTGACATTTCTCTGGCGACAGCTTTAAAGTAAATTCTTTCATCCTATGGAGGACCTTCAGCGATCATTCCTCATGGTTCTCAAGTGTAGCTGAGAAAGGAGTGACATCATCAAGAAAAACCGAGACCTGACTCAAATTCCTGCTGCCTATACACTTTTCCATAACATAAGAGGAAAGTAGAACACCTCCTTATGCTGTTTTTAATAGAGAACTCTTCGGCATTTATTTTAACACAACACCTAACAGTCTTACCTTCTCTTATCAGTAACTCGAATGATTTGCAGAATCTTGACAGTACTTTTGGGACGAAAGCTCAATATAACCCTGCCTCACCCAGTTTCTATACTGGTCCATTTATGTCTGTTGTCACAGTTGCATGTTTTAGTAGACTTTCAGTTTTGATGTTTTTCATCTGCATGTGGTGCACAGCTGCTGGGGTGTCCTTTGCTAAATCTTTAGTGCCTCCAAACTTCAGATTCAACAGATTACTTCCTTTTATTTTGACATTGAGGAAAAGTTGCCTACACAGAATTTCTTATTTTGAAATAGCTCAACAGGCACTGCTGGGATTTGAACCCAGGATCTCCTGTTTACAAGACAGGTGCTTTGACCGGCTAAGCTACAGTGCCTCCTTCAGGGAAGGGAAAAACCAAGTAACCTCTGCAGACACAGTTTTGAATCGGTTTGGCACATTTTTCCCCACCAGCTGTTGGACAGTAGCCAGAGGCACACAGCTCAAGGCGCTGTGGCTTAGCTGGCCAAAGCGCCTGTCTCGTAAACAGGAGATCCTGGGTTCAAATCCCAGCAGTGCCTTACCTCCCTACCAATGCCATTACATTTCATTAATGAGTGCTGATGGCGGGAAGCATTGGGCGTTATGCTTTCTCTCCTTCGTTTCCAAGAAGAGGACACAATGAAGATTTAGACATGCCCAAGACATCAATATTGGGTGAACAACCCTCAGAAGCTCCACTAGCGGTTTAATGCCTGGGACCCTCCAGCATTTGTTCTAGAACTGAAGAAGCTTCTCGGATCGGGTGCAAAGAAGTTTTTAAAGCTCTCAAGAGTACCGTGAGGTGGATAACTGAGGACATACAAAGACTTTGAAAGATTTCCCAACTCCAAGATTAAGAATGCAATTAACACTGTGAAGAAGATGGTTTCAAATGGTAACAGGAAGGCACTGCTGGGATTTGAACCCAGGATCTCATGTTTACTAGACAGGCGCTTTGACCAGCTGAGCCACAGCGCCTCCTGCTGACAGGCAAACCGGTAATACCTGGTATTACCTGGTACTGCAGAAGGAGACGAGTTCAACTTTTTTTTTACTTTTGTGCACTATAAATGTAAGATATGGTCAAATAGTCCAACAAGTAACTTCCTGTTCCTCACTTCGTCAATGACCTCAGTGGAAACATAAGGTGAAGGAGAAGCTTTTGAGACTGATTCAACAGGGTGAGTCTGAACACTGTGAAGAAGATGGTTTCAAATAGTAACAGGAAGGCACTGCTGGGATTTGAACCCAGGATCTCCTGTTTACTAGACAGGCACTTTGACCAGCTAAGCCACAGCGCCTCCTGCTGTCAGGCAATCCGGTAATACCTGGTATTACCTGGTACTGCAGAAGGAGACGAGTTCACTTTTTTAACTTTTGTGCACTATCAATGTAGGATATGGTCAAATAGTCCAACAAGTAACTTCCTGTCCCTCACTTCTTCAATGACCTCGGTGGAAACATCATAAGGTGAAGGAGAAGCTTTTGAGACTGATTCAACAGGGTGAGTCTGAACAAGTCCTCAAAACAACTCTATTTCCCTTGGCAAGGGTGGATTCCCGCACTTTACTGTCAAAGCTTTGTTTGTTTCGTAAAGCACTCTTTTGAATGTGCTCAATGGCTAACTGGTAGCTTTCTGCAAGACTCTCTCAGCTCTCCAGATCTAATTTCTGTTCACGTAGACAATCGGAAAGAGACATCTGCAGCAGGGGGCATGGCCCAGCTACATCAGTTTGACAGAAATCTGCTGGTATTGCAGAGGCTCCAATAGCCAAACATTGTACTCGTGCAGACGATGGTACTGCTGCCTCCTCCTCCTCAAGAGTTGAGGAATACTCATGTCTCTTGCATACTGCCTTTACTGCCTCGGTTGGAAAATCTGGCTCTTTGTTGCGGCGCAAGAGCTGTGCAGTAAAGCCTTCAATGGCATTTTCCTCATCATTAGAACTCTGATCAGATATATCACAGGCATGCAGATACGGACGTCTCAACAGCCCATCTGCATCTTGGTTGTCCTTCCCAGCACTATACTCAATGTCAAAATCAAAACTGGAAAGTACGGCCAACCAGCAATGCCCTACTGCGTCCAACTTTGCAGATGTTAAAACGTATGTGAGTGGATTATTGTCTGTCATCACTGTACATTTTACTCCATAGATACAGCGGAAAACGTTCTGGGTGACAGCCCACTTCACAGACAGGAAGTCAAGCTTGTGTGCAGGGTACCTTTGCTCGGACTTGGAGAGACCCCTACTGGCACAGGCAATGACTCTTAACTTGCTCTCCTGTTCTTGATATAGGGCTGCACCGAGAACATGGGCGCTTGCATCGGTGTGCACAATATAATGTTCTTTGGATCTGCAAACCCAAGAACAGGAGCTGTTGTGAGCTTGAGAATCAATGTCTTAAAAGTATCTTCAGCGGTTGGGGTCCATTTTTCGTGAAAAAGGCTTTTTGAGATCCGCACTGGTAGAAACCTTGTGGTTTCTGCCAGACAGACTGGATTTTCTCTTCAGTGGGAGGCAACCAGCACTTAAGTGATTAAGGGGTATTGCAAGCTTGGAATAGTCTTTTATAAACCTCCTGTAATATCCAGTGAACCCAAGGAAAGACTTAAGCTACTTGATGTTATCTGGTCTTGGCCAGGTAGTGAGGGCAGCTGGATCTGTTTTGAGCCCTTCTGATGATACAACATGGCTGAGATATTGGACAGATGTCCTGAAGAACTGACATTTCTCTGGCGACAGCTTTAAAGTAAATTCTTTCATCCTATGGAGGACCTTCAGCGATCATTCCTCATGGTTCTCAAGTGTAGCTGAGAAAGGAGTGACATCATCAAGAAAAACCGAGACCTGACTCAAATTCCTGCTGCCTATACACTTTTCCATAACATAAGAGGAAAGTAGAACACCTCCTTATGCTGTTTTTAATAGAGAACTCTTCGGCATTTATTTTAACACAACACCTAACAGTCTTACCTTCTCTTATCAGTAACTCGAATGATTTGCAGAATCTTGACAGTACTTTTGGGACGAAAGCTCAATATAACCCTGCCTCACCCAGTTTCTATACTGGTCCATTTATGTCTGTTGTCACAGTTGCATGTTTTAGTAGACTTTCAGTTTTGATGTTTTTCATCTGCATGTGGTGCACAGCTGCTGGGGTGTCCTTTGCTAAATCTTTAGTGCCTCCAAACTTCAGATTCAACAGATTACTTCCTTTTATTTTGACATTGAGGAAAAGTTGCCTACACAGAATTTCTTATTTTGAAATAGCTCAACAGGCACTGCTGGGATTTGAACCCAGGATCTCCTGTTTACAAGACAGGTGCTTTGACCGGCTAAGCTACAGTGCCTCCTTCAGGGAAGGGAAAAACCAAGTAACCTCTGCAGACACAGTTTTGAATCGGTTTGGCACATTTTTCCCCACCAGCTGTTGGACAGTAGCCAGAGGCACACAGCTCAAGGCGCTGTGGCTTAGCTGGCCAAAGCGCCTGTCTCGTAAACAGGAGATCCTGGGTTCAAATCCCAGCAGTGCCTTACCTCCCTACCAATGCCATTACATTTCATTAATGAGTGCTGATGGCGGGAAGCATTGGGCGTTATGCTTTCTCTCCTTCGTTTCCAAGAAGAGGACACAATGAAGATTTAGACATGCCCAAGACATCAATATTGGGTGAACAACCCTCAGAAGCTCCACTAGCGGTTTAATGCCTGGGACCCTCCAGCATTTGTTCTAGAACTGAAGAAGCTTCTCGGATCGGGTGCAAAGAAGTTTTTAAAGCTCTCAAGAGTACCGTGAGGTGGATAACTGAGGACATACAAAGACTTTGAAAGATTTCCCAACTCCAAGATTAAGAATGCAATTAACACTGTGAAGAAGATGGTTTCAAATGGTAACAGGAAGGCACTGCTGGGATTTGAACCCAGGATCTCCTGTTTACTAGACAGGCGCTTTGACCAGCTGAGCCACAGCGCCTCCTGCTGACAGGCAAACCGGTAATACCTGGTATTACCTGGTACTGCAGAAGGAGACGAGTTCAACTTTTTTTTACTTTTGTGCACTATAAATGTAAGATACGGTCAAATAGTCCAACAAGTAACTTCCTGTTCCTCACTTCGTCAATGACCTCAGTGGAAACATAAGGTGAAGGAGAAGCTTTTGAGACTGATTCAACAGGGTGAGTCTGAACACTGTGAAGAAGATGGTTTCAAATAGTAACAGGAAGGCACTGCTGGGATTTGAACCCAGGATCTCCTGTTTACTAGACAGGCACTTTGACCAGCTAAGCCACAGCGCCTCCTGCTGTCAGGCAATCCGGTAATACCTGGTATTACCTGGTACTGCAGAAGGAGACGAGTTCACTTTTTTAACTTTTGTGCACTATCAATGTAGGATATGGTCAAATAGTCCAACAAGTAACTTCCTGTCCCTCACTTCTTCAATGACCTCGGTGGAAACATCATAAGGTGAAGGAGAAGCTTTTGAGACTGATTCAACAGGGTGAGTCTGAACAAGTCCTCAAAACAACTCTATTTCCCTTGGCAAGGGTGGATTCCCGCACTTTACTGTCAAAGCTTTGTTTGTTTCGTAAAGCACTCTTTTGAATGTGCTCAATGGCTAACTGGTAGCTTTCTGCAAGACTCTCTCAGCTCTCCAGATCTAATTTCTGTTCACGTAGACAATCGGAAAGAGACATCTGCAGCAGGGGGCATGGCCCAGCTACATCAGTTTGACAGAAATCTGCTGGTATTGCAGAGGCTCCAATAGCCAAACATTGTACTCGTGCAGACGATGGTACTGCTGCCTCCTCCTCCTCAAGAGTTGAGGAATACTCATGTCTCTTGCATACTGCCTTTACTGCCTCGGTTGGAAAATCTGGCTCTTTGTTGCGGCGCAAGAGCTGTGCAGTAAAGCCTTCAATGGCATTTTCCTCATCATTAGAACTCTGATCAGATATATCACAGGCATGCAGATACGGACGTCTCAACAGCCCATCTGCATCTTGGTTGTCCTTCCCAGCACTATACTCAATGTCAAAATCAAAACTGGAAAGTACGGCCAACCAGCAATGCCCTACTGCGTCCAACTTTGCAGATGTTAAAACGTATGTGAGTGGATTATTGTCTGTCATCACTGTACATTTTACTCCATAGATACAGCGGAAAACGTTCTGGGTGACAGCCCACTTCACAGACAGGAAGTCAAGCTTGTGTGCAGGGTACCTTTGCTCGGACTTGGAGAGACCCCTACTGGCACAGGCAATGACTCTTAACTTGCTCTCCTGTTCTTGATATAGGGCTGCACCGAGAACATGGGCGCTTGCATCGGTGTGCACAATATAATGTTCTTTGGATCTGCAAACCCAAGAACAGGAGCTGTTGTGAGCTTGAGAATCAATGTCTTAAAAGTATCTTCAGCGGTTGGGGTCCATTTTTCGTGAAAAAGGCTTTTTGAGATCCGCACTGGTAGAAACCTTGTGGTTTCTGCCAGACAGACTGGATTTTCTCTTCAGTGGGAGGCAACCAGCACTTAAGTGATTAAGGGGTATTGCAAGCTTGGAATAGTCTTTTATAAACCTCCTGTAATATCCAGTGAACCCAAGGAAAGACTTAAGCTACTTGATGTTATCTGGTCTTGGCCAGGTAGTGAGGGCAGCTGGATCTGTTTTGAGCCCTTCTGATGATACAACATGGCTGAGATATTGGACAGATGTCCTGAAGAACTGACATTTCTCTGGCGACAGCTTTAAAGTAAATTCTTTCATCCTATGGAGGACCTTCAGCGATCATTCCTCATGGTTCTCAAGTGTAGCTGAGAAAGGAGTGACATCATCAAGAAAAACCGAGACCTGACTCAAATTCCTGCTGCCTATACACTTTTCCATAACATAAGAGGAAAGTAGAACACCTCCTTATGCTGTTTTTAATAGAGAACTCTTCGGCATTTATTTTAACACAACACCTAACAGTCTTACCTTCTCTTATCAGTAACTCGAATGATTTGCAGAATCTTGACAGTACTTTTGGGACGAAAGCTCAATATAACCCTGCCTCACCCAGTTTCTATACTGGTCCATTTATGTCTGTTGTCACAGTTGCATGTTTTAGTAGACTTTCAGTTTTGATGTTTTTCATCTGCATGTGGTGCACAGCTGCTGGGGTGTCCTTTGCTAAATCTTTAGTGCCTCCAAACTTCAGATTCAACAGATTACTTCCTTTTATTTTGACATTGAGGAAAAGTTGCCTACACAGAATTTCTTATTTTGAAATAGCTCAACAGGCACTGCTGGGATTTGAACCCAGGATCTCCTGTTTACAAGACAGGTGCTTTGACCGGCTAAGCTACAGTGCCTCCTTCAGGGAAGGGAAAAACCAAGTAACCTCTGCAGACACAGTTTTGAATCGGTTTGTCACATTTTTCCCCACCAGCTGTTGGACAGTAGCCAGAGGCACACAGCTCAAGGCGCTGTGGCTTAGCTGGCCAAAGCGCCTGTCTCGTAAACAGGAGATCCTGGGTTCAAATCCCAGCAGTGCCTTACCTCCCTACCAATGCCATTACATTTCATTAATGAGTGCTGATGGCGGGAAGCATTGGGCGTTATGCTTTCTCTCCTTCGTTTCCAAGAAGAGGACACAATGAAGATTTAGACATGTCCAAGACATCAATATTGGGTGAACAACCCTCAGAAGCTCCACTAGCGGTTTAATGCCTGGGACCCTCCAGCATTTGTTCTAGAACTGAAGAAGCTTCTCGGATCGGGTGCAAAGAAGTTTTTAAAGCTCTCAAGAGTACTGTGAGGTGGATAACTGAGGACATACAAAGACTTTGAAAGATTTCCCAAGTCCAAGATTAAGAATGCAATTAACACTGTGAAGAAGATGGTTTCAAATGGTAACAGGAAGACACTGCTGGGATTTGAACCCAGGATCTCCTGTTTACTAGACAGGCGCTTTGACCAGCTGAGCCACAGCGCCTCCTGCTGACAGGCAAACCGGTAATACCTGGTATTACCTGGTACTGCAGAAGGAGACGAGTTCAACTTTTTTTTTACTTTTGTGCACTATAAATGTAAGATACGGTCAAATAGTCCAACAAGTAACTTCCTGTTCCTCACTTCGTCAATGACCTCAGTGGAAACATCATAAGGTGAAGGAGAAGCTTTTGAGACTGATTCAACAGGGTGAGTCTGAACACTGTGAAGAAGATGGTTTCAAATAGTAACAGGAAGGCACTGCTGGGATTTGAACCCAGGATCTCCTGTTTACTAGACAGGCACTTTGACCAGCTAAGCCACAGCGCCTCCTGCTGTCAGGCAATCCGGTAATACCTGGTATTACCTGGTACTGCAGAAGGAGACGAGTTCACTTTTTTAACTTTTGTGCACTATCAATGTAGGATATGGTCAAATAGTCCAACAAGTAACTTCCTGTCCCTCACTTCTTCAATGACCTCGGTGGAAACATCATAAGGTGAAGGAGAAGCTTTTGAGACTGATTCAACAGGGTGAGTCTGAACAAGTCCTCAAAACAACTCTATTTCCCTTGGCAAGGGTGGATTCCCGCACTTTACTGTCAAAGCTTTGTTTGTTTCGTAAAGCACTCTTTTGAATGTGCTCAATGGCTAACTGGTAGCTTTCTGCAAGACTCTCTCAGCTCTCCAGATCTAATTTCTGTTCACGTAGACAATCGGAAAGAGACATCTGCAGCAGGGGGCATGGCCCAGCTACATCAGTTTGACAGAAATCTGCTGGTATTGCAGAGGCTCCAATAGCCAAACATTGTACTCGTGCAGACGATGGTACTGCTGCCTCCTCCTCAAGAGTTGATGAATACTCATGTCTCTTGCATACTGCCTTTACTGCCTCGGTTGGAAAATCTGGCTCTTTGTTGCGGCGCAAGAGCTGTGCAGTAAAGCCTTCAATGGCATTTTCCTCATCATTAGAACTCTGATCAGATATATCACAGGCATGCAGATACGGACGTCTCAACAGCCCATCTGCATCTTGGTTGTCCTTCCCAGCACTATACTCAATGTCAAAATCAAAACTGGAAAGTACGGCCAACCAGCAATGCCCTACTGCGTCCAACTTTGCAGATGTTAAAACGTATGTGAGTGGATTATTGTCTGTCATCACTGTACATTTTACTCCATAGATACAGCGGAAAACGTTCTGGGTGACAGCCCACTTCACAGACAGGAAGTCAAGCTTGTGTGCAGGGTACCTTTGCTCGGACTTGGAGAGACCCCTACTGGCACAGGCAATGACTCTTAACTTGCTCTCCTGTTCTTGATATAGGGCTGCACCGAGAACATGGGCGCTTGCATCGGTGTGCACAATATAATGTTCTTTGGATCTGCAAACCCAAGAACAGGAGCTGTTGTGAGCTTGAGAATCAATGTCTTAAAAGTATCTTCAGCGGTTGGGGTCCATTTTTCGTGAAAAAGGCTTTTTGAGATCCGCACTGGTAGAAACCTTGTGGTTTCTGCCAGACAGACTGGATTTTCTCTTCAGTGGGAGGCAACCAGCACTTAAGTGATTAAGGGGTATTGCAAGCTTGGAATAGTCTTTTATAAACCTCCTGTAATATCCAGTGAACCCAAGGAAAGACTTAAGCTACTTGATGTTATCTGGTCTTGGCCAGGTAGTGAGGGCAGCTGGATCTGTTTTGAGCCCTTCTGATGATACAACATGGCTGAGATATTGGACAGATGTCCTGAAGAACTGACATTTCTCTGGCGACAGCTTTAAAGTAAATTCTTTCATCCTATGGAGGACCTTCAGCGATCATTCCTCATGGTTCTCAAGTGTAGCTGAGAAAGGAGTGACATCATCAAGAAAAACCGAGACCTGACTCAAATTCCTGCTGCCTATACACTTTTCCATAACATAAGAGGAAAGTAGAACACCTCCTTATGCTGTTTTTAATAGAGAACTCTTCGGCATTTATTTTAACACAACACCTAACAGTCTTACCTTCTCTTATCAGTAACTCGAATGATTTGCAGAATCTTGACAGTACTTTTGGGACGAAAGCTCAATATAACCCTGCCTCACCCAGTTTCTATACTGGTCCATTTATGTCTGTTGTCACAGTTGCATGTTTTAGTAGACTTTCAGTTTTGATGTTTTTCATCTGCATGTGGTGCACAGCTGCTGGGGTGTCCTTTGCTAAATCTTTAGTGCCTCCAAACTTCAGATTCAACAGATTACTTCCTTTTATTTTGACATTGAGGAAAAGTTGCCTACACAGAATTTCTTATTTTGAAATAGCTCAACAGGCACTGCTGGGATTTGAACCCAGGATCTCCTGTTTACAAGACAGGTGCTTTGACCGGCTAAGCTACAGTGCCTCCTTCAGGGAAGGGAAAAACCAAGTAACCTCTGCAGACACAGTTTTGAATCGGTTTGTCACATTTTTCCCCACCAGCTGTTGGACAGTAGCCAGAGGCACACAGCTCAAGGCGCTGTGGCTTAGCTGGCCAAAGCGCCTGTCTCGTAAACAGGAGATCCTGGGTTCAAATCCCAGCAGTGCCTTACCTCCCTACCAATGCCATTACATTTCATTAATGAGTGCTGATGGCGGGAAGCATTGGGCGTTATGCTTTCTCTCCTTCGTTTCCAAGAAGAGGACACAATGAAGATTTAGACATGCCCAAGACATCAATATTGGGTGAACAACCCTCAGAAGCTCCACTAGCGGTTTAATGCCTGGGACCCTCCAGCATTTGTTCTAGAACTGAAGAAGCTTCTCGGATCGGGTGCAAAGAAGTTTTTAAAGCTCTCAAGAGTACCGTGAGGTGGATAACTGAGGACATACAAAGACTTTGAAAGATTTCCCAACTCCAAGATTAAGAATGCAATTAACACTGTGAAGAAGATGGTTTCAAATGGTAACAGGAAGACACTGCTGGGATTTGAACCCAGGATCTCCTGTTTACTAGACAGGCGCTTTGACCAGCTGAGCCACAGCGCCTCCTGCTGACAGGCAAACCGGTAATACCTGGTATTACCTGGTACTGCAGAAGGAGACGAGTTCAACTTTTTTTTTACTTTTGTGCACTATAAATGTAAGATATGGTCAAATAGTCCAACAAGTAACTTCCTGTTCCTCACTTCGTCAATGACCTCAGTGGAAACATCATAAGGTGAAGGAGAAGCTTTTGAGACTGATTCAACAGGGTGAGTCTGAACACTGTGAAGAAGATGGTTTCAAATAGTAAGAGGAAGGCACTGCTGGGATTTGAACCCAGGATCTCCTGTTTACTAGACAGGCACTTTGACCAGCTAAGCCACAGCGCCTCCTGCTGTCAGGCAATCCGGTAATACCTGGTATTACCTGGTACTGCAGAAGGAGACGAGTTCACTTTTTTAACTTTTGTGCACTATCAATGTAGGATATGGTCAAATAGTCCAACAAGTAACTTCCTGTCCCTCACTTCTTCAATGACCTCGGTGGAAACATCATAAGGTGAAGGAGAAGCTTTTGAGACTGATTCAACAGGGTGAGTCTGAACAAGTCCTCAAAACAACTCTATTTCCCTTGGCAAGGGTGGATTCCCGCACTTTACTGTCAAAGCTTTGTTTGTTTCGTAAAGCACTCTTTTGAATGTGCTCAATGGCTAACTGGTAGCTTTCTGCAAGACTCTCTCAGCTCTCCAGATCTAATTTCTGTTCACGTAGACAATCGGAAAGAGACATCTGCAGCAGGGGGCATGGCCCAGCTACATCAGTTTGACAGAAATCTGCTGGTATTGCAGAGGCTCCAATAGCCAAACATTGTACTCGTGCAGACGATGGTACTGCTGCCTCCTCCTCCTCAAGAGTTGAGGAATACTCATGTCTCTTGCATACTGCCTTTACTGCCTCGGTTGGAAAATCTGGCTCTTTGTTGCGGCGCAAGAGCTGTGCAGTAAAGCCTTCAATGGCATTTTCCTCATCATTAGAACTCTGATCAGATATATCACAGGCATGCAGATACGGACGTCTCAACAGCCCATCTGCATCTTGGTTGTCCTTCCCAGCACTATACTCAATGTCAAAATCAAAACTGGAAAGTACGGCCAACCAGCAATGCCCTACTGCGTCCAACTTTGCAGATGTTAAAACGTATGTGAGTGGATTATTGTCTGTCATCACTGTACATTTTACTCCATAGATACAGCGGAAAACGTTCTGGGTGACAGCCCACTTCACAGACAGGAAGTCAAGCTTGTGTGCAGGGTACCTTTGCTCGGACTTGGAGAGACCCCTACTGGCACAGGCAATGACTCTTAACTTGCTCTCCTGTTCTTGATATAGGGCTGCACCGAGAACATGGGCGCTTGCATCGGTGTGCACAATATAATGTTCTTTGGATCTGCAAACCCAAGAACAGGAGCTGTTGTGAGCTTGAGAATCAATGTCTTAAAAGTATCTTCAGCGGTTGGGGTCCATTTTTCGTGAAAAAGGCTTTTTGAGATCCGCACTGGTAGAAACCTTGTGGTTTCTGCCAGACAGACTGGATTTTCTCTTCAGTGGGAGGCAACCAGCACTTAAGTGATTAAGGGGTATTGCAAGCTTGGAATAGTCTTTTATAAACCTCCTGTAATATCCAGTGAACCCAAGGAAAGACTTAAGCTACTTGATGTTATCTGGTCTTGGCCAGGTAGTGAGGGCAGCTGGATCTGTTTTGAGCCCTTCTGATGATACAACATGGCTGAGATATTGGACAGATGTCCTGAAGAACTGACATTTCTCTGGCGACAGCTTTAAAGTAAATTCTTTCATCCTATGGAGGACCTTCAGCGATCATTCCTCATGGTTCTCAAGTGTAGCTGAGAAAGGAGTGACATCATCAAGAAAAACCGAGACCTGACTCAAATTCCTGCTGCCTATACACTTTTCCATAACATAAGAGGAAAGTAGAACACCTCCTTATGCTGTTTTTAATAGAGAACTCTTCGGCATTTATTTTAACACAACACCTAACAGTCTTACCTTCTCTTATCAGTAACTCGAATGATTTGCAGAATCTTGACAGTACTTTTGGGACGAAAGCTCAATATAACCCTGCCTCACCCAGTTTCTATACTGGTCCATTTATGTCTGTTGTCACAGTTGCGCAGTTTCATGTTTTAGTAGACTTTCAGTTTTGATGATTTTCATCTGCATGTGGTGCACAGCTGCTGGGGTGTCCTTTGCTAAATCTTTAGTGCCTCCAAACTTCAGATTCAACAGATTACTTCCTTTTATTTTGACATTGAGGAAAAGTTGCCTACACAGAATTTCTTATTTTGAAATAGCTCAACAGGCACTGCTGGGATTTGAACCCAGGATCTCCTGTTTACAAGACAGGTGCTTTGACCGGCTAAGCTACAGTGCCTCCTTCAGGGAAGGGAAAAACCAAGTAACCTCTGCAGACACAGTTTTGAATCGGTTTGTCACATTTTTCCCCACCAGCTGCTGGACAGTAGCCAGAGGCACACAGCTCAAGGCGCTGGGGCTTAGCTGGCCAAAGCGCCTGTCTCGTAAACAGGAGATCCTGGGTTCAAATCCCAGCAGTGCCTTACCTCCCTACCAATGCCATTACATTTCATTAATGAGTGCTGATGGCGGGAAGCATTGGGCGTTATGCTTTCTCTCCTTCGTTTCCAAGAAGAGGACACAATGAAGATTTAGACATGCCCAAGACATCAATATTGGGTGAACAACCCTCAGAAGCTCCACTAGCGGTTTAATGCCTGGGACCCTCCAGCATTTGTTCTAGAACTGAAGAAGCTTCTCGGATCGGGTGCAAAGAAGTTTTTAAAGCTCTCAAGAGTACCGTGAGGTGGATAACTGAGGACATACAAAGACTTTGAAAGATTTCCCAACTCCAAGATTAAGAATGCAATTAACACTGTGAAGAAGATGGTTTCAAATGGTAACAGGAAGGCACTGCTGGGATTTGAACCCAGGATCTCCTGTTTACTAGACAGGCGCTTTGACCAGCTGAGCCACAGCGCCTCCTGCTGACAGGCAAACCGGTAATACCTGGTATTACCTGGTATTACCTGGTACTGCAGAAGGAGACGAGTTCAACTTTTTTTTTACTTTTGTGCACTATAAATGTAAGATATGGTCAAATAGTCCAACAAGTAACTTCCTGTTCCTCACTTCGTCAATGACCTCAGTGGAAACATCATAAGGTGAAGGAGAAGCTTTTGAGACTGATTCAACAGGGTGAGTCTGAACACTGTGAAGAAGATGGTTTCAAATAGTAACAGGAAGGCACTGCTGGGATTTGAACCCAGGATCTCCTGTTTACTAGACAGGCACTTTGACCAGCTAAGCCACAGCGCCTCCTGCTGTCAGGCAATCCGGTAATACCTGGTATTACCTGGTACTGCAGAAGGAGACGAGTTCACTTTTTTAACTTTTGTGCACTATCAATGTAGGATATGGTCAAATAGTCCAACAAGTAACTTCCTGTTCCTCACTTCTTCAATGACCTCGGTGGAAACATCATAAGGTGAAGGAGAAGCTTTTGAGACTGATTCAACAGGGTGAGTCTGAACAAGTCCTCAAAACAACTCTATTTCCCTTGGCAAGGGTGGATTCCCGCACTTTACTGTCAAAGCTTTGTTTGTTTCGTAAAGCACTCTTTTGAATGTGCTCAATGGCTAACTGGTAGCTTTCTGCAAGACTCTCTCAGCTCTCCAGATCTAATTTCTGTTCACGTAGACAATCGGAAAGAGACATCTGCAGCAGGGGGCATGGCCCAGCTACATCAGTTTGACAGAAATCTGCTGGTATTGCAGAGGCTCCAATAGCCAAACATTGTACTCGTGCAGACGATGGTACTGCTGCCTCCTCCTCCTCAAGAGTTGATGAATACTCATGTCTCTTGCATACTGCCTTTACTGCCTCGGTTGGAAAATCTGGCTCTTTGTTGCGGCGCAAGAGCTGTGCAGTAAAGCCTTCAATGGCATTTTCCTCATCATTAGAACTCTGATCAGATATATCACAGGCATGCAGATACGGACGTCTCAACAGCCCATCTGCATCTTGGTTGTCCTTCCCAGCACTATACTCAATGTCAAAATCAAAACTGGAAAGTACGGCCAACCAGCAATGCCCTACTGCGTCCAACTTTGCAGATGTTAAAACGTATGTGAGTGGATTATTGTCTGTCATCACTGTACATTTTACTCCATAGATACAGCGGAAAACGTTCTGGGTGACAGCCCACTTCACAGACAGGAAGTCAAGCTTGTGTGCAGGGTACCTTTGCTCGGACTTGGAGAGACCCCTACTGGCACAGGCAATGACTCTTAACTTGCTCTCCTGTTCTTGATATAGGGCTGCACCGAGAACATGGGCGCTTGCATCGGTGTGCACAATATAATGTTCTTTGGATCTGCAAACCCAAGAACAGGAGCTGTTGTGAGCTTGAGAATCAATGTCTTAAAAGTATCTTCAGCGGTTGGGGTCCATTTTTCGTGAAAAAGGCTTTTTGAGATCCGCACTGGTAGAAACCTTGTGGTTTCTGCCAGACAGACTGGATTTTCTCTTCAGTGGGAGGCAACCAGCACTTAAGTGATTAAGGGGTATTGCAAGCTTGGAATAGTCTTTTATAAACCTCCTGTAATATCCAGTGAACCCAAGGAAAGACTTAAGCTACTTGATGTTATCTGGTCTTGGCCAGGTAGTGAGGGCAGCTGGATCTGTTTTGAGCCCTTCTGATGATACAACATGGCTGAGATATTGGACAGATGTCCTGAAGAACTGACATTTCTCTGGCGACAGCTTTAAAGTAAATTCTTTCATCCTATGGAGGACCTTCAGCGATCATTCCTCATGGTTCTCAAGTGTAGCTGAGAAAGGAGTGACATCATCAAGAAAAACCGAGACCTGACTCAAATTCCTGCTGCCTATACACTTTTCCATAACATAAGAGGAAAGTAGAACACCTCCTTATGCTGTTTTTAATAGAGAACTCTTCGGCATTTATTTTAACACAACACCTAACAGTCTTACCTTCTCTTATCAGTAACTCGAATGATTTGCAGAATCTTGACAGTACTTTTGGGACGAAAGCTCAATATAACCCTGCCTCACCCAGTTTCTATACTGGTCCATTTATGTCTGTTGTCACAGTTGCATGTTTTAGTAGACTTTCAGTTTTGATGTTTTTCATCTGCATGTGGTGCACAGCTGCTGGGGTGTCCTTTGCTAAATCTTTAGTGCCTCCAAACTTCAGATTCAACAGATTACTTCCTTTTATTTTGACATTGAGGAAAAGTTGCCTACACAGAATTTCTTATTTTGAAATAGCTCAACAGGCACTGCTGGGATTTGAACCCAGGATCTCCTGTTTACAAGACAGGTGCTTTGACCGGCTAAGCTACAGTGCCTCCTTCAGGGAAGGGAAAAACCAAGTAACCTCTGCAGACACAGTTTTGAATCGGTTTGGCACATTTTTCCCCACCAGCTGTTGGACAGTAGCCAGAGGCACACAGCTCAAGGCGCTGTGGCTTAGCTGGCCAAAGCGCCTGTCTCGTAAACAGGAGATCCTGGGTTCAAATCCCAGCAGTGCCTTACCTCCCTACCAATGCCATTACATTTCATTAATGAGTGCTGATGGCGGGAAGCATTGGGCGTTATGCTTTCTCTCCTTCGTTTCCAAGAAGAGGACACAATGAAGATTTAGACATGCCCAAGACATCAATATTGGGTGAACAACCCTCAGAAGCTCCACTAGCGGTTTAATGCCTGGGACCCTCCAGCATTTGTTCTAGAACTGAAGAAGCTTCTCGGATCGGGTGCAAAGAAGTTTTTAAAGCTCTCAAGAGTACCGTGAGGTGGATAACTGAGGACATACAAAGACTTTGAAAGATTTCCCAACTCCAAGATTAAGAATGCAATTAACACTGTGAAGAAGATGGTTTCAAATGGTAACAGGAAGGCACTGCTGGGATTTGAACCCAGGATCTCATGTTTACTAGACAGGCGCTTTGACCAGCTGAGCCACAGCGCCTCCTGCTGACAGGCAAACCGGTAATACCTGGTATTACCTGGTACTGCAGAAGGAGACGAGTTCAACTTTTTTTTTACTTTTGTGCACTATAAATGTAAGATATGGTCAAATAGTCCAACAAGTAACTTCCTGTTCCTCACTTCGTCAATGACCTCAGTGGAAACATCATAAGGTGAAGGAGAAGCTTTTGAGACTGATTCAACAGGGTGAGTCTGAACACTGTGAAGAAGATGGTTTCAAATAGTAACAGGAAGGCACTGCTGGGATTTGAACCCAGGATCTCCTGTTTACTAGACAGGCACTTTGACCAGCTAAGCCACAGCGCCTCCTGCTGTCAGGCAATCCGGTAATACCTGGTATTACCTGGTACTGCAGAAGGAGACGAGTTCACTTTTTTAACTTTTGTGCACTATCAATGTAGGATATGGTCAAATAGTCCAACAAGTAACTTCCTGTCCCTCACTTCTTCAATGACCTCGGTGGAAACATCATAAGGTGAAGGAGAAGCTTTTGAGACTGATTCAACAGGGTGAGTCTGAACAAGTCCTCAAAACAACTCTATTTCCCTTGGCAAGGGTGGATTCCCGCACTTTACTGTCAAAGCTTTGTTTGTTTCGTAAAGCACTCTTTTGAATGTGCTCAATGGCTAACTGGTAGCTTTCTGCAAGACTCTCTCAGCTCTCCAGATCTAATTTCTGTTCACGTAGACAATCGGAAAGAGACATCTGCAGCAGGGGGCATGGCCCAGCTACATCAGTTTGACAGAAATCTGCTGGTATTGCAGAGGCTCCAATAGCCAAACATTGTACTCGTGCAGACGATGGTACTGCTGCCTCCTCCTCCTCAAGAGTTGAGGAATACTCATGTCTCTTGCATACTGCCTTTACTGCCTCGGTTGGAAAATCTGGCTCTTTGTTGCGGCGCAAGAGCTGTGCAGTAAAGCCTTCAATGGCATTTTCCTCATCATTAGAACTCTGATCAGATATATCACAGGCATGCAGATACGGACGTCTCAACAGCCCATCTGCATCTTGGTTGTCCTTCCCAGCACTATACTCAATGTCAAAATCAAAACTGGAAAGTACGGCCAACCAGCAATGCCCTACTGCGTCCAACTTTGCAGATGTTAAAACGTATGTGAGTGGATTATTGTCTGTCATCACTGTACATTTTACTCCATAGATACAGCGGAAAACGTTCTGGGTGACAGCCCACTTCACAGACAGGAAGTCAAGCTTGTGTGCAGGGTACCTTTGCTCGGACTTGGAGAGACCCCTACTGGCACAGGCAATGACTCTTAACTTGCTCTCCTGTTCTTGATATAGGGCTGCACCGAGAACATGGGCGCTTGCATCGGTGTGCACAATATAATGTTCTTTGGATCTGCAAACCCAAGAACAGGAGCTGTTGTGAGCTTGAGAATCAATGTCTTAAAAGTATCTTCAGCGGTTGGGGTCCATTTTTCGTGAAAAAGGCTTTTTGAGATCCGCACTGGTAGAAACCTTGTGGTTTCTGCCAGACAGACTGGATTTTCTCTTCAGTGGGAGGCAACCAGCACTTAAGTGATTAAGGGGTATTGCAAGCTTGGAATAGTCTTTTATAAACCTCCTGTAATATCCAGTGAACCCAAGGAAAGACTTAAGCTACTTGATGTTATCTGGTCTTGGCCAGGTAGTGAGGGCAGCTGGATCTGTTTTGAGCCCTTCTGATGATACAACATGGCTGAGATATTGGACAGATGTCCTGAAGAACTGACATTTCTCTGGCGACAGCTTTAAAGTAAATTCTTTCATCCTATGGAGGACCTTCAGCGATCATTCCTCATGGTTCTCAAGTGTAGCTGAGAAAGGAGTGACATCATCAAGAAAAACCGAGACCTGACTCAAATTCCTGCTGCCTATACACTTTTCCATAACATAAGAGGAAAGTAGAACACCTCCTTATGCTGTTTTTAATAGAGAACTCTTCGGCATTTATTTTAACACAACACCTAACAGTCTTACCTTCTCTTATCAGTAACTCGAATGATTTGCAGAATCTTGACAGTACTTTTGGGACGAAAGCTCAATATAACCCTGCCTCACCCAGTTTCTATACTGGTCCATTTATGTCTGTTGTCACAGTTGCATGTTTTAGTAGACTTTCAGTTTTGATGTTTTTCATCTGCATGTGGTGCACAGCTGCTGGGGTGTCCTTTGCTAAATCTTTAGTGCCTCCAAACTTCAGATTCAACAGATTACTTCCTTTTATTTTGACATTGAGGAAAAGTTGCCTACACAGAATTTCTTATTTTGAAATAGCTCAACAGGCACTGCTGGGATTTGAACCCAGGATCTCCTGTTTACAAGACAGGTGCTTTGACCGGCTAAGCTACAGTGCCTCCTTCAGGGAAGGGAAAAACCAAGTAACCTCTGCAGACACAGTTTTGAATCGGTTTGGCACATTTTTCCCCACCAGCTGTTGGACAGTAGCCAGAGGCACACAGCTCAAGGCGCTGTGGCTTAGCTGGCCAAAGCGCCTGTCTCGTAAACAGGAGATCCTGGGTTCAAATCCCAGCAGTGCCTTACCTCCCTACCAATGCCATTACATTTCATTAATGAGTGCTGATGGCGGGAAGCATTGGGCGTTATGCTTTCTCTCCTTCGTTTCCAAGAAGAGGACACAATGAAGATTTAGACATGCCCAAGACATCAATATTGGGTGAACAACCCTCAGAAGCTCCACTAGCGGTTTAATGCCTGGGACCCTCCAGCATTTGTTCTAGAACTGAAGAAGCTTCTCGGATCGGGTGCAAAGAAGTTTTTAAAGCTCTCAAGAGTACCGTGAGGTGGATAACTGAGGACATACAAAGACTTTGAAAGATTTCCCAACTCCAAGATTAAGAATGCAATTAACACTGTGAAGAAGATGGTTTCAAATGGTAACAGGAAGGCACTGCTGGGATTTGAACCCAGGATCTCCTGTTTACTAGACAGGCGCTTTGACCAGCTGAGCCACAGCGCCTCCTGCTGACAGGCAAACCGGTAATACCTGGTATTACCTGGTACTGCAGAAGGAGACGAGTTCAACTTTTTTTTACTTTTGTGCACTATAAATGTAAGATACGGTCAAATAGTCCAACAAGTAACTTCCTGTTCCTCACTTCGTCAATGACCTCAGTGGAAACATAAGGTGAAGGAGAAGCTTTTGAGACTGATTCAACAGGGTGAGTCTGAACACTGTGAAGAAGATGGTTTCAAATAGTAACAGGAAGGCACTGCTGGGATTTGAACCCAGGATCTCCTGTTTACTAGACAGGCACTTTGACCAGCTAAGCCACAGCGCCTCCTGCTGTCAGGCAATCCGGTAATACCTGGTATTACCTGGTACTGCAGAAGGAGACGAGTTCACTTTTTTAACTTTTGTGCACTATCAATGTAGGATATGGTCAAATAGTCCAACAAGTAACTTCCTGTCCCTCACTTCTTCAATGACCTCGGTGGAAACATCATAAGGTGAAGGAGAAGCTTTTGAGACTGATTCAACAGGGTGAGTCTGAACAAGTCCTCAAAACAACTCTATTTCCCTTGGCAAGGGTGGATTCCCGCACTTTACTGTCAAAGCTTTGTTTGTTTCGTAAAGCACTCTTTTGAATGTGCTCAATGGCTAACTGGTAGCTTTCTGCAAGACTCTCTCAGCTCTCCAGATCTAATTTCTGTTCACGTAGACAATCGGAAAGAGACATCTGCAGCAGGGGGCATGGCCCAGCTACATCAGTTTGACAGAAATCTGCTGGTATTGCAGAGGCTCCAATAGCCAAACATTGTACTCGTGCAGACGATGGTACTGCTGCCTCCTCCTCCTCAAGAGTTGAGGAATACTCATGTCTCTTGCATACTGCCTTTACTGCCTCGGTTGGAAAATCTGGCTCTTTGTTGCGGCGCAAGAGCTGTGCAGTAAAGCCTTCAATGGCATTTTCCTCATCATTAGAACTCTGATCAGATATATCACAGGCATGCAGATACGGACGTCTCAACAGCCCATCTGCATCTTGGTTGTCCTTCCCAGCACTATACTCAATGTCAAAATCAAAACTGGAAAGTACGGCCAACCAGCAATGCCCTACTGCGTCCAACTTTGCAGATGTTAAAACGTATGTGAGTGGATTATTGTCTGTCATCACTGTACATTTTACTCCATAGATACAGCGGAAAACGTTCTGGGTGACAGCCCACTTCACAGACAGGAAGTCAAGCTTGTGTGCAGGGTACCTTTGCTCGGACTTGGAGAGACCCCTACTGGCACAGGCAATGACTCTTAACTTGCTCTCCTGTTCTTGATATAGGGCTGCACCGAGAACATGGGCGCTTGCATCGGTGTGCACAATATAATGTTCTTTGGATCTGCAAACCCAAGAACAGGAGCTGTTGTGAGCTTGAGAATCAATGTCTTAAAAGTATCTTCAGCGGTTGGGGTCCATTTTTCGTGAAAAAGGCTTTTTGAGATCCGCACTGGTAGAAACCTTGTGGTTTCTGCCAGACAGACTGGATTTTCTCTTCAGTGGGAGGCAACCAGCACTTAAGTGATTAAGGGGTATTGCAAGCTTGGAATAGTCTTTTATAAACCTCCTGTAATATCCAGTGAACCCAAGGAAAGACTTAAGCTACTTGATGTTATCTGGTCTTGGCCAGGTAGTGAGGGCAGCTGGATCTGTTTTGAGCCCTTCTGATGATACAACATGGCTGAGATATTGGACAGATGTCCTGAAGAACTGACATTTCTCTGGCGACAGCTTTAAAGTAAATTCTTTCATCCTATGGAGGACCTTCAGCGATCATTCCTCATGGTTCTCAAGTGTAGCTGAGAAAGGAGTGACATCATCAAGAAAAACCGAGACCTGACTCAAATTCCTGCTGCCTATACACTTTTCCATAACATAAGAGGAAAGTAGAACACCTCCTTATGCTGTTTTTAATAGAGAACTCTTCGGCATTTATTTTAACACAACACCTAACAGTCTTACCTTCTCTTATCAGTAACTCGAATGATTTGCAGAATCTTGACAGTACTTTTGGGACGAAAGCTCAATATAACCCTGCCTCACCCAGTTTCTATACTGGTCCATTTATGTCTGTTGTCACAGTTGCATGTTTTAGTAGACTTTCAGTTTTGATGTTTTTCATCTGCATGTGGTGCACAGCTGCTGGGGTGTCCTTTGCTAAATCTTTAGTGCCTCCAAACTTCAGATTCAACAGATTACTTCCTTTTATTTTGACATTGAGGAAAAGTTGCCTACACAGAATTTCTTATTTTGAAATAGCTCAACAGGCACTGCTGGGATTTGAACCCAGGATCTCCTGTTTACAAGACAGGTGCTTTGACCGGCTAAGCTACAGTGCCTCCTTCAGGGAAGGGAAAAACCAAGTAACCTCTGCAGACACAGTTTTGAATCGGTTTGGCACATTTTTCCCCACCAGCTGTTGGACAGTAGCCAGAGGCACACAGCTCAAGGCGCTGTGGCTTAGCTGGCCAAAGCGCCTGTCTCGTAAACAGGAGATCCTGGGTTCAAATCCCAGCAGTGCCTTACCTCCCTACCAATGCCATTACATTTCATTAATGAGTGCTGATGGCGGGAAGCATTGGGCGTTATGCTTTCTCTCCTTCGTTTCCAAGAAGAGGACACAATGAAGATTTAGACATGCCCAAGACATCAATATTGGGTGAACAACCCTCAGAAGCTCCACTAGCGGTTTAATGCCTGGGACCCTCCAGCATTTGTTCTAGAACTGAAGAAGCTTCTCGGATCGGGTGCAAAGAAGTTTTTAAAGCTCTCAAGAGTACCGTGAGGTGGATAACTGAGGACATACAAAGACTTTGAAAGATTTCCCAACTCCAAGATTAAGAATGCAATTAACACTGTGAAGAAGATGGTTTCAAATGGTAACAGGAAGGCACTGCTGGGATTTGAACCCAGGATCTCCTGTTTACTAGACAGGCGCTTTGACCAGCTGAGCCACAGCGCCTCCTGCTGACAGGCAAACCGGTAATACCTGGTATTACCTGGTACTGCAGAAGGAGACGAGTTCAACTTTTTTTTACTTTTGTGCACTATAAATGTAAGATACGGTCAAATAGTCCAACAAGTAACTTCCTGTTCCTCACTTCGTCAATGACCTCAGTGGAAACATAAGGTGAAGGAGAAGCTTTTGAGACTGATTCAACAGGGTGAGTCTGAACACTGTGAAGAAGATGGTTTCAAATAGTAACAGGAAGGCACTGCTGGGATTTGAACCCAGGATCTCCTGTTTACTAGACAGGCACTTTGACCAGCTAAGCCACAGCGCCTCCTGCTGTCAGGCAATCCGGTAATACCTGGTATTACCTGGTACTGCAGAAGGAGACGAGTTCACTTTTTTAACTTTTGTGCACTATCAATGTAGGATATGGTCAAATAGTCCAACAAGTAACTTCCTGTCCCTCACTTCTTCAATGACCTCGGTGGAAACATCATAAGGTGAAGGAGAAGCTTTTGAGACTGATTCAACAGGGTGAGTCTGAACAAGTCCTCAAAACAACTCTATTTCCCTTGGCAAGGGTGGATTCCCGCACTTTACTGTCAAAGCTTTGTTTGTTTCGTAAAGCACTCTTTTGAATGTGCTCAATGGCTAACTGGTAGCTTTCTGCAAGACTCTCTCAGCTCTCCAGATCTAATTTCTGTTCACGTAGACAATCGGAAAGAGACATCTGCAGCAGGGGGCATGGCCCAGCTACATCAGTTTGACAGAAATCTGCTGGTATTGCAGAGGCTCCAATAGCCAAACATTGTACTCGTGCAGACGATGGTACTGCTGCCTCCTCCTCCTCAAGAGTTGAGGAATACTCATGTCTCTTGCATACTGCCTTTACTGCCTCGGTTGGAAAATCTGGCTCTTTGTTGCGGCGCAAGAGCTGTGCAGTAAAGCCTTCAATGGCATTTTCCTCATCATTAGAACTCTGATCAGATATATCACAGGCATGCAGATACGGACGTCTCAACAGCCCATCTGCATCTTGGTTGTCCTTCCCAGCACTATACTCAATGTCAAAATCAAAACTGGAAAGTACGGCCAACCAGCAATGCCCTACTGCGTCCAACTTTGCAGATGTTAAAACGTATGTGAGTGGATTATTGTCTGTCATCACTGTACATTTTACTCCATAGATACAGCGGAAAACGTTCTGGGTGACAGCCCACTTCACAGACAGGAAGTCAAGCTTGTGTGCAGGGTACCTTTGCTCGGACTTGGAGAGACCCCTACTGGCACAGGCAATGACTCTTAACTTGCTCTCCTGTTCTTGATATAGGGCTGCACCGAGAACATGGGCGCTTGCATCGGTGTGCACAATATAATGTTCTTTGGATCTGCAAACCCAAGAACAGGAGCTGTTGTGAGCTTGAGAATCAATGTCTTAAAAGTATCTTCAGCGGTTGGGGTCCATTTTTCGTGAAAAAGGCTTTTTGAGATCCGCACTGGTAGAAACCTTGTGGTTTCTGCCAGACAGACTGGATTTTCTCTTCAGTGGGAGGCAACCAGCACTTAAGTGATTAAGGGGTATTGCAAGCTTGGAATAGTCTTTTATAAACCTCCTGTAATATCCAGTGAACCCAAGGAAAGACTTAAGCTACTTGATGTTATCTGGTCTTGGCCAGGTAGTGAGGGCAGCTGGATCTGTTTTGAGCCCTTCTGATGATACAACATGGCTGAGATATTGGACAGATGTCCTGAAGAACTGACATTTCTCTGGCGACAGCTTTAAAGTAAATTCTTTCATCCTATGGAGGACCTTCAGCGATCATTCCTCATGGTTCTCAAGTGTAGCTGAGAAAGGAGTGACATCATCAAGAAAAACCGAGACCTGACTCAAATTCCTGCTGCCTATACACTTTTCCATAACATAAGAGGAAAGTAGAACACCTCCTTATGCTGTTTTTAATAGAGAACTCTTCGGCATTTATTTTAACACAACACCTAACAGTCTTACCTTCTCTTATCAGTAACTCGAATGATTTGCAGAATCTTGACAGTACTTTTGGGACGAAAGCTCAATATAACCCTGCCTCACCCAGTTTCTATACTGGTCCATTTATGTCTGTTGTCACAGTTGCGCAGTTTCATGTTTTAGTAGACTTTCAGTTTTGATGTTTTTCATCTGCATGTGGTGCACAGCTGCTGGGGTGTCCTTTGCTAAATCTTTAGTGCCTCCAAACTTCAGATTCAACAGATTACTTCCTTTTATTTTGACATTGAGGAAAAGTTGCCTACACAGAATTTCTTATTTTGAAATAGCTCAACAGGCACTGCTGGGATTTGAACCCAGGATCTCCTGTTTACAAGACAGGTGCTTTGACCGGCTAAGCTACAGTGCCTCCTTCAGGGAAGGGAAAAACCAAGTAACCTCTGCAGACACAGTTTTGAATCGGTTTGTCACATTTTTCCCCACCAGCTGTTGGACAGTAGCCAGAGGCACACAGCTCAAGGCGCTGTGGCTTAGCTGGCCAAAGCGCCTGTCTCGTAAACAGGAGATCCTGGGTTCAAATCCCAGCAGTGCCTTACCTCCCTACCAATGCCATTACATTTCATTAATGAGTGCTGATGGCGGGAAGCATTGGGCGTTATGCTTTCTCTCCTTCGTTTCCAAGAAGAGGACACAATGAAGATTTAGACATGCCCAAGACATCAATATTGGGTGAACAACCCTCAGAAGCTCCACTAGCGGTTTAATGCCTGGGACCCTCCAGCATTTGTTCTAGAACTGAAGAAGCTTCTCGGATCGGGTGCAAAGAAGTTTTTAAAGCTCTCAAGAGTACCGTGAGGTGGATAACTGAGGACATACAAAGACTTTGAAAGATTTCCCAACTCCAAGATTAAGAATGCAATTAACACTGTGAAGAAGATGGTTTCAAATGGTAACAGGAAGGCACTGCTGGGATTTGAACCCAGGATCTCCTGTTTACTAGACAGGCGCTTTGACCAGCTGAGCCACAGCGCCTCCTGCTGACAGGCAAACCGGTAATACCTGGTACTGCAGAAGGAGACGAGTTCAACTTTTTTTTTACTTTTGTGCACTATAAATGTAAGATATGGTCAAATAGTCCAACAAGTAACTTCCTGTTCCTCACTTCGTCAATGACCTCAGTGGAAACATCATAAGGTGAAGGAGAAGCTTTTGAGACTGATTCAACAGGGTGAGTCTGAACACTGTGAAGAAGATGGTTTCAAATAGTAACAGGAAGGCACTGCTGGGATTTGAACCCAGGATCTCCTGTTTACTAGACAGGCACTTTGACCAGCTAAGCCACAGCGCCTCCTGCTGTCAGGCAATCCGGTAATACCTGGTATTACCTGGTACTGCAGAAGGAGACGAGTTCACTTTTTTAACTTTTGTGCACTATCAATGTAGGATATGGTCAAATAGTCCAACAAGTAACTTCCTGTCCCTCACTTCTTCAATGACCTCGGTGGAAACATCATAAGGTGAAGGAGAAGCTTTTGAGACTGATTCAACAGGGTGAGTCTGAACAAGTCCTCAAAACAACTCTATTTCCCTTGGCAAGGGTGGATTCCCGCACTTTACTGTCAAAGCTTTGTTTGTTTCGTAAAGCACTCTTTTGAATGTGCTCAATGGCTAACTGGTAGCTTTCTGCAAGACTCTCTCAGCTCTCCAGATCTAATTTCTGTTCACGTAGACAATCGGAAAGAGACATCTGCAGCAGGGGGCATGGCCCAGCTACATCAGTGTGACAGAAATCTGCTGGTATTGCAGAGGCTCCAATAGCCAAACATTGTACTCGTGCAGACGATGGTACTGCTGCCTCCTCCTCAAGAGTTGATGAATACTCATGTCTCTTGCATACTGCCTTTACTGCCTCGGTTGGAAAATCTGGCTCTTTGTTGCGGCGCAAGAGCTGTGCAGTAAAGCCTTCAATGGCATTTTCCTCATCATTAGAACTCTGATCAGATATATCACAGGCATGCAGATACGGACGTCTCAACAGCCCATCTGCATCTTGGTTGTCCTTCCCAGCACTATACTCAATGTCAAAATCAAAACTGGAAAGTACGGCCAACCAGCAATGCCCTACTGTGTCCAACTTTGCAGATGTTAAAACGTATGTGAGTGGATTATTGTCTGTCATCACTGTACATTTTACTCCATAGATACAGCGGAAAACGTTCTGGGTGACAGCCCACTTCACAGACAGGAAGTCAAGCTTGTGTGCAGAGTACCTTTGCTCGGACTTGGAGAGACCCCTACTGGCACAGGCAATGACTTGCTCTCCTGTTCTTGATATAGGGCTGCACCGAGAACATGGGCGCTTGCATCGGTGTGCACAATATAATGTTCTTTGGATCTGCAAACCCAAGAACAGGAGCTGTTGTGAGCTTGAGAATCAATGTCTTAAAAGTATCTTCAGCGGTTGGGGTCCATTTTTCGTGAAAAAGGCTTTTTGAGATCCGCACTGGTAGAAACCTTGTGGTTTCTGCCAGACAGACTGGATTTTCTCTTCAGTGGGAGGCAACCAGCACTTAAGTGATTAAGGGGTATTGCAAGCTTGGAATAGTCTTTTATAAACCTCCTGTAATATCCAGTGAACCCAAGGAAAGACTTAAGCTACTTGATGTTATCTGGTCTTGGCCAGGTAGTGAGGGCAGCTGGATCTGTTTTGAGCCCTTCTGATGATACAACATGGCTGAGATATTGGACAGATGTCCTGAAGAACTGACATTTCTCTGGCGACAGCTTTAAAGTAAATTCTTTCATCCTATGGAGGACCTTCAGCGATCATTCCTCATGGTTCTCAAGTGTAGCTGAGAAAGGAGTGACATCATCAAGAAAAACCGAGACCTGACTCAAATTCCTGCTGCCTATACACTTTTCCATAACATAAGAGGAAAGTAGAACACCTCCTTATGCTGTTTTTAATAGAGAACTCTTCGGCATTTATTTTAACACAACACCTAACAGTCTTACCTTCTCTTATCAGTAACTCGAATGATTTGCAGAATCTTGACAGTACTTTTGGGACGAAAGCTCAATATAACCCTGCCTCACCCAGTTTCTATACTGGTCCATTTATGTCTGTTGTCACAGTTGCATGTTTTAGTAGACTTTCAGTTTTGATGTTTTTCATCTGCATGTGGTGCACAGCTGCTGGGGTGTCCTTTGCTAAATCTTTAGTGCCTCCAAACTTCAGATTCAACAGATTACTTCCTTTTATTTTGACATTGAGGAAAAGTTGCCTACACAGAATTTCTTATTTTGAAATAGCTCAACAGGCACTGCTGGGATTTGAACCCAGGATCTCCTGTTTACAAGACAGGTGCTTTGACCGGCTAAGCTACAGTGCCTCCTTCAGGGAAGGGAAAAACCAAGTAACCTCTGCAGACACAGTTTTGAATCGGTTTGTCACATTTTTCCCCACCAGCTGCTGGACAGTAGCCAGAGGCACACAGCTCAAGGCGCTGTGGCTTAGCTGGCCAAAGCGCCTGTCTCGTAAACAGGAGATCCTGGGTTCAAATCCCAGCAGTGCCTTACCTCCCTGCCAATGCAATTACATTTCATTAATGAGTGCTGATGGCGGGAAGCATTGGGCGTTATGCTTTCTCTCCTTCGTTTCCAAGAAGAGGACACAATGAAGATTTAGACATGCCCAAGACATCAATATTGGGTGAACAACCCTCAGAAGCTCCACTAGCGGTTTAATGCCTGGGACCCTCCAGCATTTGTTCTAGAACTGAAGAAGCTTCTCGGATCGGGTGCAAAGAAGTTTTTAAAGCTCTCAAGAGTACCGTGAGGTGGATAACTGAGGACATACAAAGACTTTGAAAGATTTCCCAACTCCAAGATTAAGAATGCAATTAACACTGTGAAGAAGATGGTTTCAAATGGTAACAGGAAGGCACTGCTGGGATTTGAACCCAGGATCTCCTGTTTACTAGACAGGCGCTTTGACCAGCTGAGCCACAGCGCCTCCTGCTGACAGGCAAACCGGTAATACCTGGTATTACCTGGTATTACCTGGTACTGCAGAAGGAGACGAGTTCAACTTTTTTTTTACTTTTGTGCACTATAAATGTAAGATATGGTCAAATAGTCCAACAAGTAACTTCCTGTTCCTCACTTCGTCAATGACCTCAGTGGAAACATCATAAGGTGAAGGAGAAGCTTTTGAGACTGATTCAACAGGGTGAGTCTGAACACTGTGAAGAAGATGGTTTCAAATAGTAACAGGAAGGCACTGCTGGGATTTGAACCCAGGATCTCCTGTTTACTAGACAGGCACTTTGACCAGCTAAGCCACAGCGCCTCCTGCTGTCAGGCAATCCGGTAATACCTGGTATTACCTGGTACTGCAGAAGGAGACGAGTTCACTTTTTTAACTTTTGTGCACTATCAATGTAGGATATGGTCAAATAGTCCAACAAGTAACTTCCTGTTCCTCACTTCTTCAATGACCTCGGTGGAAACATCATAAGGTGAAGGAGAAGCTTTTGAGACTGATTCAACAGGGTGAGTCTGAACAAGTCCTCAAAACAACTCTATTTCCCTTGGCAAGGGTGGATTCCCGCACTTTACTGTCAAAGCTTTGTTTGTTTCGTAAAGCACTCTTTTGAATGTGCTCAATGGCTAACTGGTAGCTTTCTGCAAGACTCTCTCAGCTCTCCAGATCTAATTTCTGTTCACGTAGACAATCGGAAAGAGACATCTGCAGCAGGGGGCATGGCCCAGCTACATCAGTTTGACAGAAATCTGCTGGTATTGCAGAGGCTCCAATAGCCAAACATTGTACTCGTGCAGACGATGGTACTGCTGCCTCCTCCTCAAGAGTTGATGAATACTCATGTCTCTTGCATACTGCCTTTACTGCCTCGGTTGGAAAATCTGGCTCTTTGTTGCGGCGCAAGAGCTGTGCAGTAAAGCCTTCAATGGCATTTTCCTCATCATTAGAACTCTGATCAGATATATCACAGGCATGCAGATACGGACGTCTCAACAGCCCATCTGCATCTTGGTTGTCCTTCCCAGCACTATACTCAATGTCAAAATCAAAACTGGAAAGTACGGCCAACCAGCAATGCCCTACTGCGTCCAACTTTGCAGATGTTAAAACGTATGTGAGTGGATTATTGTCTGTCATCACTGTACATTTTACTCCATAGATACAGCGGAAAACGTTCTGGGTGACAGCCCACTTCACAGACAGGAAGTCAAGCTTGTGTGCAGGGTACCTTTGCTCGGACTTGGAGAGACCCCTACTGGCACAGGCAATGACTCTTAACTTGCTCTCCTGTTCTTGATATAGGGCTGCACCGAGAACATGGGCGCTTGCATCGGTGTGCACAATATAATGTTCTTTGGATCTGCAAACCCAAGAACAGGAGCTGTTGTGAGCTTGAGAATCAATGTCTTAAAAGTATCTTCAGCGGTTGGGGTCCATTTTTCGTGAAAAAGGCTTTTTGAGATCCGCACTGGTAGAAACCTTGTGGTTTCTGCCAGACAGACTGGATTTTCTCTTCAGTGGGAGGCAACCAGCACTTAAGTGATTAAGGGGTATTGCAAGCTTGGAATAGTCTTTTATAAACCTCCTGTAATATCCAGTGAACCCAAGGAAAGACTTAAGCTACTTGATGTTAGCTGGTCTTGGCCAGGTAGTGAGGGCAGCTGGATCTGTTTTGAGCCCTTCTGATGATACAACATGGCTGAGATATTGGACAGATGTCCTGAAGAACTGACATTTCTCTGGCGACAGCTTTAAAGTAAATTCTTTCATCCTATGGAGGACCTTCAGCGATCATTCCTCATGGTTCTCAAGTGTAGCTGAGAAAGGAGTGACATCATCAAGAAAAACCGAGACCTGACTCAAATTCCTGCTGCCTATACACTTTTCCATAACATAAGAGGAAAGTAGAACACCTCCTTATGCTGTTTTTAATAGAGAACTCTTCGGCATTTATTTTAACACAACACCTAACAGTCTTACCTTCTCTTATCAGTAACTCGAATGATTTGCAGAATCTTGACAGTACTTTTGGGACGAAAGCTCAATATAACCCTGCCTCACCCAGTTTCTATACTGGTCCATTTATGTCTGTTGTCACAGTTGCATGTTTTAGTAGACTTTCAGTTTTGATGTTTTTCATCTGCATGTGGTGCACAGCTGCTGGGGTGTCCTTTGCTAAATCTTTAGTGCCTCCAAACTTCAGATTCAACAGATTACTTCCTTTTATTTTGACATTGAGGAAAAGTTGCCTACACAGAATTTCTTATTTTGAAATAGCTCAACAGGCACTGCTGGGATTTGAACCCAGGATCTCCTGTTTACAAGACAGGTGCTTTGACCGGCTAAGCTACAGTGCCTCCTTCAGGGAAGGGAAAAACCAAGTAACCTCTGCAGACACAGTTTTGAATCGGTTTGGCACATTTTTCCCCACCAGCTGTTGGACAGTAGCCAGAGGCACACAGCTCAAGGCGCTGTGGCTTAGCTGGCCAAAGCGCCTGTCTCGTAAACAGGAGATCCTGGGTTCAAATCCCAGCAGTGCCTTACCTCCCTACCAATGCCATTACATTTCATTAATGAGTGCTGATGGCGGGAAGCATTGGGCGTTATGCTTTCTCTCCTTCGTTTCCAAGAAGAGGACACAATGAAGATTTAGACATGCCCAAGACATCAATATTGGGTGAACAACCCTCAGAAGCTCCACTAGCGGTTTAATGCCTGGGACCCTCCAGCATTTGTTCTAGAACTGAAGAAGCTTCTCGGATCGGGTGCAAAGAAGTTTTTAAAGCTCTCAAGAGTACCGTGAGGTGGATAACTGAGGACATACAAAGACTTTGAAAGATTTCCCAACTCCAAGATTAAGAATGCAATTAACACTGTGAAGAAGATGGTTTCAAATGGTAACAGGAAGGCACTGCTGGGATTTGAACCCAGGATCTCCTGTTTACTAGACAGGCGCTTTGACCAGCTGAGCCACAGCGCCTCCTGCTGACAGGCAAACCGGTAATACCTGGTATTACCTGGTACTGCAGAAGGAGACGAGTTAAATTTTGGGGCACCATGAATGTTGGCATTCAGAAAATATTGCTTGAAAATTAATGCGGATTCTTAGCTTACCTTCTGGTTTCTCACCAAACCCTTTAAATACTGTCAGAACCATGTAACTTGATTCTTATTTGTGTAATTATTAAAATAAGTAACTGTGACCCTCGTGTTTTACCTTCTTACAGGCTGTTTCATCTTTCTGATAAACTCTTAATTTAAAGCCAAACAGAGATGACAAAGCTTTTTATTCTCTCGCTTTACATTTGCAGGATAATAAATAACATCCAGGGTCAAATTTCAGTGAATAAATCTTAATTTTGGGGACTTTGCTAAACATGACAGTTTGTTCAGGTTGCAGATTCTCATCGCTGCACACAAACACGTTTTTAAAATGTTCCTTTTTACACTTAGAGCCTAGCATGAAGCTTCTCAAGATCCTCGGCGGCAGACGGCCGTATCCTGCTCTCAGCCCGACCAGGACCGCTCTCGCGTCGCTTTTAAACCAGGTGTCCGTTTTACTCGAAGCACTCCAGGATTGGCTCGTGTCCCGTTTCCTTGAGGAAGCGCAGCAGGTCGTCCGGTCTGAGCCCCATGGTGGCAGCGTTGGTCATCGGGTGGAAGTAGACCATCTCGTGGCCTCCTTCCACCAGGTCCCGGTCCAAGACGAACTTCACGCTGCGATCCTGATCGAAGAGCAGAGCAAGAGCCGTCGCACATCCCTGACCCACCTGAAGGAGAGGAGAGGAGGAGTCTAAAGCTGTGACCTGTGAATCCAGCTCAATAATTGGCCCTCCCAGTTTTGATCCTTCCTACCTTCAGCTTTTCCAACATGGCTGCCTCATCTGCGAAGCGCAGATTTCCACTCCCGACACCAAGCTTCTTGGCGAGGTCATTAAGGTTCACCTGCAGATGGAACGAGAGGAAGTGAGGTGTTAGTCTTTAGTTTTTAAGTCAGAGGTCATGTGGAGGAGCTGACCTGGCGGTCATGGCGGGCCGACACCAGCCAAAGCCCCTTCTTCTTCTTGTCTTTCAAGAACAGGTTCTTGGTGACGGCGCCATTCACGCCCTGCAGGTGAGGCATCATCTCCTCCACCGTGAACACCTGCAGGAGGAGGAGAGTGGGTGAGAGCGGGCTCTTTGTGGAAGCTTTGTGGAAGCTGTATTACTAACATCAAAGCCTCTTGCAACTCTTCCTGGTTTCCTACATTAATAAAGCTGTCTGACTGTAATGCCATCCATGCCTGCAGGACTAAACCAAACTCTGTGGTCTGGCGCCCTCTGCAGGTCACAGCAGGTCCTGCAGCACAAACGTGTCAGAGCAGTTTATGAAAGCTGCAGCAGACAGGAAGTACATAAATATATGCACATAAGTCAGGCATTCAAAGTCATATCTGCTTTTTCACGGCGCGCTCGATTCTGAGCGGAGCTCTAAAGCGCCCGTCCCAACGGATCCCGTTCAAAAACACTGCGCATTTCAGGATAAACAGATTCTGCGCAAACACAGCTGACTGCGCCTAAACGTCATCACGTAATTTTAACGTGAATTCGTGTGCTCGTGAATTCAGCACACACACGGCAAGCAAAGCGGCTCTTCTTTACTTCAGCTGACAACTTTGTTACTCCCCCACGTGTCAGTGAAACTGAAAGAGCGAGAAACTGAGGAGGAAACGCGCACTTCCACAACCGTGAGCGCGCATCAGGAGCCTATCATGGTCACGCGTGGCGCCGAATAAAAGTGCGAGTCTCTCCGATTGTGGAAATGTCTCCGAGCATATTTTCACGTATTTATATGATCTAGAGTCAGACGGGGATGTTGAAAATGCCAGAAGCGCTAATGGGATTCGGTGTAGTCGGGCTGTCCGGTTTACCGGCGGGTGCTCCACGCATCTCGTCTGGATGTGTAAAGTCTGCAGATGTTTCTCCAGCTGTGCGCGCAGGTCCTCCGACATCTTCACGTGAGACAGCAGCTCAAACGGACACAGGTGGACCCGGCAGGTAGCCGCTGAGGAGCAGCTCTTCTTCTTCTGCAGCTAATTTCCTGCAGCTGGCCGCTCGCTTCCTGTCACAGTGCCACCGTGTGACTGAGGAACAGAGCCAGCTACTCAAACTGAGCACGGGGTGCCCGCTCATAGTGCAGGTTGTAATGGGGAAGGATCTGCGTGCAGCTCGAACTCTTTTAGAAAATGAAAATTATAAAACTGTTCGATTTGGGTCAAAGTAGCACCGACGGGTCAGAGAGACAATCACAGCGCCTCCGAGCGTCAACACAATTCCATTTAACCCGAAAATCTGAGTGCTGAGATTAAAATCCTACATGCACACATACGCACACAGACTCACACACAGATGCACACAGTTTCAGAGGTGATGAAGTACAAATACTTTGTTACATGAGTACTTAAGCGGACTTTTCAGTAGCCGTACTTTGTTTTTTACTCCTCACATTTTAAGTTCCGCGTCTCGACTTTATCATCCTTTCAGTTTAAGTCAGACTCGTTACTTCAGCTTTTTGCATAAGAAACATCCACATCAGGGATGGATGTGAACGATACAGAGGTATCAGAGGCCAAGGACGTAAGCTCGGCGAGCTCAATCGGTGGAGCATGAGATTCTTAATCTCAAGGGCGTGGGTTTGAGCCCCACGTTGGGCGTTGACCTTTATTTACGAAATTTCCCACATGTGGGATTATGAGGAGTTTAAAATAAAAAACATGCAGGGAGCAGGAGCACATGACGTTTCAGAGGGCAGGACAATGAACACGAGACCCTGATGGTCAGAGGTGACCACACATCTGAACTTCCAGCAGCTCTGAGGGGTCCAGCTTTAGTGTTCCTGACTTTGAACCCTGAACGCTTCACCTGTGTCTCCTCCGTCAGCTCCTCCTGCTGTTTCCTGCGTCAGCAGCTGCTGGAGCAGAAGTCCTGATCTCCACATCACTTCCACCAGATGTTTCTTTACACACCAATGAAATATGTGACACACACACTCACGCTGCTCATCCACCCATCAGTGCAAAGTGTGTTTATGTTCATAGGAGTCGCACGACAGGAGGCGCACGCTTCATCATTCAGCTTACGGTGACGTGTTTCCAAGGTTCATTCATCAACTCACAGTTCAAATCAAACATAAATGTGACCACACATGAGGAGAAGGAGGACCATGGAGCGGCCCCACCTGAAATCCTCGCCTTTCACCTGAGCTGCAGATCCACGGTTTATGTTTAACTTGACTGAAGGCCTGTAGGAGGCGCCGTGGCTTAGCTGGATAAAGCGTCCCAGCAGCGTCCCCTCTGACGTGGTCGTGTTCTTCCAACTCCAGCCTCTGCATGTCCTCCTTCACACATTCATGAACCTCCTGTGAGGCCGTCCAGGTGTTTAAACTGTCCCACCTGGATGTGAGCATGCTGCTGCACAGCTGCTGCACAGCTGCTGCACAGCTGCTGCACAGCTGCTGCACAGCTTCTGCACAGCTGCTGCACAGCTGCTGCACAGCTGCTGCACAGCTTCATGAGCTCTGTTCATTAAGAATGAAAGGCAGTTTGTGTGTTTTGTGTGAGGCGTCATAAGGGGACGCACACTCGGAGGCTCACTTCCTAGAATCACTGCTCAGGTGTGAGCTTGACTCTTATTATTACGTATTGATGAGGCTTTTCCTGATGATGTCGACAGGTGTTTGATCCCCTCACTGTTTCCCCCTCTCCCTCCCTCTGTCTCGTCTTCCTTTTCCTGCTCAGTGTTAGTCCACATGTTTGCTCCTGGACTCTAACATCCACCCTACTGAGAGTGCGCACTCAGTGTCCTACATTCATCTCAGCTTCCATCAGTTTAACTGTTGATTAAATGGATGCACACACACACACACACACACACACACACACACACACACACACACACACACACACACACACACACACACACACACACACACACACAGTTGATTGAAATCATCCTTCCATGGGTCGATGCTGCTCAGTGTGTCAAACCACGAAAACATAAAAACTAAAACATCTCGCTCTGATTTTTTCTACAAAGCAGCTTTTAGTGACACAAACACACACACACACACACACACACACACACACACACACACACACATACACACACACTGAAAGCCTGTTGCACAATAACATGATTAATGACCAAGTCTAACTCACGACACGTAAACACTGAAGAGTCCACGTTGCTGGCCTGACAGCGCTGCATGTGCTGCTGCTGTTTCTGGGGAAGAAACTAAAAAGTGCAACGCCAACAGAGTGCGCTCGGAGCTGCAAAGGAAGACGAGACAGGGGGAGGCAAGAGGGGGAAACGGTGGGAACTGGGAAGAAAGGCCAGCAGATCAAACACCCGTCGACATCATCTGACCTCTACAGCAGCCTCACAGCATACAGCACAGGCTACCTGACCTGGTGAGCTGAGCCAGCAGCCCATCATTAGAAGTCTTCTTATTCAATGCAAAGCTGCTCTTCAAAGGTGCAAACACCACCAGCTGCTCCATCACCCTGGACGGGTGGAGCTGCTTCAGCTGCAGTGCTGCGGCTGGTTAAACAGCAGAGGCTGTGTTTGAATCTCAGCAGGGCCTGCTTCAGGAGAAACTCCACAGGGTTAAAGTGCAGTTTTTACACTTGTTTCAGTTTCAGTCAGAAATTAATTAACTACAGCGCTGAAAATCAGAAGGTAAATGTCTTTATGACTGTAAATGTGCTGAGTATGAGCTGATGTAAACCTTTACATCAGCTCATACTCACAGTTCTTATGAAGGAGGAAATTATCTACGGAGACCAAACAGTGTCTGTACACATGGGACTGACTCACCGCTGCCTCTGCTGGACAGTAGTGGAACTGTACATTTCACAGTAATGTACGTTACTGTGAGCTGATGCTGTCTGAGGTCATTTTCTGTCCTTTTATAGACGTTTCACAGCCGTATGTCGCACATTGCATCCCTTTGAAGTCGTTCTGTTCCTTTGTAATAGTTCATTATATCTTTGTGCTCATCTATCTGCACTTCAGGGTGGTTTTGCATCCTTGTGCAGGAATTTCACACTCCTATAGAGTCATGCTGCATCCTTTTTGTCATTTTAAGTCTCTTTGCAGCCCTTTTCTAATCCTTCTGCACCTCTTTGATGTTGTTGTCCATCCCTTTGTACTCATAAAGAAACCTTTTTAGTCATTTTGAGCCCCTCTGTAGGCATTAAGCATCACTTGGTGGATATTTTGCACCTTTTTAAAAAGCTTTCTGCTTGAGTCATTTCTCATTGCTTTGCAGTCATCTTCACTCCCACCACACACTGTGCTTTTCTTTTAGCCATTTAGTGTCCCTGTGGTTTGTGAGATTTGTCATCATTTAGCCCCACTTTGTGTCTTTGTGTTTTTTAATAATCGTGCTGTGATTTGACGCCTTCTCTTTCGGTTCTTGATTGTAACTCAGTGCCAGTCAAAGTGAAAGTAAGGACGAGGTCATGACCCTGAACTCATGTGCTGTCATCTGTCTTGCACTTTTGTGTTCTTTGGGCCAGAAATGTGCTCTAATGTGCCGCTTGGTCTTAAACACCAACATCCTGCACTCATGTTTGTTAGTTTGAGGTGTGAAACTTGTCTTCAGGAGACGTATCGAAGCTCCGGCTGAGAAACATCTGCTCCTTTCCGCAGTTCATCCTGCAGCACGTGCCGTCCTTTCAAGAACCTCCAACAGTCGCTCACGTCTTCGCTGACCTCACTGAGGAAGCAGTCAGCGCTCATTCACAGCCAAACCTCGCGGCTGCTGCCAGCGGTTCCAGCTGTGAACCTCTGCCCTCTTCCTGGTTTTCTAGTGTTTTGCATATTTGTCACACTTACATGTTCAGATCATTAAACTAAATTTAATATTGGACAAAACTCCCTTTTAACAGGTTTTGATGCAACCATTTACAAAATCTGTGGCTGCGTGGAAGCAGGAAGTTGGAAGTGCAGGACTCCGGAGACGGATTATTGTTGGACAACACAAACTCAGAAGGCGATGCAAAACAAAGGCACAGCCAGAAGTTTGAAGCAGGACGCAAAAGACACAGAGAACACGGCGTGAGGAGGATACGGCAACAACACGACAACGACCAAAGGAAAAGTTCAATACCTGTGTGAGGTGAACGAACCAAACCGAGGCGGACGAACAAGTGAATAAACGTGGAGACGAGACAGGTAACAGACAGAGGTGGGACAGGCACAGGCAGGGATCACACAAGAAAACTCAATAATGCAAAAGCCCGAAGATACCTGAAATATAAACAGACTGCAGAGAAAACTGTCGTAGGAAACCAGGGACCAGGTTCATGTTCAGCAGTGAGGCAGGAAACATAAAGGGAAACAATATCAGCAACAGCTGAGACCACCACTCAGAACAAAACTTTAAATGTTAGACACAAATAGAAAAAACAGGAAACACTGGGATTTAAAGCCAGCCATCAGGGTCAAAGGTTACAGTTTATTTACAAAAGGGTGAACCACAGTGCAGTATATGTGTACAGAGAGAAGGGGTCCGGGGGGAAGAGGTAATCCACACACTCTCCTCTTTAGCCACTCTCGTCCTGATCTCCATTCACGCAGCCACACACAGGAATCACAGGGAAGGGTCCGTCAACAGGTCCGGGAAACTCTATGCACAGAACACAGGTTAGTCTAACAGGCGAAGACAGCTGAGAGCACGAACACGGGAGGGTCAGCGTTCCAGAGACGATAACCAGCTCCGCCCAGGGAGAGAGGAGAAAGGAGGAGAGAGAAACATAAAGAAAACCTTTAGCCATCACGAGCCAGCCGGAGAGGACGGGGACCATGACAGTGTTTTAGTTGTTTCACAGAGCGCACGGAGCAGGAAGTGACACAGGAAGTGATCAGCTGATTTCTCACTAACACTCCTCCTGACTCTGTTTGCACGTGCTCCAAATTTTAGAAACAGCTGACTGAGAACAACCGTTTATTCTGCCACACGTTGGATGTCTTGTGAAAACTTGCTAACACTTTATAACACAACTGAGAGCTGTAATTACGTTCAGTTTCATCTACATACAGGAAAAAACAATAATGTGAGGAGAGCTGGAGAAGGTTCGTGTCCTGCAGGGTTAAATAAGACACGCCGTCTTATTTAACCCTGCAGGCGGAGGACACCGGAAACAGGACAGGGGGAAGCTTCACCTCCAATACTGAGCAGGAAGCAGCAACTGATCGTTCCTGCACGACCGAGCCTGAGTTTTTATGCTTCCGTTACTATGTGAAAATGGACCAAACCAGCTGTTATCCACAGACACTCCACTTTCATCTTTAGATTGAAAAAAGACACCTGAACCGTTCCTTTGGATGGATTTAAGCGCCGTCCGCTTCCAGAGAACGGAGACAGAGTAATATTCAGACAAAAATACAACAAGAAGGAAGAACAAGCTGCAGCCTGGGCTCAGACACAGGTGAACCTGACGAGGACATCCACAGAAGAGGAGACGCTCAGAAGCAGGAAGTAAAACCATGACCAGACAAATGGAAAAGGAAGTTTGACAGGAAGTGGATAAAACACAAATGAGTAAACAGAAAGACAGAAGAAAATAAGAGTAAAATCTGACGGTGACAGGAATCTCTCCACTCTGATGAAACCAGCCTGACCTCTGCTGTCCTCTCATTGTGTCTCCAGTCCTCGCTAAGCTGCAGCAGGCCAGCAGATAATCAGCGTAATGACTTTTCATCAGAGCGCTGACCTGAAGACCCACATTTCCCCCCGCGGGGGAGGCATTCCTCCCTCGTTATAAGTACGAGTACCTGCGATCAGCCTCGTCTGCAGATCGTCAGCTGGTTCTGAGCGTCTCCCTGACACGATCTGAACGTCTGTGGAGCTTTCTGTGTTGGCAGCTGCCTGGAGAAACGTGGAAGTGCGTGGACGCTGAAGCAGAAGATCTCCTCTCGGCTCTGGGCGTTCGAAGCTTAGAGCTCAGCTCGTCCAGCTTCTTCGTGCTTCCAGGTACAGAGAGGTCAGTCTCAGGTGTTCTGCATGTTCACAGTGCACATGGACATTTTTCTGCTTGTTTGGCACTTGTGTGCTGGCTTTGTGCATCTTTGTTTGACACTGTCAGAAACAAAAGCAGAGAAAACTGAAGTGATTCAATGATCACTGTTAAGTTCGTCCAGCTGACGTTCTCGTCCACCTGATCCTGCTGTGAGGTTAACACTGAACACGGGAACGAGGACAGATTTGTTTCCATGTTGCAAAAGGTCATTTCTGATGTTTCTAATTGTTTTAGCTGTTTTATCTTTGTTTGTATTGAAAGACTGTAGTGATTTACAAACAGGTTATAGAGAAATCAAAGACATTACCTTCCTGTGAGTATCTTGTGTTATCGCACCTACATTATAAAACCATCTATAGAACCATTATCTTACATTTGTTGCCATATATACTGTTCTGATACATTATTGGCCAGCTCAGTCTCAAAGCAGACGTTGTTAATGTCAGTGACACTTTTAGAATAAAGGATTGTAAAAGCCACTTAACCAGAAACTGACCGTAGCTTCTACGTTGTGACAGGATGTTTGTGGCTCAGGATGACTTGATGAGAGATGCATTTGACAAACGTCCATAAAACACTGAATAATTACAGGAAGGATGTTTTTATAGGTTTAACTCACTCAAATGCAACATTTGAATGAACAGTTGAAAACAGCTGGAAACTGAGTTTTAGGTGCTTTGTAAAAATAATTCAAATATAATGAATTGTTCAGGTTTTGCTGACATTTAGCTTCGAAGTGTCTGTGCACGAAAAACGAGTAATGTGAAAGTCTGCAGAGCCTTTAAAGGTGTGATGAGTTTGGAGGAAGATAAAACCTTTAAATGTTTCCAGTAAGCTGTGTTGGAGCTGCTTTGGTGGTCTGTGTGAGGTCAGACGCTCTCAGGTTGACTTTCGCCTCCCACACAGTTTCTTTTCATTCTTCTCTTCACGGTCTGAGGTTAGAGTCCAGCCTCTGATTAACACTAATGTGCTGCTCCAGAGGAAGAAAGCCTTTCACCTCTCAGACCGTTTGTTTGAATATGCATTACATTTCATTTCAAATGTTTTTCTCCACGCGTCCTTATCACCTTGGTTACTGTTGCTATACGACTGCCAAGCTTCCCATCGTCAGACATGCTCACTGTGATGTGTTGGTGTCAGTGTTGAACAACGTGGACATTAAAGCTGACAGCCCAGAGTGTGACGCCGTGTTTCACATACACTGGATATACTGACACCAGTGACACCAGTGACACCAGTAACACAGGAGCGAAGGCTGGGGTTTTACAGACCTACAGACTGCACATTATCTTTGGACCTCTGTGTTTCCCACAGTGACCGAATATAAGTAACGAAGGTCCAGATGTCTTTGTTGGTGTGCAGCAGCATCGTCCTGCATGGCGTCCTGTCCGCGGGCGCAGAACCAGACTGTCTGTTTTCTGTCAGTTGTTAACGCTTCATTTTATTCTGATATAACTGACGAACGGATCAAAAGTCCACCGACATCATCACAAACCTCATTCTGATGAAAACTGAAGATCAGACTTGGAAACTTGTGGCTGAGCAGCGACAGCAGCAGGTCCGTGGTTTGATCCCGGCTCCTCAGGTCTGCACACTGAACCCTAAAAACAGAGCAGCCATGCTGTCCTTAAACAGCTCGAGCTAGCAGAGAGAGGCCACGCCCCTAATATTTAAAACATGAACACAGTAGCTGTGTCCCTTTGGAGGACCCGGCCTTTGCGGTCTACGTGGGCCGGGTTTCTTCGAAGACCGAGAAGGCTGGAAGTGTGAGGTTGTGAAATGTGACGGTCTGGCCTTCAGATCTGCGTCAGCGCTGTCTCGGTGGAGTTTAATAAACTCGGCCGTCTGCTCCTTGCTATCTAAAATATAACAGGACACTGGAGTAAACTCTTGACCGTCTCACACTTCTGTTTAATCAGTTTTCTGTTTGACGTTTATTCAGCTGTGTGAAAATCCCGGAGGAACCCACCCGATGGATTAATAAAGTTTTATTTAATCTAATAATCTAATAATTTTGATCTCAGCCAAACCGATTTACTCCAGAACAAATAAAACACTGAAAAAAGCCAAACAACAACATTTTTAAGTTATCCGAGTGACTTATATATCATGTTTAAGCCGAGTAGCGACAGACAGCGGGGGTCTGAAAACGATGAAGCCGGGAGTCCGCTGCTCTCACGGGCTCTAGTGACCATTGAACCCCCGGGTCAGCTATCGAGCTGGTGGGTAACAGACGTCACCGAAAACGTCAAAGCCCTTTTGCAAATATGTGATGTCTTGATAAACCAAGCAGATATTTGAAGTTTACACAGCTACATTCTCGCCTGGAAATATGTTAAAAGTTTATTTTGTGACCTAGAAAGAATAATAAGAGTAATATTAAAACTAAGCAGCGGCCACCATTGTTGGAAGCTGAAACCGGCTCGGCCGCGCTATGAATTCTGGGACATGGTGGGCCACGAAGGACACACCGACCCATCCTTCAAATCCGGGGAAATGAAGGATGCATTTGAAGGAGTCGACAAATTGGGACAGCCTTCGTCGCCTGGCTGTGACGTAATTGGCCTACAAATGCGTCCTCCGAAGGATGCAGCCGACGTTTTGGCGGCACAGCTAGTGTAAACAGGTGAGTGATGGAATCCAGGTGTTAGGAAGTAGGCGTGATCTCTGAGCCCAGACTCACTGCTGCCTCTGGCGGATGTTAGAGGAACTGCGGATTTTTTCTCACAGAGAGAATAAAACGAAACCGTATAATGCTGATCACGTGTTGCTGTTTGTGGCTCCTCTCTCTCCCACCTGTCACACCTGCAGTCAGACCTCCATGAACTAACCCCCCCCCCCCCCCCACCCCCTCTCTCCCCTCTCTCCCCTTGTGCTTGCAGTCCGCGAGCGGAGCAGAGAGCAGTTCAGAGCATGCGCTCGGCGCGGCAGAGCATCATCTCCTGCAGCGACCGTGAGGCGAACTGTACGGCCGCGCGCCACCCGGACACCCTGGAGCTGTCAGGATCCTCCGCGTGGAGCTCCAACGACTCGGCCGTTGACGCGCTCCAGCTCAAGGAGCTCCAACTGCCGGCTGCGGCCGCTACGACCGTAAGTCTCCCTCTAAATCCTCTGATTTCTTTGATTCCTCTGATCGCAGGATCCAAACACACCTGAGCAGCTTCCACCTGCCAGAGCGCGTTTTGATCCACTCGGCGGTTCTTCGGTGGTTTTACGCACGGCGCTTGCGGCGCGGGAGAGCGGAGAGCTTTGTTTAAACACAAAGAAAATTCTGTGAAGTGTGACAAACCGAGCAGTGAGTCAGACAGAGTCGGTACCGGTACCTGCGGTTTAAATCTAGTGCTGAAAACTCAAATCTCACATTCATAGTTTGAGGTTCGCTTCGTCGGTGTCCTCGGGGCTTTAAAGTGCAGCTGATCATTAATCTGACAACTAACTGATCAGCCTCATATCATGAGCTCATTAAAGTATTAATTAAATTATTGATCGGGAAAAGTGACGTTAATTCAGAGTGACAGCAGCAGAAATCAGAGAGCGGCGGTCTGAGTGCATCCAGGTTTACTGCAGGCTCTGTGTGTCTGTATGAACCCAACAGCGCTTAGCAAAGCACATCTGTACAGCTGTGAGCCCAGCATGCTTTCTAGTTAAACTGAAGTTAAACACATGCTGACACACACACACACACTGAGGCTGCGGAACACGCTGCGGGTGGCTCAGGTGATTGGTGGCGTGCTGAGAACAGCGTGTGAGGCTGCTGTGTGTCCACACACTGATTTCAGGCTGATGTGAGGTGTGGCGCTCTCAGAGCTGCTGTTGTCAGTGGCGGAGTCCGCGTTCTTCTTTCTGATGTTCTGCTGGCAGGTTGGTGTTTACTGCAGGTTGTGGTTCACATGCTGTCTTCCCTCGCAGCGGTTCAGTTGCTTCAGACCAGCTGGGTGACGGGAGGTGGAGGCGGTTTTTCTCTGCTTCAGTGCATAGTCAGTGTCATGGGACCTAATCATAGTGGTGGGTTTCCAGCAGCTGACTCTGGCCTTCTCTCGTCCTTTTCCTTCCCCCCTCTGCTCCAGGTTTTCTTCCTGGCTGGACATGAATCACCTGAACCTGAGAGCTCTCCACAGCAGATCACCTGCCTCCACCTCCTCCTATCCCAGCATGCTCCTCTGTCACCTCTCCTTCACTGTACCCATGAACCACTAAAAGTGAAAGTGTGATCATAGTGGACTGTGTCACGGTCCACACTACACTACACACTCAGTACAGCACCTCACTGTACCGTGCAGGGGTACTTTGGTATTGTGTCCTTTGCAAGAGGTGCTTGGAGTTGTGCTGCTGTGGTTTACAGTCTCCAACCTCTGGTGGCAGGACGCCGACCGTCAGGGGCAGATTCCAACCCGAAGCCTTCAGAGGAGAGTTAACACTCCTGCAGCTGTGAAGCCTTTAGTTAGTTTACCCTTTTTGGCCCTCCATAAAGTTTACATGGTTGCTTTGGGCCAGTATGAGCCGTCGGGGGAGCGCTGGGGGGCGTGCTGGGGCACGCTCGTGTAGATCGAATCTGTGCCTCGCCTGCTAACAGTCTGTGTTCAGTGACTTGGGATGGCGGCATTTAGACGACACTTGTTTTTAAAGTCAGAACATTTTGTCCTTCCTGCTCTGGCTGTCATTGGTTGAGTCTGGGCGTGATGTTCGAGGAAGTCTGTATCACTGCAGGAAACCTCAGTCCAGTAAACGGTTCTGTGAGAGCCCCGCATTTATAAACGACGGCGCTGCAGGAGGTCAGCTGACGCGCGCAGGAGGCTGGGAGCACTTCCCGTGACCAGCAGGCACACAAATGTAGGTTAATGTGACACGTTCACACTGCTCTTGTTTGCAATTTGGCATTTTGATGACATTTACATGTGATCTTTAACGGTTTTATCACACAGCAGCATCTCCCAGAAACAATGTTGTTATAAACACAGACTGTAGATAGAAGATGGCCACACAGTGCTGTAAGTTCAGCGTTTTGTTGCCACGATGTCGTTTTATTATGAGGTAAAAACATCTGGACGAGAGTCAGCCTTGTTTTCAGTCACAGCTGCAGACAGATGCTGGACCCCAGACTTCACCTGAAGGCTCTGATTGGGGGCGGAGCCCTGCAGGCGTTACGGCGGGAGGCACACGCCAGCGCCTCAAGCTGCTCCTCTGTCTTGTGTTTTCATTTGGGACCAGCGTGCAGACACATTGCTGGCTGATAACCTTTGGTGATATTTAAGGGGGCGCTTCGGGCCACGTGTGAGTCAGAGCACGGCTTAGAGCAACCAAGCAAAGGTCAAAGGTCGGTGCTACTGCTGCTGCTGCCGGTGCAGCTGATCAGAAATAAGCAGAGCTGAATCTGTGCCGGCTTGGTCCGAGTCTGCTGAGCTCGGTGATTGGTGCATTTCTAAGCTGATGGTGATTGATGAGTAAACAAGGTTAACGTCAATTTTTTTAGTTCTTCGAGGAAAATCCTTTCCGTGGAAATCAATCCACAAAGAGCTGAAAATGCAACATAGTGTGCATCTAATCTGCCGTTCACCATCACAGGGTTATCTGCTGATCCTCCCGGGGATTAACCTCCTGAGGCGCAAGGTGCTGACCCTCAAAACACGTCAGTGTCCTATTTTCCTCGATTACCCACAAACCAGCCCAAGTTCCACCGAGTGAGTCATCGATTTTAGGAGAGGAGTCTGGAAATGTTTTCGAGGATCATTCTCCTTCCACGCAGCCCCGACTTTCACTTTGTTTTAAACTTCATGTAAATATTTGCTGGTGTCACTGACTCATTAATTATCAATGAAATCAGACTCTTTAATGTCCATGGTTTGAACGTCGTCTCCCACAGAGCATCACATTTCTGAGCTCTGAGAAGCAAACGATTAAAGTGAAAATCAGACATTTGTATAAAATCACGAGTACATTTAAGGATGCGGCTAGTTGAGACGGTTTCCTTTGAAACCACAGAGGTCATGAGATATGCTCAAAGCTCAGTTTTAAAGCTCTTCTCTTCTGGCTGAAAGTCTTACGTCTCACATGCCAGAGGATCTTGGTGTCATAATCAAAATCCAGGTGAGGAAGTGGTTCCTTACCTGTGGAGTATTAAATCCCGTTCTTTTATATTCTTTACGGCCAAAAAAGACACGGCTCAAAGTGGTCTTTTACTTAAAAAATGATCTTTAATTTTACATGTCCCGGAATATGGAGACCTGAACACATGAACACACAAGGTCTCAAGCAAATAAAAGGAAGCCAGGTTATTTATGTACTTCTCGACGTCACACCACACTTTAAGTTTCGATCAAACAGCCTAGTTGGTTTCACTTTCTGGCTGCAGTTACCATGCTTCTGCAAAAGCGGAGGGTCTCAGAGTGGAGCCGCTGCTCCATAACTGAAAGGCACCTATAAAGATACCAGTATACACTGCGTCACCGACCACCGAGCCTCTTTATCCTCCTGACTTCGGCTCCTCTGTCTGATTTTGTAGCTTTGAAGGACCAAATGAACCGGATTAGCATAAGCAGCAGCAGAGCCGAGATCAGAGAGTTGATCTTGGACCTTTGAAGCGATTCTCCAGGCATTAAACACTACCATCCTCCTTCTGGGCTCTGCTCTGAAGCTGAAGGAAAAGGTCTCAGCTCATTTCTTAGATTTCTGAGAGCTCCGCGGCTGGACGGAGAGGATCTGAAGCTGGATGCTTGTGTGCTTTGTGGCTGGTGTAGCAGCACTAACGTGGCTGCAGACGTGTGATGTTGTTTGGCAGGTAGACAAAGCAAATGAAGAGTTTTTGTGGCCCAGAGGGTTCGTTTTGCAAAGCTCCATCAGAAGCTGAAGTCATGTGGAGCTGAAGCCTGCCATCGGATCTGTGCCTCTGTGTGACGTCTGTCTGCACTGTCGTCATATATTTTCATCCTTTGTGTGCACAGTAGACTTATAGTCAAGACCGCCTAAACCAAGACCAAGACAGCACCAAGACAGGCCGAATCAAGACCAAGACAAAGTCGAGACAAGACCGAGACAAGAAAGTCTTTAAACTGCAGGTTTACGGGTGTCGAGCATATTTATGTGTATTTGCGATGCACTCGCACAGCCCTCCTCACCGCTGTCTACTGTCTCACTCACTTACTGAGAGGACAGCACGCTCTCATGCTCTCTGTTTTTCACATAATGATATTATCCTATATCCTCGCATGTCATTGGCCACAATATGGAGGGATTGGAGCATAGCTGAGCCACTGTGTGAGAGCTCGGCTCTCACACAGTGGGAGACCGAGACCGAGACAAGACCAAAGTCCGTCGAGACCGAGACCGGTCTTGAGACATCTCTAGTGCACAGTTTAATTCTTCTACCATCTCCAAGGAAACAGGAGACGTCCGATGAACCGTTATCTTCAGAGTCTATTTGCTGTGAGAAAAAAAAAAGCAACATCTCTACTAATTGAAATGTTCGATGCTTCTCATACCAAAACACACCTCTGGCTTTCTTTTAATAAATATTCTGATGGTTGAAGTTTGTCTGATTTTCAGTATTTGTTCTCTTCCTGAATTCTTATTGTTTAGCAAATGTTTCAGATAAACACATAACCTGGATAAACGCCTAATTCACCATCCAAACTTACCTGTGTGAAACAGTAACTGCCCCCTAACCCTCGTGACTGGTTGCTCCACCCTCAGCAGCAGAGATAACGTCAGTGAGTCTTCAAACTTCAGTCATATCGCTGTGGAGGAAGTTTAGCTCCGCCCTTGTTCACAGGACTGTTTGGATTCAGACACATTGGAGGGTTTTCCAGCACGAACGGCTGTTTGAATATTTTGTTAATGAGGGTCAGCCAATCAGAAGTTATCTCAAAGGGGGAGGAGCTACAACAGCTTGTTTCAGACAGGGTGAAATGAGGTTCTGCACCGAGGCCCAGGATCAGACAAAGAAGGATTATTCTGAACTGTGAGTCATGCAAAGCTGCTCTAGGAGAGGAGAGTAGGTCAGGTATCTGAAGTACGTCTATGATTATGATAATAATTTATTTAAAATCAGCACAGACACGTTCGCCTCCTGTTTGAGCCCCTCAGAGCTTCATAACATTATTTCTGTGTCAGCATGACTGGAATCTCTTCTGTAACGACTGTTGTGTAAGAGACCCTGAACACACACACACACACACACACACACACAAACACACACACACTGAGTGCTGAAAGCTTTCATGTGATACAGCAGTTCAGTCAGCTGTTGCGTGGGAAGTTTTCAAGGTTGACTGATAAAAAGAGGACTCACACACACACACACACACTCACACACACACACACACACACACACACACACACACACACACACACACTCAGGTTTGTTTAGCATCTTAGTGAGGACTCTCACGGACGCAAACCCGTTCTGGACTGATGTGCAGGCTGCCATAGACTCAGATACTAAAGGGCACAGCTGTGTTATTTAAAGTCATTTCATTTCTCTGTGCTGTTTTTGTTGTTGTTGTTTTTGTTGTCGTGATTTTAGACACGATGAAGATGCTTGTTTTAGTTCTGGGTGTTCTTGTGGTTTTGGGTCTCTTTCAAGCATCTTTGTGGTTCTAATGATGAATGTAATGATTACTGTCACACTTCATGTTTTTTTATTCATCATTTGTGTGTGTGTGTGTGTGTGTGTGCGCGCGCGCGCGTGTGTGCGTGCGTGTGTGTGCGTGCGTGCGTGCCAGAGGTGTGGACTCCAGTCACATGACTTGGACTCGAGTCAGACGCGAGTCATTAATTTTATGACTTTAGACTTGACTTGAAAAAATGTTGTAAGACTTGTGACTTGACTTGGACTTTTACACCAATGACTTGGGACTTGAACCGGTTTACTTGAAAAGACTTGATATTTTACCCCAAATATAAAATTTAACATGCATATTATATAGAGATTGAAAATGTGACGTCATTCACGGGTAGAACCGCAAAGGATTCTGGGAACTCGTGGCAAGAAGTACTAGCGCACGCAGGCTTTCAATTAAAATCAGTTACACAGCGATAAAAAGAAACACAAAAATGTCAAGAAGCTGTTGTATTATTAACTGCAATAGCCGGTCGCATGACAGCCACGGGAAGCCGACGGGTAAAGAGATCGGTTGTTATCGGATTACGTCGTTGAAGAGAAATTGTTCGAACCATGTTTCCAAAGTAACAAAGATGCGACTGGATTGCAGCCATTCAAAGATCAAATATAACGTCCCAGAACCCTCCAGCTCACAGGTTAGTCTGCTCCAAGCATTTACACAAAGGTCAGTGTTTTTTAGTACTTAATACGTCATTTTCATAACATAATTGGTGATATAGGTTACAAGCAAGTCTGGCGCTGAACAGAAATTGTCGCGCTATGCTCCTTTATTTATTGTGCATAAATAGTGAATTGTCCTGACACAATATTGCGTTTCGCTTCTGTTATTATGGTACATTGACAAAAACATATACTTTTATTCACAGGATAAAACAGGTTTTTTGTATCACTAATTGCCCAGTATGATTACAGCATACAGTATTATTGTCACTGCTACATTTCTGTGATGCTACCAGAAATTATTTCCACTGCTAATTAATTACACTTGAGCTCAAAGGTCCTATTAATAAACGGTTAACGAATGTGTATTTATGACGACGATTTGTGAGACTGGTAAACTTATGATACGTACGATGGTCTTTCGTTCTACACGGTGCATTTCAAGGTCCTGCACCCATCCGTCGGTAAACTGTACCTGGGCTTGTTGCAGTGACCGGAAGTTACTAAACTTCATGAGTGTATGCACTCACTCCAAGAACCGTATGATTATAAATATGCATATAAATATGCTACGATGAGATAGCTGACTTCATCTAACTAGCAAATGTTGTCCAGGCTACGTTGGTGATACAGTTTTTTTTTAATGTGTATGATATTTTTGTCATGCGATTTTAAAGCTGGTCCTACAACCGCATCCAAGAATAACATGCAGCTTATCTCAGAACTGTCGGTGAAAATTATTCTTGGAGCTAAGTTTAATTGAGCTGCATTTTAAAGAGGTGCAATTTCACAATTTGTGTATATTTTCTAAGTTCACTATTTTGTCATGTGTTGAGAAAAACACAGATTTAAAAATTACATGGTCTAATATTTACATTTAGCATAACTGCAACATGCTTTTTTTCGTTTTTTTTAAAGACTCGAAAGGACTTGAAATTCAAAGTTTCAGACTTGTGACTTGACTCGGACTTTTACACCAGTGACTTGAGACTCGACTCTGACTTGCCTGACATTACTTGAGACTTGACTTGAGACTTGAGGATAAAGACTTGAGACTTACTTGAGACTTGCAAAACAATGACTTGGTCCCACCTCTGGTGCGTGCGTGCGTGTGTGTGTGCGTGTGCGTGCGTGCGTGCGTGTGTGTGTGTGTGCGTGTGTGTGTGTGTGTGTGTTTGTGCGCTCAGAAATATCCAGCGTGAGGCCCTAGCGCTGTGAACCATCTGATCTCTTTTTTTCAAATTAAAAGCATGTGCCTTTTTCCTCGCTCTGTTTAACCTCGTTACGTGAAAGTCACCGATGCAGCTAATGATTATTTTTTCCAGAAACATATTGATCAGTTGTTCCAATATTTGTCGATTAAAATCTGAGAGATGGGTCGTGTCTGGTGGTGAAACACAGCTGCAGAAATACAAAGTCGGTTCTGATTGTTGTTGATTTTCAGCTCATTTTCAAGTTTCCACTTTTATATTTCTTTGGAATTTTTCTGTCTCATTGTTCAAACACTGAAACCTGTTCCAGTTCGGTCAGTGTGAAGACAGATGTGCTTCCAGGGAGACGTTTAGGCTATTTTATTGATGTTTCTCTGCAGACTCAGGTTCTGTTTGATAGATTTATTTGTGTTTTATGTTTTTAGAACAAACTAAGATTTTTTTTTGTTGCATTAAAAAATCAGCTGTAACGTAATTATTGATCTTGATGACAGACAGGACTGTGGAAGCTTCCTCTAATCATCTTACCAAAGCAAACCATCAGATTCCACTTTCAGATAATCTGCAGCATGAAGAATAAATGTCCACTGTATTACTGGTGTTTTCGCATTAGTGTATTAGCCGCAGGGTAAATCATGTGTCGGAATGAGGAAAGCTGTGGTCTCATCATCGTCTCCTCTCTGGAAGATTCGAGCCACATGAAGCCTGCGATGTGGATTTTCTGCACTGCTCTTCCTCACAGTCTGACTTCGTCTGATCCTGTTATAAGACGTGGACGGCGTGCTCAGATGGAACATTTCGCCATCATTTGTGTGTTTGTTTATGTGTGTTTTGTGTTGGGATTATGCAGCAGTGGAAGGCTGCCAGTGAGCACGTGCAACGCTCTCTTATATTGTGCACTTGCTCCACTGCATTTTTCCTTCTTTATGTCCACACAGATTGTTTTGGTCGTTATCGTTTGTTCACGCTGTGAATGAAGCGAGTTTTGCAGATTCATTTAAACACCTGCTGTTCACTTTGAAACCTGCAGTTCCTCTAGTTACCACCACACTAGAGGCAGGCTTCCATTAGCTAATCTACATAGACTGTATATAAAAAATGAACCACAGCGACATCACTCGTTGGTTTTGGTGTTTTCACCCTTTGGACGAGAGCGTGAAGTTATCAGCTAACGTTAGCTTGCTTGCTGTGTGGAAGCGTCACACAGACACAGAGACCAGATAAATTATTCTAATTAATACAGATGATGTCATTAAAAATGCTCCAACAGAACAAACACGGTCCGGAGGTCCAGTTCAGGTGAAGCTAGCAGCTACAGCCGCCTGTGCCACCATCATTAACCTGTCGGTCAAAGAGGCCACGCCCCCAATGATGCAAGCTTTAAATTATCTATAAACACTAGAATAGTTTGTGTATCAGGTGGTAAATGTGTTTATTTTTGCGATACAGGTTTAACACGGGAGTCTATGGGGCTGACTCACTGCTGCCTCTGCTGGATGCCCGAGGAACTGCAGGTTTCAGGGAAGGACGTTATTGAGCACTAATTAGCGGGTATCTGTGGTGTGTCATACAGTCTGTGGCTGCAGTGGGGATAACGTCTGGCTTTAAAAGAAACCCACACGTGAAACTGGAGAACAGACACCAGTAGATGATGTCGCTCTATCTAGTGCCTGCAGTTTTCTGTCATACGAGCAGCACAGCGCTCCTGCAGAGAGAAGCAGCAGGACCTTCAGCCTGCTGTGAAGCGTCCAGCAGACTCACGAGGTGCAGAAAACCAAACCAGCTGGAGATGTTTGACCCAAGACGTAGAGGGAACAGAAAGGACAGGAACTTTAACCTTTCAGGTCAGCTGATCTCAGCTTTTACAGCCTCTGTCATCCAGGAAGAACAGCTCCTTTCTTTCTTTGAGTCTACAGCAGCAGAAACAAAGACGCTCTGTGATCAGCTGACCCACCGATAAGTCTCCTCCTGTCCAAACTTCAGCCCGCGAGCCTCGACTTTCAGATGACTTCTAACAGACAGCGTGAGATCTCTGAGGACGGGAAAAATGTCCCTGCAGAGCAGACGAGGGACGATAATGAGCACGCATGAAGCTGCGAAGCATTAATTCCACGCAGAGCGATCCGAGCACGACTGTAATTACAGCGAGACTAAAAACACTGATTGTGTTTCATTATTAAGCCGCTGTACGCTCGCACTGATCCGCTCATTCGTATCGTCCTGCACTTAGAGGAGGCTAACCTTCATTCATGCGCTCCATCATCGCTGCTGTCATTTCAGACCACGTGTGCTGAAAACTCTGCACACGTGTTTTAGGGGCACCTTCATGTCAGCTATATATATTTATATCTGTATTATACTGGAGTCTCTACAATTAGATCTACATCTACAAATATGATCTAAATATGACTTATATTTGATAATATTTTGTTTCCTAATGTAGTGATTATCGTATCATTTATTTGACTTTAGTGTTTCCTGTGGGAATAATAACAAAAGTTATTATTACAAATGCTTATTACTGAAATACTGCTTCATGTGTCATGATAGTTTTTTATATTCACGAGTTTATTCCAGCACAGCATGTGATTCATTATTACTGAAACAATCAGACTGAATATTTTGGTGATATTTATGATTTCTCTGTAATTCAAATTCAAGTGTATTTTACTTAAATAATTGACTTTAGCTGCAAATACAGTGGAATGAGGAGGTAACAGGAAATAAGCTTTTGTAAATATAAGTGTTATTGAAAAATGACCCAAACATGAAGATGCTAGCATGTTTGCTCTCAGCAGTGATCAGTAGTACTAATGAAAACCACGCTGAGCTGCTGAATTTAGACGTGATTACAGGTGAAGCAGCATCTTCAATGATGATCACTGATAACAGACTTCTGTGACTGCACATGTGGGCAGATGAGCAGTAGATGCACGCATCAGCGTCTCAGTGAGTGCAGGGGAGGATTTCTGCTGTTGCAGCGATCCTCGCTCGGGTGTCGTGGTGAAACTCTGAATCCTCTGTGACGGGCGCGCTCCGCTCCACGGAGTTCATCAGCAGGGAGGATCTGTGGCCTCGCGGCGAAACGGAAACGGCCGACGAGACGGAAAACATTTTCATAATAACGACTCTGAGACTGCAGCAGCATGTAGATTCAAACGTCCCCGTGTGACTTTGCATTTTAACCTTATCTCTCATTTCAGTAATCCTCCACAGTTTACTGCACTACTTTTGTCTCTGCGGGAACGGATTCAGCTTCGGATTTTTTGATCGGTAAAGACGACGATGTCACGTCCCAGTGGAAGTCGCCGGAGGAGGAGCTTCCACACGAGCGCCGAAGGAATCGCAGCGCTCCGGGTGTTCAGACCTCCCAGAAGGAGACTCAAAGCACCGAAACAACAGAGTCTCTAGAGAGTACCAACATACAACGGCTGATTTTACACCATGTCCCAGCACTAGTTTAACTAACTAGTACTGATGGTGAAAACCAGCCGGGACACAAACTTTAATGTTAGTCCCTCACGTCCATGTGCTCGGAACTGTCCAGATCATCAGTATGTACAATGACAATAAAGGGTCATTCTATTCTATTCAATCTCTGAAGACGTAAAAATAAATAACAGTCAGGCTGTGACGGTTTCCACGCCTGACCTCGTCAGTCTTCTTCGTTGACCTTTATTCTCCTCGTTGTCGAGGTTTCCTGCTTTTCCCGGCTCGTTTGCTCTTGCGTTCCACCTCACCGGTTGATCCTTGCTGCTACACGGTGTGCTTCAGAGCTGCTTTAGCTCCTCATGGATCAGGTTTAGCAAGCTGCAGGAAACACCCCTCAGAGGTTTTGAATGATGTTGACATGACATCATCATGACATCATTGGTCAGACCCTCCTGTTCCTCCACATCTCAAAGCTGCTCTGTTAAACAGATCTGTGACGGTGGAGCCGTCTGAGTGAACTATGACATCAGAGGATGGTTGAGTGAGGTCAGAAAGGGATGGGCGTGGTCAGCAGCAACACTCAGACAGGCCGTGGCCCTCACCACAGCAGCAGGCTGAGCACTGATACAGGCAGGATGGAGCCACGCTTTAAACTGACTCACAGACCAGGAAACGTTTCTCCATCTTCTGCTGTCCAGGTTGCTGTTCCTGCTACAGGACTGTGCTCTTCTGTCCATCTGCGTCAAGGTTCACAGACGCTTTTCTGCAGATGCTGGTTTTAATGAGTGCTTATTTGAGTTCCCGTTGCCTCACCATCAGCTCGAAGCAGCCTGGCCTTTCTGCTCTGACCAACCGCGGCTCATTTCTCCCTTTATTCACTTTTCTTCATCATCCTGAGGCTCCGTTTGAACTTCAGCAGCTCTTCTTCAATTATGTCCAACGAGCTGCTGGCGTGCTAAGGAGCAGCAGAACAGGTGTACCTAATGAAGTGGCTGGTGAGTGATGGAGGCGTTGCTTTGTGTCATGTTTTGTCATTTTTCCGAGTCTCTGTGTGAGGCAGGCCGTCCGTCCTGAGCTGAACGTTTCCCTTCCTGTCCCAACCTGTCAGACGCCATCATCATCGAAGGCGGGGCTCTGAGAACAGCTGATGGTGGATGCGACTGCATTCATGGGTCACGGCAGGAGACAGGAACCATCGGCGTCACACACGCCAACGCTGACCTGTGTGTGTCCGTGTCCAAACTGCTTCACGGCTGAAAACAAGCCAAGAATCATTTATACGTTGTTCTGTTCTGCACAATCCATAATCCAAGTTATTCCACTGGATACTCGGGGCCAGAAGTTTGTGGACAGCTCACACCACTGCTGTGTGTGTCCCCCATCCAAGCCTGTGATTCTGCTAAACACAGGACCTGAATGCATCATGCTGAGTTTACTCTGCAGTGTTTTGTGTGCAGCACACTCAGCATTTATCCCCACAGTGGATGTTTCATCACTGCAGCACAGACTTGTGTCGCGTTTCATCCCATTTCTGTGGAGAACGCAGCGATGCCGGCTGTGACGCATCAGCTGCAGTTTACCATGTTGCCGGTTTTTGCCACGTCAGCACGGATCCACCCGTCCTCCAGAATCAGACGCGTGTGGACGCGACCGCTAAACGACTCTTCTTCCACGTTTCTGACAGACGTGTGGCTCGTTTCAGTCGGAGACAGAATCTGTTTGCTGCATCTGTCAATCACGGATGACGGTCTTGTGGTAGCCCCACCCACAGATGCTGATGTCACAGGTTCCACCTTTGTACTCATCGGCATGTTAAATGGCAGTCTGGCGGCAGGAAGTGGTCTCAAACACAGCTTTAATGCTGAACTTTTATTTTGGAAACAAACTGTTCTGATAAAGAAACAAACATCCAAAAAACCCGACCTCTCAGGAAACACGATAACAGAGACACGGAGCCTCACACAGCTCATCTGCACGTGCACGCATATTACATCACGACATCTTCAGTGTTTCTATTCGTTACAGGACACGCTCACATCTGACGTTTGGGTTGTTCTTCACCACGTGCTCGTACAGGTCCTGAAACAACCTGAAGATAACTCAACAGAGTCCAAACACAAAACTCAACATCTGCAGCCCTCCCCACACTGTCCTCATAACGCCTCTGTGTGGGTTTCTGATTCGTTGCCATCCACAAACACAAACTGAGGCTGTGACACACAAAGATCATCGATTCAGGATCTCTGGTGTTTCATTCGATTGATTAGGTTTGATTCGTTTCATTAGACTGTCCCTCCGCGGAAAACGCTCAGTTTGTACACCAAGATGATTTCAGTTAATTCTCGGCTCTGCTTTAAGTTTTCTCCTGCAGAAATGATCGAGGAGCGTCCGTTTCCCTGCCAGAGTCCATCAGGGTTTTAAACCGCTTTATTAAAAGTCCAATAATTCGAGTCGCTCCTCGGGCCAACCTCCAACTCTGATTAGCTGTTCCTGATGTTTCTGCTGGCACTGATCTGAGGCCTGACAGGGAGGAGGCTCGGAGGAGGTTCATTAGAAACAGCGATGGACAGACCTGTGAAGACGCCGCCTGTCAGGAAGGATTTAGGTCGCCGGTTAGTGATTAGTGAAGTCTGTGAGCGTGAAGGCTTTCCTCCGAGTGGAATAACAACATCATCGACAGGAAGGAGTTTCTGGCCTCGCGTTCTCTTCTAGTCTTTAGAAACGATCAGTCCTCCAGCTGCAGGTTTAAATCTGTATTTGTGTTTTAAGATCAATCTGAAGAGGACTTTTAGTTGAACAGGAAACAGGAAATGCTTCGTCGTTTTTGGGGTGTGTTTGTGAGGCTCTTTTGTTTCACACAGGTGCTTTAGACCTCCCAACAAGAAAAACTGGGACATTAAACAACGACGGCCTGTCTCTAAATACGACCATCATATCTCAGCCCTGCATCTCTGTGTCATGGTTCTGTCGTATGTACTTTTTACTGCATTTTCATTTCATTAAACAAAGCTCTTACACTAACTGACATGCAGGGAAGCATTCCACCTTAAAAGCTTCCAGAAGCTGCTGTTCACACGTTAACAACGCGTCACAGTCTTCCTCCCCTCAATCCCAGCTGCTCCAGCAGACCCCGAGCCTGGTTCTGCCGGAGGTTTCTTCCTGTTAAAATGGAGTTTTTCCTTCCTACTGTCGCCAAAGTGCTTGCTCATAGGGGGGTGGTCTAGTTGTTGAGGTTTTCTCTGTATTATTGTAGGGTCTTTTTCTTTCTTTTCAGATAGTGACCCCCTGAAGGAAGCAGCTGAAAGTTTCGCAATTGCTTTTGCAGAGGTGTCACGTTCTCTTGTCATTCTGCGTTCGGTCCTGCAGGTGGCGATGGTGCCCGAGGCGCCACGCCCATTCCCCACCGTGGATGTGCCCGACCACGCCCACTACACCATTGGCTCCGTGATTCTCACCATCGGCATCACGGGCATGATTGGGAACTTCCTGGTCATCTACGCCTTCAGCAGGTACGCTCATCACCGTGCTGCTTTCAGGTGAAAATGCAGCCTTAGGCCCCAAAAACAGTTACTGTTCATTTTATTTTAATCTAAACTTGACTAAAACTCTCACTCATGTATTTATTTGTAACCGCGGTGCTGCACAGTGTGAAGTCTTATTGCTTTGTGATAACTGTAGTAACTTCATGTGTGCATTGTAATATATATATAAGGAGCTTCTACACTGATCAAATGATAACACAGGGTGTCACATGTTAAATCTCAGGTAATCTTCAGATTTGGGTTAATTAGCCGTAGAATAATAGTTGCACAACACAGCATGAAAGCTGAAACAGTTTTTATATGTTTCACAGTCTGAAATTTCTCATCTCTGCCCTCAAACGTCTCCTGTTCAAATGAAATCATATTAGACACGACCGACACTTCTAAAAACTCTCACTTCTACTCTTGGACCTGCCGTCCAGGATCAGATAAAGAAGGATTATTCTGAACTCTGAGTAATGGAAAGCTGCCTCAGGAGAGTCCAGAATAAATATTTGGAACCTGAAACGACTAAACAGATTTAGCTTTACTTGTTAACAGAGGCTCAACTCAAACTCATCTCATCCAGGATTTCTTTATCTGCTCATTGGCTACAGACAGGCTCACAGGCTTACAGAAGTCGCCCAGTAAGAAGAAAGTAGGCTTAATGGATGGTCTGAGGGAAAGTATAAGATGGATAAGGAGCAGAGAGTCCAAGAGGAAAAGGATGGAGCTGGAAATGAACGGTCTTTAAAAAGAACGCTGGTATAGTGTTTGAGGATGAAGCGCATGAGCAGCTGCAGAAGCACCGGAGAGAAAGGACGGCCCGTAAGGCTTTAATCAGAGGTTCCTCATGCTGGGATAAGTAGGAAATCAGGACCTCTGTCTGGAACGAGCTGCCGCTCATTTATCGAGCAGCTCTTTTCTTCTTCCATGTCTGCAGAGAAACAATGAGCACAATGATTTCAGGAGTTCCTTTAAGAAGCTTTTCCACCTAAGAAAAATTCGATGTGCGCATCGATCTGCCTGTTCCTTGGATGGGCATCGATCCTTCTTCTGCTACAATCAGCTGTGGTTTAAGGCGAATGCGTCATTGATTAAACGTTCATGTTCAAGCTGAAGGAGCCCTGAGTGCTCTCCTTCAGACAGACTCAGTCATTACTGAAAAACATCAAACTGTTCAGATTTGGATCATCTGCTCAAAATTCAGTTTTATTTTCTGTAAAAGACAGAATTTCACTAATGTAACAATATCACTTAGTTAAAGTTAGCAGTTTGTGGGAGGTTCGAGTATTTTTCAGCAGTTTTTCTGTAATTAACAAATTAATTCTGTTTAAAATGTCTTTGCAGGAGTCGCAGCCTGCGCACGCCGCCCAACATGTTCATCATTAATTTGGCCATCACTGACCTCCTGATGTGCATCACCCAGTCACCCATCTTCTTCACCACCAGCATGCACAAGAGGTGGATCTTTGGAGAGAAAGGTACCAACTGCATGGCTGATATTACAGATGATCTCATTACAAATGCTCCAACAGCACAAACACGGACCAGTTCAGGTGAAGCTAACAGACAGCTAGCAGCTACAGCCACCTGTCAGTCAGGCCACGCCCCCTTTTTTCTTTTTTTGTATTTCTTTCTCGGACAGAATACAAAGTTGATTGTAACTGTTACATTTTTTTGCTTTTAAGAGTGTGATCATGATAAAAGTGTTTGTAATGTTGTGATGTTTTCACTGTAAGGAAAGGGGCTGGTTGACCTTGGATGACCCCTAAAAACCTTTAGCGGCACCAGTGAAAATGTTAGCATCACAAACGTAGCGAAGGTGGGGGGGCCCACTTCACTCAGGGTCTGTCTATAAACGCGTACACTGCCTTCTGCTGGATGTAAGTGAAACGACGGAGGCTGGTAACACACATGTTTGTCTTATGGCCTTATTGTTGCGTAGAAACCTCTTGACCAATCTCTGCCTTCCTAAAGATGTTCTTGCCTCTTCACAGGTGTTTTCCTTCACCGTGTCCGACGTGTGACTGAATTTGAGCTTCAGGGCTTAAAATGACTGATTGTTTTATTTTCTATCTGCAGCTTCTTTTCCATTCTTCTCCACCACGATGTGAACCAGTAACTTTCAGCTCAGAGAGAAGAGCGCTGTGTTTGAGTCGCTCAGAGAGACGCTGAGCGAAGGAGGTTTATTTGTCACAGGAAAGAAGAGAAGTTTAAAGCGACTCTAATCCCTCTCTGTTGCCTGCAGGCTGCGAGCTGTATGCTTTCTGTGGCGCTCTGTTTGGGATCTGCTCCATGATCACGATGACGGTGATCGCTATCGACCGTTACTTCGTCATCACGAGGCCTCTCACATCCATTGGAGTGCTGTCTCGGAAGCGGGCCCTCCTCATCCTCGTGGCGGCCTGGGCCTACTCGCTGGGCTGGAGCCTGCCGCCGTTCTTCGGCTGGAGTGAGGACACGCGACACAGCACATTTAGAATACTGTATACGACAGCACGTGACAGTAACAGCGTTTATCAGACTGAATAACACTTTAATGTCAGGTAGACTTCCGACAAAGATCCAGATAAAAACGGCGGTCCAAAGAACCACCTCTCTCTGTGTTAACGTTTCAGGCGCCTACGTCCCTGAGGGCCTGATGACCTCCTGTACGTGGGACTACATGACCTTCACGCCGTCTGTGAGAGCCTACACCATGCTGCTCTTCATCTTCGTTTTCTTCCTGCCTCTCTTCATCATCATCTACTGCTACATCTTCATCTTCCGCGCCATCCGCACCACCAACCAGTCAGTTTGAATCTCAGATGTCTTTCGTTCAGCTGTGCCTGACTTCAGTGACTGACTGAAGCTCGTGTGCGTTTCAGGGCAGTGGGGAAGATTAACGGCAGTGTTCACAGTCACGGCAGCACTCGTGATTCCATGAAGAGTTTCCATCGGCTGCAGAACGAGTGGAAGATGGCGAAGATCGCGCTCATCGTCATCCTGCTCTACGTCATCTCCTGGTCGCCGTACTCCACCGTGGCCCTCACCGCCTTCGCCGGGTAAAACACTCAAACCTCCACACCTATGAAAACGTGTGTGTCATCTGAGTCGAACTACAACAAAACTCTGAGCTTTGTGTCGCTGGACTTCCTCTGATGGCCACTAGGTGCCGCTCTCCGTCTCTTAGAGAAATGTGGCTCGTTTATTTCAGCTCATTTACATTTTTGTCCACTGCGGCTTTAAAGTTTGAAAGATCTTTGTTAAAAAGTGTTTTCTCATCCAAGCTCATCGCCGAGGCTGGTGAGAAAGAAAGAGTGGCTGACGCTGTAAACGAATTCAGAAAACAAAAAGCTGAAGTCCTAAATGACAAAACATTTTTAAAAAGTAATAATAATATTTAAAAAGCTCCTATTTTGTCAGGTCCTCTTGTTTTGCTTCATATTTTTAAAAATTAGGATACAAAAAGTGACTTTACTGTAACTGAAATGGTAAAAACAATTTGGAGAATGATCTTAAATACCAGGAGCTGGACAATCAAAGTTTAAGAGGCCTCAAAGAGAAAAGGAGCTGAAGCGAGTTGTTTCAGACTGGGGGGTAGGGGGTGGGGGGGTGGAGCCATTAAGAGATGGCTGAGGTTCAAATTCGACCCGTGAGTCACGCAGAGCTGCTTAGTCCCAGGATACAAACCGAGTGTGAAAGGAGCAGCAGGGCTCGACTGTCTGAACCGATGCTCGTTTAACCCGGCGAGCCCCACATTAACCGGTGTGTTCTGGTTCACAGGTACGCAGACATGTTGACACCCTACATGAACTCTGTCCCCGCCATCATCGCCAAGGCCTCGGCCATCCACAACCCCATCATCTACGCCATCACACACCCAAAATACAGGTAAACCCCATTTCACAGGTAAAAGACTGACTGCAGCCCCAGTTCTAAATAAATGTACAGAGTGTAATCTACATTTATTCATAATAAAACATAGAAAACATATCAGATGTTTAAACTAAGAAAATGTTCAATTTTCAGAAAAATGTGACCTTCGATTTAGTGACACCTGATAAAACATGTAGCAGCTGATCAGGTTATTTGGCAGCAGGTCCATCACATGATCAGTTTCTAAAACAGGAAGGAGAGAGTTTCTCAGAAGTAAACCTACAAGCTGTGACTCAGTTTCACTGTGAACATCTCATCATCAGCATACTCAGAGAATCAGACGAGGCTGATAACTGTGACCTTCGGGTGCTTTAAAAATCAGTGCACGGGCTGTGAGCAGTTCAAAATAAAACAGGAAGTGAGCTGAAAAGGAGACTAAATATCACAAATGACTGGACACTGCATTAGCTGCATGAGCCACTGAAGTACTGATCGGTATAGACTCCACACTGACCCTTGACCTCTCTTTGCAGGATAGCGTTGGCCAAGTACATCCCATGTCTTGGCGTGCTGCTCTGCGTCCGTCCTCGTGACATCCGCTCGACCAGCAGCAGCTTCGTGTCGACACGCCGCTCTACTGTGACCAGCCAGACCTCTGACATCAGCAGCCAGTTCAGGCGGCAGAGCACTTTCAAGTCCCGCCTCTCCTCTGCCTCTGACAGCGAATCGGTAAGCTTGAAACGGTTTAATCAGGAAGTTTAAAAAACGGTCAATGTTCAGGAGTGTCCGTTTAACCTCTGCAGGGTCTGACAGACACCGAGGCTGACCTGTCCAGTCTGGGATCCAGACCGGCCAGCCGTCAGGTCTCCTGTGACATCAGCAGAGACACCGCCGAGCTGCCCGACTTCAAACCCTCATCCAGCTTCAAGTCCAAGCTGAAGAGCCACGACTCGGGCATCTTTGAAAAGGTAAACTCAGAGAACGGAAGATGTAAAATAGTGGATAAATTGTGAAAGTGTCACAGAGAGGATCGAACCGCTGACGCCATCAGGACGAAACAAAAAGAAAATCCATTCGTTTATTCAAAACTGAGCCCTGTAAATGCTGCAAACACAAAGAGCCGCAGGCTCAAAACAACAAGTCTGAAATCCACAAATAAAACCAGGACAACTCAAGAGCGCCCCCTATGGAACAGGAAGTGAATTCACACAGACAGACAATACAATCCAACCCGGAGGCCTAATATAATGATGACGATGTGAGAACGTGTTTCACAATCACAGCTGCGATAACACGACAGAATAAATATCATTACTGAGGACATACCAGTGTTAGTATGATTCATCTGTAAAATATTAACCACATAATACTACACGTGTTTTACTATCTTTAGCAATCGATTTTTAGTCTTTATTTTAAACTTTATTTTATTTAATTGTTTATTATCTTGTGTTTATTATGTTTTAACTTTTTATTACCATTGTATTTTTTTATTTTTGCTTTTTAGAATAGAATAGAACAGAGCTGCTGATACTGGCTGCCAGCTCAGAGCGGCACCGGAAGTTAAATACTTTTTTAAATGTATTGAGCTTTTTTAATCTACAGAGACTACAGACTTTATTTAATTCATGTTTAATGTTTTGGCCTCTGTGTTAATTTGCCAAGACTCAGGATTAATAGATCTTCTCTCATAGTAACAGCCATAATTGTTAAGTGACGGCTGTGTGCAGACAGGAATAGGACCCAAGATGCAGACTCCAGAGACAAACGTAAACTGAAATAGCTTTAATGCTGAACTCAAACATAACATAACTGGAAAAAACCAAAATAAACTCAAACCAGAGGACTGACAGAACACACAGCTAAATAAACGGTAGATCGCAACACAGACACTGTCACGGTCCGGGGCAGCGGCCGTGTGGAGAGCGGAAGGAGGACTCAAAACGCAGCACTTATTCAGGTGTGAGGGTGATTTATTGATAATATCCAATATAAAGTGGGGATGGTAAAACAGAACTAAGGATGAACTAACTGGGAGAAACTACACAAAGAAATAGCAAACCTGAGCATGAAGGGAGAACAGCAGGGAGAGCACGCAGGGGATTACACCAGGTATGAACACAGACGACGCGACGAGGAGCAGAGGAAATCACACACTATAAGTACACAAAGAGACACTGGGAAATCACACACAGGTGGGGGAAACAGCTGGACCTGATTAACCTGACGAGACAGGGGAACACTAACACCAGGGACCAACAGAGGGAGCACAAACCCAGAACCCAGTGTCTAAAATCCCAAACACAAACCATCCCAAAACAGCCATGAATAATAATGAAAGTAATAACAATAAAGAACATAAACATAAAGTCACTGAGTCATGGTCGCAGGACCATGACAGTACCCCCCCCCCTCAAGGGCTGGCCCCCGACAGCCACAGAAACACACCACCAGATCCGGGCGGGCGGCAGGGGGCCCAGGACGGAGGGACCGGGCCAAGACCAAAGACGGAGGCCCCAGAGTCCCAAACAAATGTTCACAAAAAAAAACTCACAGGGGAGCAGAGTCCAAAACACAGTTCAGGTGGCCGGCCAGGGGCCCGATAACACAGGAGGCCGGGATGGGACAGTTCAGGAGGCCGGCCACGAAGAAGGCCGTGGAGGCGCACAAAAGGTTCAGGAGGCCGGCCGTGCGGAAGGCAACGGCGGCCACTCAGGCGAAGAGGGTCCGGGGGCCGGCCGTGCGGAAGGCAACGGCGGCCGCTCAGGCGAAGAGGGTCCGGGGGCCGGCCGTGCGGAAGGCAACGGCGGCCGCTCAGGCGAAGAGGGTCCGGGCGCCGGCCGTGCGGAAGGCAACGGCGGCCGCTCAGGTGACGGCACCCGGCCAGTAGCCTAGCCAGCGGTCCAGAAAACGGCCGTTTAGCTCCAGACCCAAACGAGGCTGGGCCAGGCGAGGCTGAGGGCACGGAAGCCGGGACCGCAGCAGGCGGAGATGATGATGCAGACACGGAGGCTGGACCAGACGAGGATGCAGACACGGAGGCTGGACCAGACGAGGATGCAGACACGGAGGCTGGACCAGGCGAGGCTGATGAGGACGCTGAAGCTGAGGCTGGACCAGGCGAAGCTGATGAGGACGCTGAAGCGGAGGCTGGACCAGGCGCTGCGGGTGAAGATGAGGATGCTGTGGCCGAGGATGCGGGCACGAAGGCTGGACCAGACGAGGATGAAGCCGGACCAGGCAGGGACGAAGCCGGACCAGGACCGGGCAAGACTGAAGCTGGACCAGACGAGGCTGAAGCCGGACCGGGCGAGGGCGAAGCTGTAGCTGAAGCTGGGCCAGGTGAGGATGAAGCTGGACCAGAATCAGGCGAGGATGAAGCCGGACCAGGCGTGGATGAAACCGGGCCAGGCGTGGATGAAGCCGGGCCAGGCGTGGATGAAGCCGGGCCAGGCGTGGATGAAGCCGGGCCAGGCGATGATGAAGCTGTAGCTGAAGCCGGGCCAGGCGAAGCTGACGCTGTAGCCGAAGCTGGGCCAGGTGAGGATGAAGCTGGACCAGAACCAGGCGAGGCTGAAGCCGGGCCAGGTGAGGATGAAGCTGGGCCGGGCGAGGACGAAGCTGTAGCTGAAGCCGGGCCGGGCGAGGACGAAGCTTCAGGCTGAGGCGTGGCAGTAGCAGGTGGTAGCGCTGCAGCCACAGGTGGAGAAGCAGCCACAGGTGGAGAAGCAGCCACAGGTGGCCGGACGGGATCCTCGGGCCCCCCAGCTGATGTGGCAGCCGGTGTGGCATGAGGCTGGACGGGCTCCTCGGGCCCCCCAGCCGAAGAAGCAGGAGGCCGGACGGGCTCCTCGGGCCCCCCAGCCGAAGAAGCAGGAGGCCGGACGGGCTCCTCGGGCCCCCCAGCCGACGTGGCAGTCAGTGTGGCAGGAGGCCGGACGGGCTCCTCGGGCCCCCCAGCAGGCGAAGCAGGAGGCTGGACGGGCTCCTCGGGCCCCCCAGCGAAAACAGCCGCAGAACCAGTGGGCACCGGGGCCCCCGGCACACATGAAACAAAACCAGTAGGCACGTGGGCCTCTGGCACACATGAAACAAAACCAGTAGGCACGTGGGCCTCTGGCACACATGAAACAAAACCAGTAGGCACGTGGGCCTCCGGCACACATAAGGAGGGCTGCAGCTGCGCAGAGCACTGACCCTGCTCAGGCAGTGACAGCCCGGTGCAGTTCACAGCTGGCATCTTGGCCTCCAGGGGTCCAGAGTAAGCTGAGGGCAGAAACCCAGCCTCTGGGGAAGCCCCGGAGTGAGCAATAGTCTCTAATGTAGCCAGCTTTTGAGGAACAGGCCCGTAGTGAAACAGTTTGTCTCCCTGCTCAGAAACAGCGGTGGAAAAACAGTGTGAAAATTGTGGCTTAAGGGAGGCTAATGGTTGAGCTACAGACTGGGAAGCTTGTGGCTGGACACAGAACTGAGCCGGAGAATGGCAATAAAGTCCTGGCTCAGAAGGAGCGGCAGAGACACAGTGTCAGTTTTGCAGCGGGTTTGTACACGCCCACTTGGGAAGGATCCGTTACCACGAAGGTAGGTAAGCGATCCATACAGTCTCCCATCCCGCTCTGAATAGCCCCAGAAAACAAAGTCCCGGAAACTGGGGAAAGCAATGCATCCCGCTGACTCACCGCATCGGGCTGCTCGAAAGTGAATGCAGACGGGGGGTGTAGTCCAAGGTCCAAAAGTAGAAACTCCCGCTCCCACGGACATAGCGAGCCTAGAAGCCATGGGAGACCGGTCACCAGACACTGTAGCCGCCTCTCTATAGCGCGCTGGGACTCCCCGCCCGGGTTTTCCAGCCACAGGTCAATAAGCTCCTGTGTGGCATCGATTAGATTCTCCCATAGCTCCTTGGACGGGTTAAGCGCTGCTGGGTCCATGTTGTGGTCGCGTCGTACTGTCACGGTCCGGGGCAGCAGCCGTGTGGAGAGCGGAAGGAGGACTCAAAACGCAGCACTTATTCAGGTGTGAGGGTGATTTATTGATAATATCCAATATAAAGTGGGGATGGTAAAACAGAACTAAGGATGAACTAACTGGGAGAAACTACACAAAGAAATAGCAAACCTGAGCATGAAGGGAGAACAGCAGGGAGAGCACGCAGGGGATTACACCAGGTATGAACACAGACGACGCGACGAGGAGCAGAGGAAATCACACACTATAAATACACAAAGAGACACTGGGAAATCACACACAGGTGGGGGAAACAGCTGGACCTGATTAACCTGACGAGACAGGGGAACACTAACACCAGGGACCAACAGAGGGAGCACAAACCCAGAACCCAGTGTCTAAAATCCCAAACACAAACCATCCCAAAACAGCCATGAATAATAATGAAAGTAATAACAATAAAGAACATAAACATAAAGTCACTGAGTCATGGTCGCAGGACCATGACAGACACAGAGAAACACAGGGCTTAAATACACAGAGGGAGCAATCAGGGAATGGGTAACGGGAGGGAAACACAGCTGGGGCAAATCAGAACTGACGAGACAAGGAAGCGTCACCTGAACACACTGATATAAGACAGAGACCTTCAAAGTAAAACAGGAAACACAAAACACAGACTGAACAAAGACACAGACTCACATGCAGGCACTACAGAGGGAACAGAGACGTGGGACCAGGACAGACACAGACACTGACTGGACACGGGGATATAGGAACTAAGGATACACAGAGACGCGAACTAGACAAGGGGATACAGCTGACAGGGGAGACAGAGCAACTAGAGAAGACAGAGACATAAACCAAAAGACAGAACTCTAACAAAGGAACCAAAGACTAGAAATTATAAATAATAATAATAATAAACTCAAAAACCCTGAGTCAACGACCCAGGCATCCTAACAATAATAACATATACGTAACAACGGCTGATCTACAATTTTTTAACTTTTCTCAGAGATAGAAAACTTTGCACATATATTTTAAGATTTTAGGATTAAATAGGTGATTTGTACCATTTTCCTTGTGTCTTCATTGTCGTTCATGGTTCATGATGTTGAACTGTTGGTGTTGAGCAGCATGAGTCACAGTATGAGTCCATGTGTTTCTCTTCTAGACGTCCTGTGACACTAAGCTTCCCACGGCAGGAGCAGGTGAACGCAGCAGCAGTTCAAATGTGAGTTTCACAAACAGCTTTTACAGTCACATCTGTTGGTGGAGGTGCAGTAAATGATGTGAAGGTGAAAGCAGGACCCTTTCATTTAATTTATGCTTTTTTTATTTATGTTGTTTTGTAAGCGATTATCTGTATTTAGATGAAACGATTTTATTCTGATCCAAAGATTTATACAGATCTGAAAATGTGACACCAGTGTTGTAATACAAATATTTTATATGTTATTAAATGATCTGAATATTGATGAATTAACAAACCATCTGTGCAAATCTGTACGAGAGCACCACGCACGTCCTGCACAGGATTCATCGTTTGGTGGTTTCATTTTGTTTCTATGAAACAAAAAATCATCCACAGAGACAAACAGTTTGTGTATCAGGCTGGAAACATGTTTGTTTCTGTTGTAACATGAGAGTCTTCGGGGACGGACTCACTGCTGCCTCCACTGGACACTAGAGGAACTGCAGGTTTTGTTTTTAGCACTCCCGCTTTGGCTTCAGTTGTTGGTTCGGAGGATTGACTCTCATGAATCAGGGATCCAGTGACCTCTGGATCCCTGTTAAACAGCTGTTAAATGATTACCTACAAATTTGCTTTGTGCCGACGATGGCGCTAAAAACCCAGCGGTGGTCATTTAGCGCTATCATTGATCCGTGATTGGTTTACGATGGCATGCCTGCCCTCTCAGATTTAGGCATCAGTCACATTTGTTTTAAATAACCGTCTTTGTCTCTTTCACAGAACGGTGATTTTACAGATGGTGCAAGAGGCGCACTCTGTCGAATCCCGAGTATCGTCATCACCTCCGAGTCCAGCCCTTTCCTTTCCACGGGACGAAGTGGTTCCCGCACATCTCGATCGAAGGCGACCAACAGCAGCGGCGGTGGAGGTGCAGGGGCGGGTTCGGCGTAGAGCTCCACCCCCCTCTCCTGTTTAAACACCTGCAGCCATGTGACCACCTAAGGTCCAGGCAGATATTTGGGACTGTGCAGTTCAGAAAAAGCCATCAGAACTCATCAGATTGTAAATCTGCAGGTCGTTTATAGATTTTACCCGATTTGTACCGATATGGATGGAGACAAATTCCAAACCCAACCTGGAGCTGTTTTACCAACGAACAAAACAGTTTACTTAAAGAGCAGCTTACCTGAAACAAGGTGTATCCTCTCACTCTGTTTGGTTGTTTTGAGTGAAGGGAAAGCAGCTGCTGTGAGTTGAAATGTTACAGAATTCATATTTTGCATTGAGTTGCTCTTTAAAGAGCTCCTGAAAGCTGAGAGCAGGTCTGATCTTTGATTACACTGCAGCCACACGGACTCTGAGGGTGGAAATGTTCAGTCAGACTGATGAAAATGCCTCTTTAGCCAAGGTCTCCTGTGACAGGTGAGGGTCCCTTTAGAGGTTTTCTGGTGTCTGAGAGGACTTTGAGCTGAGGGAGGAGATTCTTCATTCTGTGATTCCTCAGTAAACCGTGTGCTTTCCTGCCCTTGGTCTTCTTATGTTTCTGCTTTGCATGTGGATTTCCAGCTCAGACCTCAATGTGATGCCACCGGAGCAAATCATAAAGGTTAAATCATGAAGATGGTTATGTGCATCCCATCTAACCAAAACTAACTATAAATTCAAGAAATCACTGACTCAGTGCCAATAAGAACATCTCAGGACATCGATCTTATACCCACAGTGATTACCGATCGCTGTGGATGTGGCTCTGCACCAAGCAGTTTTTCTGCTCATTTCCAACTTTAAAGTATTTTTTAAATCTTTTTTGTCATTATGAACAGTTTAGAAAAACAAAACCTTTGTATCGGCCTTTAAAGCTGCCCCTCTGTTCATCTTCTATCTGAAATGAGCCATTTTAGCTCCTGTCTCTTTAAGAACACCCCCACCCCCATAAACCCACTGTTTCCTGATTGGTCAGCTTCCAGAAACCTAATAAGGGGCAGTAAAAAGAACAGCCATCCAAACCTTCTTTAAGAATAAAAAACATAAAGCTGCTTTTCTTGCCCACAACGTTTTTGGCCTGCATAGTTGTGACTTCTTGAACCACAGCAGTAGGAGAGCTGAAACGATGCTCATTTATTTGTTGTGTAACCAACACTGATATGTTCTAAACTGAGGGGTGTAACTACGAAGAAGATTATTGGGTTAGTGAACTGTGTAGAGCTTAAAGTCATAATTTTCCATGTCACCAATGTGGCCCTTATTTTACAAGCTAAATCACCATGGCAACTGATGCTGAACACATCACCTGGCCAGGAGCAGGTTATGTTTGAATTTTCAGTTTAAAATTGTCTGGAAGCGCCAAGTTGTCAACGATTCTTTTATTTCTGGCATGTTTTCAGTGTGATATAGATTCTATATCTACTTACAAAGAGCGCTGAATGAAGCAAAAAGTAATGTTGCTGTAATGTTGTGCTTAGAAGTAAACTGCAGCATTTAGCGCGCTCAGACACAAAATCTTTCACTGCAATTCAAATCTCTGTGACACAAATCACCAGATTAATCAGTTTCTCCAATAATCTTCAGATTATTTAGCTGTTATATTTTATGTTCTTTGTAAACATTTAATTTCTTTTTAATAATATTTTACTTACTATTTTATCATCCTCACTTTATAACATCTCTAAATGGAGCGGGTGGCGCTCACGGGGATCATTTTGTGAAGAAAAAAAAGAGTCACATGATGCACGAATCGTCTTTCTTCAGTTGATAACCTGTCATCTCTGTTATCTCTGGGGCTTTGCTGATCCAGCTAAGACAAAGAAAGCCTGGATATGTAGCTTTCCTTCGTAGTACACCCTTCAGGGTTAGTTCACGTTCAACAACCATATCTAAACCAGGAATAACAAACCAAAAAGTCAACTGCTGTGTTTTAGCTGTAAATTCTAGTTTTAGTTAAACTCTTCCTTTAAAAAGCTGAAAATCAGATTTTCCGGGAAGCCCGATGCCCGACTTGGGGAAAACATGCTGGGACGTCCTTTGCAGTCTCTGTGTTGAGCTCATTGTGGCCTGTACATAGAGTTTATTTCCAGTCAGATTCTTTCGGTGTAATCTCCGCGAGTCCTGAGAGGCCTGCAAAAACGCTTTTGTTCTGAAGATATTTTCAGTGTTTTGTGTTTTAAAGTGTTGTTCAGATCATTTCGTACTGTTTCTGCGGCTTCCTTTCCTTTATTTAACTAAAGGCGTACTTTGCTGAAGCGCAGTGTCGTGGAATGTGACTGTGATATTTTTATAGTGTTTAAAAGAGAAAATCATGTCGATAATAGCGCAGCTCTTGGTCATCTGACATGTCTGTTTGAGCTCCTCAGCTGTTCCCTAAACTTTACCTGAATGTTTCTTTAAAAAGATAAAGCTCATGGTGCTTTTCCTGTTGGGACGGAAGCTTGAAGCAAACCATCAAACTCACTGGTTAAAACGGGTTTAACAAAACAAGATCGGACTGATAAAGCTGAAGCAGTGTGTTTTAGCAAGTATAGCAGTTAAATGCTGCTAACACACATGAGCTGTTAGCTTGTGCTGTACTACTAATCTTCTGTACATGCTAACTGTTAGCATCTACAGCTTCAGAGGTGACTAAACTCCAACATTAATCTGAATAAGTTTCATAAAAGTTGCAGGTTAAAGCCGTTTGTTACATCAGCAAGTGTGAGCACGTCTATAAAAGCAGACGGTTTGGCAGTTTGCAGATATGGGCTGCAGAGAAACTGCAAAAATCACAAGATACAGGCCTCGATAGCAGGTGAAAGGTTAAAGTTCATGACAGCTCAGTTAGCTACACACTGAACGGGTGCGACTCGCTTGGAAGGGTTAGAGAGTTCAGAGAGCTGAGCATGAATGAGATGAAGCGACGCTGTAAAGACGAGTGGGACAAAACTGCTCCACAGTGACGTGACAGACGCATGGAGTCACACAGAAACATCACCGCAACTCAGAAGGAGGCGCTACACGCCGCTGAATCAGGGGGCGGAGTTAGACTTTCACACTGCAGTTAGTTTAGTTTATCTTTAATAGATACTAACATGATGTAACGTGCCACATGCTTTTGTTCACCGGAGGCTGAATCTAATTATTTTAAGACCTGATCAGGACCAGATGATTTCTCATGTCCTGATATATGAAAATCCTAAAAAACATTTCTGCATCCAAATGTCACAAAAAAGCCAATAAACTGAAAGAGATGTACAAAAACATGGAGCACGGTTATAACTCTGAATATTGGAAAAAGTAAATACCACCATCATAGTGGACATGATGCAAAAACAGCAGTCACACGGGAAACTGTGGATTCCCTGTGACTGGTTGGAGTCTGGTTGCTGGTTGGTGGAGGTGAAATCAGTCATAAAGACGATGCCACACCAAACACCTCCCGTGATTGCTTTGAACATTAGCAGGTTGCCACTGTCACCTGTAGCTTGTGTGGAGGACGCTGACTTGTCTACAACTACACAAACAGGAAATGAGGAAGTGGCACTCTATCCCGTCTCTAAGTGATGAAGGATGGACCCTGCTTCCAAACTACTCTGTGTTTATTAAGGCTGTTGTATTTTTAACATGTTTTGTATTTTGTTCCATTCAATCTGAACAAAAACAGTCAGTGCTCACTGTCGGCCTCTCTCGGGTTTTATTACCACTCTTCATTTTAAAGCTCAGTTTACGATGTAACTGCAGCCCAGCAGCAGTATATTAATGACTAACCTCGTATTGTGAATAACTTCTAACTCCGTTAAATGTAATAAATCCTGTTTTCATGGATGTTAAACGTCATTGTTACACCTGGTAAAGCAGCAACACTGATCATTTTATAAAAGATGAAAGAATTTCAACAGTTTGTGACTCTCAGTGATGCCGCAGCGTTCGTTTGACTTTGACCTGAAGTGGAGTTTGGATCTGGAAACGGCGAATGACGTCAGACTTAAAGACGGGATAGTTTCACTTAGAGAGGCGACTGCTTGAGGACATCGGCATCTGTCAGTGATCAAAGCAGTCGGGGTTTTTCACCAGCTCGTCGGGGTCGCACATTTTTCTGAGCGTCTAGTTTCCAGGGGTCACACACGCCTCTGTAGGCCTGTGACATGACCCCGCAGTGTCAGTGCCCAAAATGGCAGAGGGTCATGTGGTGAGCAGTCACATGACTACAGAAACAGAATAGGAGGCTATTTTCTGTCAAAGTGTGTGGAAGAGCTTTCACTTCTCTAACTGATGCTTCAGCTGGTACAGATTTAGTCAGCAACACTGTTTTCTAGCTGCTGGGGGTCTTTGCTGCCCCCCCCCTCCCCCCCCCCCCCCCACACACACACAGATGTTTGATTTGTTGTGTTAAACTTCCTGTTTGGATGAAGCGATGTTGGAGAGCGGGCAGAGCAGTTACTGTGGATCATTTATTTCAGTGTTGCTTTATTTTTCTAAATAAAATCTGTCATTCACCGTGATGCTCCGCCTCCTTTGTACCCCCATCACCATAGAGACACGTCACACAGCCAGGCCAGAGCTGTCAGTTTTCATATCAGCCATTTAATTTAATCAGTTTAATTAAACAGTTTTTCTTTAAATTTACAACTTTAATCTAAGAGTAAATGATCGTTATCACCATCACATGCAGTCCCTTATATTCTCAGGTCCTAAAATACCTTCATACTTTAATACAGCTTTTAAAATTTAACTTAATTTAATTTAAATGAATTTTTCAACTTGTTATTATCGTGTAAAAAAAGTGATTTCTGGTATTTGATAATAAATGTAAGCTATTATAAATGACGTGTTTCCATAATGCCACAAACATATCACTCATGAGCAGAGATGGGCAGTAACGCGTTACACGTTACTGTAATCCGATTACTGTTTTCAAGTAACGAGTAAAGTAAGGGATTACTATTGCAAAAAGGTAATTAGATTACCGTTACTTTCCCGTAAGCACGCGACGTTACTGCGTTACTAAAACCGTGAGAGGACTTTGAGTGTCTCATGACAGTGACGTAAGCGAGTGCGCCGTTCGTGACAACAGCTGTGTGCAGATCAACAATGGATCACATATCGATTGTGGGAGAGAGTGAGCGTGCAGCGTTTAAAGCGTGGAAGTACTGACCTTACTTTGAGTTTGATTCCGTAAAAAGTGACAAAAACATTAGTGTCCGCTGTGCGTGGGAAGAAAACTTCTTTTTACAGCGAAAAACCCCTAAACTTCCAACAAGCACCGAGTAGCTACGACGTAATGGGAAACTCACAGAGAAACTCGCGGATTCTTCCACTGACCGCGGCACACCTGCACCAGGGTAAACCTCCGCCTACCCTGCTCCTGCTTTACAGGTGAAAATAGAGCAACAGGACCGCTGAGTCTTTGACTTTATTTATTTTCTGCTGTGTTTTACTTGCATCTATTTGAAAGACTGAGTGTAAACACACAAAATATTTTATTTTATGTGCTGGAATGTGCAGAAAATAGGTTTAAATGTTAAACTAATTTCTTCCAGTCAGAGAATGTTGCATATAATTTAATTTTGCTTGATGTATAAAGTTAAAAGATTAAAACTAATAAAACAAGTTTTAAAAAGAGACTTTTCCATTTGATTACATTTTGTATGATGGATTATGCAGAAAAAGTAGAATTGGGCTGAAAGATCTATCACTTTATCACCTATTCAGGTTGTTACTTTAAAAAGTAACTAAGTAACTAATTACTTTTGAAAATAAGTAATCAGTAATTAGTTACTGATTGTTTTTTTCAGGTAACGTGACCAACACTGCTCATGAGTGATATAAAACATGCCCGTCACAGAGTCATCTCTGTTATACAGCCTGTGTTTAACGCTGCACACATTAAACATGTATTTACCACAGAAATGTGATGAATACACTTCACAGGCCTATAAAAACTAGACTGATTATAATGAAGGTTTAATAATACAAAACAGGTCATTTCTTTCATTTCTTTAATCCTTTCATAATCCCGTTCAGTGTATTTGCTCGTTTCTTTACGGATATAATTAAATAGATGAACATGAACGCAGAGTGACGCGTTTGGCTCCGGATGCTCCTGTTTTCTGTGTTTACCTGGAGCTCTGCGCGGTTTCAGGTGCCTCCTGCCTCTTTAAATAAAATCCTGCTAATGAAAATCCGCTGTTAACACCCCTGCTGCCCTCCTCCTGCCCCCGGCCTCCCTGCTGCTCTGTGCCCGAGGAGCGGAGCAGGATCCCGTGATCGCGGCAGGCCACTCCGCTCGGTGTGTCGGAGCTGCACAGCGACGGCAGGTACCCGCCTCTCACACCCTTTCCTCCCGTCTCCACCCTCTGCTTTCTACTGTTTAATCCTCCTTCTCCACCTCCTGCATCACCACCACAACCGGCAACAAGTCGCACCGCCCGCCGGCTCGCAGCTGCTGCGGCCGGTCACACCGACAGCTTCTCCCGGCTCACCGGGTCGGTGGGTGGGGTCAGCTCTCAGGTATGACAGAAGAGGAGCCTGAAGCCTCACCTGGTGGGTTTTACTTATTCTGAGGGTGTGCGTTAGGTTCTGTGCGCCGAGCTGGGCGGAGCAGAGAGCAGGTGGGCGGTGTCAGTCTGCAGACCACCTGAGAGCAGAAACCGGAAGCGTCGAGTTTAGGAAGAGTAATAACGACTTTGTGACGTCTGAGGCTTTTATTGGACTCAGATTTTAGAGCTTCATTATCTTGTTACGTTTGTTTGTGAGTTTGTCTTCACAAACAGGATGTAGCTGATGTTTACAGACACAGCAAGCTGTAACTCACCAGCTGACCTTTCATGCAAAGAGGCAGCTCCATTAAGAAGCTGTTTAAAATGACAAACTATTCACACATGCTCAGAGGTCAGCTGTAGCTCTATGCTGGGGGGGATCAGTATCACTGCTGTGGCTGTGGATGGTTTCCCCTCCGCTCTCATGCCTTCAGGTTGACTCAGTTTGTGTTTTAAACTCCTCGCTGAGGGTCAGCAGGGTTCGCTTTACACGTCCCTGCAGTGCTGATCCACAAAGCTTCATTTTAGTTCTGAGTAACAGAAGCCAGGCCTGCACATTAAACCCACAGCTCCTTATTTCTGGCTTAACCACAGACTGTATATAAAAGATGGTCACAGTAATTCGTTTCTGAACTCTAACTTTGAAGCAGCCACAAAATGATCCACAGAGACCAAACAGTTTGTGTATCAGGCTGTAAAAAATGTTTGTTTGTGCTGGAAAGTTTTAACATGGGAGTCTATGGAGACTGACTCACTGCTGCCTCTGCTGGACGCCACAGGAACTGCAGCTTTTGGTGTTTCTCAGTGTTGGTTAAACATTTACACTCCTAACTTAGACCCTGAAAAACCATTGAGCATGCGTTCCTTTTATGGATAAATAAGCGATCTTTTCTGACGCGTTCACGTGGATAACACTCATTGCAGTTTGTCAGTGAGATTTTAGTGATGATTGTTATGAGTCAGGACCAATGTTCCCTCTAATCTTCCATGTGTCTGAGCGAACACACAAACTCCCTCAGCGTCCCTAGGTCCACTGTGAGCGACAGCAGACGTGTGCACTGTGGTCACGTCGGCATCTAATCCATCCAAGTTACATGTTTATTAAAATTATCAAATTACAGCATTTATGTTAGACGACTCTTAATTAACTGCTTTAGCCCACTTACAATGAAAATGTAAACAAATCTTGTTTGTGACCTGTGCAGCATGTTAACACTATTGGAAGGAAAAAAAAACTTCAACTCCAATTTTGAAAACACAACTTTCTTATTATTTTTTTTATAAAGCTCTGACTTGTATGATGAGTCTGAGTCTGGGAGAGAGTCTGTAACTCTCTGTCTGCAAAATACAGTAAATAATGACCAATGCTGGGAAATTAACTATATACTTACTTCTTCAAAAAAGTAACAAAGTTTTTTGCAGCTGTTTACCTAAAAATGCAGCCAAAGCGTTTTTTAAACAAACATTTCAAAGTATTTACAGAACAATCAGCTGTTCTGCATCAAATCTGATGCCACACAAATTATTTGTGCCGCTGCAAAAAATAATTTCTGTCCACTATGAGATGAAGGAGAACAACAGCCTGATACCTGCAGGCCTGACAGCAGCAGATGTGTCACTGCTGTAACACCTGTAACACTCAGCAGTCGCCTCATTGTTCTGACACACAACAAAACTATTGACTACACTACACACTAACTACACACTAACTACACACTAACTACACACTAACTACACACGATTTGTGCTAAACGTAGCAAATCTCTCACATCTCAAACACACCGTCACTCCTAAAACTTCCCCCTCCCTAAACAACTAAAGGCCATGTTGCCATATCATGTTTTGATTGGTCCACATGGTACATTTTTCCACCAATAGGAAAGGCTGGAGGGGGGCTGTCTTTGTTCACAGGCGGAGTGATTTCGAGCGTTTTCCTTATAAAACGCCGTTTTTACCGTTTCTTCCTGCAGTAAATATAAACAACGACAGTATTCAGGAAGAAAACCAAACACTGCAGATATTTTATCATAACTCTGGTTTTACGTGGCCGATCAACACAATTTAAAAACTGGTATAAAGTCCACACTGTTCCCGTCAGTTGTTCCGTCTGTCCTGCTCACATCTCCAATGGTTGTACACGTTGTCATTAACGTGGCTTCACTCCGCATCAACCGCTTTGCTAAAACACCGGTGTCGGCACATAAGGACGCTGTCATAGCCTGTCAACCACGTGGATTAGCTGCACGTGCGCAGCTTAGAGGGAACATTGGTAAGGACTGTTATAGATGGATGGTTTAAATAAAAGTTTCTAAAACCTTAAACAGCTCCGTCCCAGTCCACTCTGCCTCTCAGAGTCTAAACTTAGCCGGTGATATAACAGGCTCAGCGCTGCTCTGGGATCAGCCTGTCAGTCGGTGCAGAGGGCCGATCGCCCCCAGCCTGTGTGAGCAGTGAGGGCTCTGCACCTCTGGTGGTTTTTGACTCACTGTTGCTTGGAGAGAAGAGCTGCTTTTTCATCTTCCTGTTAATAAGCAGGCGGTGCTGGAATTCAAACCCACAATCTCCTGTTTAGCTGGCTAGCGCTTTAACCACAGTGCCTCACTCCATCTGACACGCACCTGTTAGAGGGGCGTCCACAGGTGTGCTCGGGGTACCTGGGCTGTTTAAAGTCCTGCAGCCTCCTCAGGTGTTTGGAAAGTTCACAGACTTTATCATATTTAATGAAGACCACATACAACACATGGAGCACCACCTGAATTAAAAACGTGAGATTTATAGGTGTGACTCTGCCCCCCAAATTACACCTACAAACAGCATTTCTGGTTCCCAGTGTGCGCACTGACACCACCCTGCCCACCATCAGGCAGAAGGTGGTGTTACCCCGATAACATCTGACCCGTATGCTCTCGTGGGCTTCGTGTGTCGCCTTTAAAAACACTGAATGTGCTGATTCAGACTCACTTTGTTGGGCTTCTCATTTTGTCCTGTCAGGTTCCCTCGTGTGTGTTTGCTTGTCTCTGTGATTGTTTCTGCAGTTTTTGGCTCTTTCTTGCCTCTCTCTAGTTTTTGTGCTAATATTTGTGGATTGTTGTCTTTTGAGGGTCTGTTTGTGTGTCTTTGTAGCGGTTTTTGTCCCGTTTTGTCATTTTCCACCTAATTTGAGGCTTTTTTGTCTCTTCGTTATCATTTTGTGTCTTGCGTCTCTCTAAGCTGTCGTCCTCTCGAGGTCTATTTGTGGCAGCTGAGTCCTGTTGTGGTCATCGTGCTTCTCTTTGTCGGACATTAATCGTTTACTTTTGAATCTTCGTAAAGATAAATTTCATCTGGTGTTGAGAGGTTTAATCTCTGTGTGATTACTTTGCCGTTCTTTGAGGTTATCGGCTCTGTGTTTGGCTGCACTGGCTCTCTGTGGCGGTCATGTTTGTAGTTTTCTGTAGGTGTTGGAGTCCTTTAGGCTGGGTAAACCTGAGGACAGTCCTGACAGGTGGACACTTTTCTTCTGAGTCCACGAGGCTCAGAGCGTTCCCCTGACGGGTGAAGTCGGGCTCGGGCCTCGCTGACGCCTTCGGCAGCGACCCGTGGAGGGATTTGAACCTGCTGACCTTTAAGCTATCAGTGCCACTCCACTCGTGGCCTTTCTGTTTGGGCTTTATCGCCACCGAGATAATGAGACGTTTCCTGACGCTGCCCCTGATTGGATGCGTGGGAGACCCTGGGCGCTGCATGATTGAGGGGGGCAGTGAGGAGGGTCTAGAAGAATCTGCTGGTCTATATTAGCCGCTGTGAATCACGGCGAGCCTGGCATACCGGGTGTCCCCTTTCACGCCATATAAGTCCACCCCCCCTCCTTTCCCTGCAGACCCCCCTGCCCTGCCTCACCCCGCCTCACCCCACCGCCCCCCCACAATGCCACACCACTGTCTGAGGCTATTCTTAGGCTGTCACTTCAGCCCGTCCAAGCAGGCAGGTCCTCCTCTTTCTCCTCTCAGCTGCTGCGACTCGTTCTCTTCCTCTTCGGTTGGTGCATTTCACTCATTTTTCTTTCCTCCGTGATTGCTTCACCTGCTTCACGCCCTCTCTCTCTATCGCCTCTCTGCTTTCAGAGCCGTCCCGTGTCTCCTGCAGCTGCCGGTGGGTTTTGTTCCAGAAACTCTGCTCTGACTTTGAAGGATCTTTGTAGTTGTGTGGAAGAAGAATGAGCACCTACACCGTGTCGCTGCCCGGCCCCGGGCCCTGGGGCTTCAGGCTGCAGGGGGGCAAGGACTTCAACATGCCGCTGACCATCTCCAGGGTAGGAAATCGGACAGGAAACGCACTTTTTCACCTGCAGCTTCGCCCAATTTCTGTGTTTGGCTGACAGATGTGAGTCTCTGATATCTGTGTCCCAGTCTGAGTCCTTAGTGGTGTTACAAAAGGGAATGAATCTAGAAAGACGAAGCTGGGACGGTTTAAGATGCAAACCATTGTTGCATGTCCTGCCTTATTTCCTGTCATCTGTATTCTTTCAAAATAAAGCTCAAAATTCCCCTCAGCATTGTTACTGAAACTTTAATGATTAATATTTAAAATCCGAGCTGGTGTGAGCCTCGGGTCTGTTCGACGTGCTCATGAGTCATTAAACTCAACCTGCTGTAGACTAATTCCATTTCAAGTCCAGCTGAGGAGACGTGGCTGCTTTGGGACATAATCTCTGATGTGTGGCTGATTCCTTTTTGAATCAGTGAAGCCCGTCGACACCCCCCCCCCCCCCCCCCCCCCCCGTCAGGTAGGGAGGCCGAAGCAGAGGTGGAGGCCTGAAACTGGAGCTGGTGTTGCTTTCGGAGCCTCGTCTCTCTGGACAGATGGAGAGACGAAGTTCCTGCAGCTCCACTGTAATCTGCTGGTGGGATGTTGATGACCTTTGACCTCTGTGTCGGGTTCTGTTTGGTGATTTTGGATGTGATGCCTGATGTGTTGGGACAAAAGCTGTGGCTGCAGCTTTGTGTAGCCTCTTGTTGGCAGTTTTGCATTTTTCAGGTCACGTTGCATCAGTGCTGATTGTTTTTGTCCTCTTGCTGTTATTTGGTGTCTCTGTGGGTTGTTTGGGTTTGCAGTGCAGCTAGTCTGCATGGTTTTGGAGATACTGAACAACTTATTTCTGTAGTTTTGCATCTAATTTTAGTTTCTTTTCCTTTTACGGTCATTAAATGTCTCTCTCTCTGGTATTTCTGCCTTTTGGTGCAGTTGTTGTGTAGTTAAATTCTTTGGGTTTCTTTTCTTTTTAGTGATTTTGAGACTTTTTGTGGTTGTTAAATTCGGGGGTTTGTTTGTGTTTTGGGTCTTTTTAACGTTTTTTTAATTGTTCAGTTGTTTTTTGCGTCTGTCCTGGTTCGTTCAGGTAATTCTGTGTCTTTTGTCAGGTTGTAAGTCGTCTTTTTGCAGCTCAGTTTGGCAGTTTTGTGTCTTTCTTGTAGTTCAAGCCTCTGACCCTTTCGGGTTGTTGTGTTTCTGTTAGTTTTCTTGTGCGTCTCTTTGTGATGGGCTCGGGTTCATTTTATGTTTCTTTCTGATTTGCAGTTATTGTCCAGCCGACTTTGGTGGTTTTGGACCCTGAGCTGTGTTTACTGGGGTTCATATATGTTGCTGTACTTTTATTCAAACTGTTTAACTTGGCAGGATGTTCCAGATGTTCATGTTCCACACATTTAGCCTACAGATGTTTTGTGTTGTGTTTGGGTGCTGCTGCTCTTCCATTGTTATTCACTGCATCTGTAATCCAAGTCTCTGCTGGCGGCTCCACAGTTTCCATCATTGCATTCACCTTAAACCGAGTCCTCCCACAGGAGAGACAGACGCAGGTCCCCACAACATGACTGTGAACAGATTTAGGACCCTACAACAGCAGCAGTGATAAAAACGCACACACACAGACACACACAGACACACACACACGCTGTGAGGACTCATTCATTCGGGGACGGCCGACCTTCAGCGCTCCCCCTGCTCAGCTGTTACACTCATCAGCCTCTGTGAGCGCGCTGTTTGTTAACAGCTCCACGCGCTTTACGCAGCTCCTCCGTCAGGCTGAGAAAGATGGAGGTCCTCTTTGAGATACTAAATCATGTTTAGTTGTCCAGAACAGTCACAGGGCTGAAACAAAGCCTCACGATTCAGAACCTTTTTAGTTTTTTATTCTTAAATTGTTTCACTTGATGATTGAAGTGAGACCTTATGTCTGTGTCAGGGCAGCACTCGTACAGGAACAGTAAATCTTGTGTTCCTGGTTCGAGGAGCTGTTTTTGGCCCCGGGTTTTGCCTCTCAGGTTGCACCTCGCTGACGGAGTTGGTGGGAGGTGTTTCCACGTTGCCGGAGACGAACCAAAAATAAGACTCGAGCAGAACCTCTGTCTGTGTGAGAGTCAGCGACTGGTTTAACCCCGGAGAGGCTGGCAGGACCTCTGCTCCTCGCTCTGGGATGTGACAGTCATGTTACACCAACCATACAACCACACAAAAAGTTCTGAATGAACTGTGGATTCACGAGTATTAACAGACTTCTGCTACATGGACCTCGTTTCACCTCTAGTGCCGATGATGCTCTACGTGAAGAACTGAGAACGAGGACCTTCCTTTTCCATCCGACCCTCCAGTTTCTGCCTGATTGTCGGCTCGGATCCAAGTTCACGTCCCTGTCAACGTTTTCCGTCCTGAGTCGGTTTGTAACGACCCTGCTGCAGCCTGCTGCTGCTCCATCAGGACAGGAAGTCAGATGGAGCTTCTTCCTGTTCCTTCCTTTCACAATAAAAGCCCTTCACAGTGACTCCTGCACATGAACGTGTGACGCCAATTGATAACCGATTCTGAGGTTAAAATGAAATGCATCTTTACTTTTGCTGGCGGATCATGTAAAGCAGCTCCGTCGGCCAACGCTGCCATGATTTAGACATGTCTGCTTTCCCTTCTCACTGCTGCTGTAGGCCAGACACACTTGCATCCTGTCAAATGCTCAACAGACTTAAACTAATACCAGTGAGGAAGGAAATTCAGCAGTGTTCATATTCCCATCATCCCTCTCTGCTCGCTGGTTCATTGTTCAGAGCATGAGGTTCAGGGAGCGGCGGTGAAGAGGTGGGATTTACAGGCAGACGAGGCTGAGTTAGATCCAATCTGCTGCTCAGCGCTCAAAGAGAATATCAGCAGGGTCACAGGATTCTCCCCATCCAAGCTTTCCTTCAAAGCCCGACATCTCTCCGTCAATGTTTTGAGCTGCAGAGCTCCAGAAGGAATGAAATGCATGTCGCTGCACCGGCACAGATGTGGATTAATCTGCTGCTTAAAATAGTCCCCAACAGATGCACCCTTTCCCCTGAACATGAGTGAAGTGTGGGTCAAACAGGTCCAGTGTGACTCTCACTTGGATTATTTAAATAGTAACAACTTCTTACTTTTTAACTGGATCACAGACCAGCTCATGTAGCAGATAACTGCCATACAGTGTGTACCACAGTGTGTACCACTGAGTGATGTCACAGTGCCGGACAGTCTGCATGTTTCATCCCTGATTGGTTGAGAAGCTGCAGGAGCTTCACTTTAAGCTTTGCTGCTTTAAGTTAAAAGGATTTGTAATGAATCTTCTCCATCTCAGTGTTCCTCTGCGCTCTGTCAGCACCTTGTTTGAATATATTTAGAGCCAAATGACTTCAGTCCTTCCTTCGGGCCGGCAGCGGCGATTGTTCTGAAGTCGTGTCTGGGAGTTTGGGACGATTCGAGGCTGAAAAAGTGACAGCTGGTGGCCTCTAAAGGACCAGCAGCAGTGAGGAAGTGTTCACACGGAGCAGGATTCGTGCCGCTTTAATCCATGGAAACGTCTCTGCGCAGTTTGCACACCCTCTAAAAGTTTCCAGTTTTGTTTTACAGCCAACATCTCCAGGTCATTTCCACTGTTTTTATCCTTTGAACGGTTTTTTAGTATTTTACAAACAGCATCTCTGATTTAGGTTATTTGGAGTGAAGGATTTATGTATGCAATAGGTGACAGATGGCGTTTAAGAAGCCCAAATGTTCTGCAGATTTTAGCCAATATTTCTAATGTCATCCTGTCCAGATGACAGTCTAGTAACAGCAGGATATGCACGGACACACTGCAGGAGCTTTTTTCAGTGTCAGGCCAACGCTGTCTACATCATCCAGAATCTAGAACATGATGGGTTTCATTTGTGCAGCCCAGAGATAAAAGCTCATTCAGCCTGTTTACCAGGTCTGTTGTAAAGCATGCTCTACTGGGATCTGAACCCAGGCTCTCCTGTTTACGAGACAGACGCTTCAACCAGCTAAGCTGCACGCTGCAGCTTCTTACAGCTGAGTCCTCCTGGCTGTGAGGTTGATTTAGAGTTGATTTTAAAATGCCGTCAAGATTTCTGCTTTGCTTCTTTGACTTGAAAACAGTGTCACCACCTCGAGGGTCTTTCTGTCCAAACCTTTGCACAGCAGCTCTTTGTACTGTTTACTATTAGCACAGAATCATCAGCACAACCACATCAAAGGAGATCAGATCAAATATGAAGAATACGAAATCTCAGTGTACACAGATGATGTTTTGGTATACGTAGCAGAACCACACTCGTCAATAAGAAAGTTAAAGAGTCTGATCTGTGGATTTGGTTACTCAGACCAAACTGAGGAAAGGTTCATAAACAAGAACATTTGTCTCTTTGCTTTCATGCAAACACAAAAGAATTTTGTAGCTATAGCTACAAAATCTATTAAAAAAACTTTTTTGTTGTGATATATTTTTCACACATGTGAGTTTGTTTGAAAGGCAGAACTAGAGATCTCCTGTTTACGTCATCGACTCCGAGTCCGTTTGTGGGATTGTCCCCAAATGTTGGGAAGATGAGTTAGAAACACATCTTTAAATGTCTCTCTGAGCAGCTAGAGGTGTGTTTGTGTGAAAGCAAAGACTTTCTTCTTGTTTTGAGGCATTTCTGTTCTCAGCTAAAGAAATCAAAGATGAAAAAGTAAATACCAGAAAGTCTGCAGTTGCTGAAGGACACATCAGTCTTTCTCTGTGGCTGTTTTTTCAGACATAAATGACCTTTGTTCCCACGCAGCAGAGATTCCTGTGCTTTTACTTCATGTCTGTGTTTAATTAGTGATTTTCTTACAAAGCTTCACGGGGCTCTGAGCGTTCCTGCTGCTCCTCTCACAGCTCAAAGCTCGCTCGAGTTTTACAGTCGGGGCGAAAGCCGAGCCGGCGGTAATTCGATGCCCGCTGTAACAAACACACGGAGCTGACTCAGCACTCGGCGAGCTCCCCGCTGACCCCGCTGCTTCCTGCCACAGCTGCACATGCTGCTGATGGTCAGGGGATCCCAAATGGCTTCAGGAAACCCCAAATAAGACGTGTGAACTAAGACTGGACTCGGTTTAGTAGGTCAGCGGGGAGTTGAATACAAGTTTCAGCTGTGAGATCGACACAAATAGACCAAGCAGCTTTAGTCAGACCGCACAGAGGTGCGTTTCTTTAGACTAAGCAGGAGGGTCAAAACAACTGTGGCCTTCTTCAGTCATGCTGGACCCACAACAGATTCAAAACAACTGTGAGGAGGCGCAGAGTTAGCAAAAAGAGACAACGTGCACATACCAGATATACAACCGCTGAAAAAGATCAAAATATGCCTGCAAAATGCATAAAAATGGAGGGAAAAGGACCAAAAACAAACTTCATACAGATGAAAAGCTGCTACAAAAGGATGTGCACTCACAGAAGAGGACACACAAAATGAACTCAAAAGATGAAATGATAATTTAAGGATGCAAAATATGAAATGCTAAAAGAGATGTACAATAATCACTCGTGCAAATTGAAGCCCAGGGGATGCAAAATGTCTGAAAAGGGATGCAAACAGAGTGCAGCAAGCAACAAAAAGCACCAACACAGAAATGGAAAACAACCATACGCACAAAAAGACACAAAGAGGATGTAAAACAGAAAAACAAAGAAAATGAAATCAACTGTGAGGAGGCCAAAAGAATCAGAGAAAGTGCAAAATAAAGGATACAAATAATAAATAACAATAATAATAACTTCATTTATAAAGCGTACAGCTATTTGAAACTAAAAAGATAAATAAATAAAAGCAATACAAGTAAAAAACAGTAAGAATTTAAAAACTAGAAGGCATAGAATTGAATCCCTACACACAAACACACACATGCAAGGACACACAAAGGTGACACAAATGGTTATTTGAGGATGGAAGATGATCAAAAAGAGACAGAAAGAAGCAACAAACATTCAGACTGAAGGATGAAGCAAAACCACTGTGAGGACGACGGGAAGGAGTGGCCGTCACAGATCCACTCAGCCCACAGCTGTGGGACAAAATGTTACACAGGCATGCAAAAAAAATCTGACGCAAACAGATAAAAGTTAACTTTATGAATCGATGTGAGAAATAATCAGCTGCAGTTTATCTCTGCAGCGAGGCGGCGAGCAGCTGCTGACAGGCAGCGGGCTGTTTTTAGCCTCTGAAGGACACACACCCACGCACGGACACACACACACGCCGACACACACACACACGTCTTATCTCTGCTTTCTCAGCTCATCTACTGTTACTGTCGCTGCTGTCAGAGAAAGTCCAGAGCCTCAGTTCTAACTCTTTCTTGTCCAGAGAGGAGACGAGCGACCATAAAGAGAAGGAGACCCGCCTCCTCTGATGTCATCTCACTTCGGACACCCCTAACGTGTATCTGTGTGTGTGTCCATGCGTGTGTGTGTGTATGTAGGTCAGCTCCCAGTGAAACTAGGCCACTCTGCCGCCTGGACAGGCCTCACATTGTTGCAGCTCGGCCGTGACGAGAAAAGCTGAAAGCAGCAAACAAACGTTTGGATGAGAGAGGCCGACAGCTCCTACAGCCAGATCATCAGGGTGATGTCGCAGTGAAATATGTAGAAAAAGCTCCTTCAGGCACTGCTGGGACTTGAACCCAGCAGGTCAGAGCACCTGTTTACATGCAGGTGCTCTGACCTGCGGACCTACAGCACCTCCTCCTTCCTGCTTTTGCTGAAGATTTCCTTCCGTTCCTTCTTACAGCTGCTTCCCTCAGGTCTCTGTAGAGCACATCATCTCCTAACCCAGCATCCTCCTCCATCACTACATCCATTAACCTCCTCCAGGTTCATGGATGTTCATCTCTAATTTTCTTAAGCTCAATGAGGATAAAACTGAAATCCTTTTTATTGGCACTAAATCCAACCTAGTGAAGGCAAACCATTTCTCACTAACTCCACAGTTTTCCCCTCACCTCAGAGCCTTGATGTCATCACAGTTCACTCTCCCATCAGTAATCTCAGCTGTTCTGCCTGTTTCCATCTACGCAACATTAACACATCCTTGTCTTTCCACCCAGTCTGCGTCCATTCTTGTCCACGGTCTCGTTACCTCCCGCCTTGACTGTTGTAATTCTCTCTTGCATGGTCTCCCCCAAAAATCCCTCCATCAGCTTCAACTGGTTCAAAACTCTGCTGGCCCCATTATTACCAGAACCCCTCCTACCAGCACAGACCACCTGAAAGCTCTGCTCCCAGGCTGTGGAACTTTCCACCCCCACATGTAAGAAACACTGGTTCTCTCCCCCAGATTAAATCTCACCTCATGTTGAGAGCAGCCCTTCCATCAGCCTCTTTTATTAAAGTCTGATAATGAAGAGCATCTAAGTATAAATGAATGATTCCAGCTTTGGTGAGAAAACTGAACAGCCATTGATGACCTGTGATGGATGTTGAACCATATGATCACCTAGTTATAATAACATTGTTTAACCTGGTTAAAGAAGCAGCAAATATGTTAGCTTTAGCTTCTTATAGCAGGTGCTGTAGCTTAACAGGTTAATGTGCTTGCCTTGTAAACAGGAGATCCTGGATTCAAATCACAGCCGTGCATCCATGTGGTTCATGCCATTTAACTCCATCTGTGGTTTTCCTTTGACTCAGAGCAGCAAACCAGCCAAGTTTGGCATCGTATTCCTGAATCACCGAGGACTAAACAGCTGACAGTCGTCCTGCTGCTTGTGTTTATTGACCCATCTTCCATTTCTCTGTCCCACCTTGATTGTCTGAACCGATTAAATCAGCAGGTTCAGTGAAGTCAGATAAGTTAAACTTTAATTTAATTTATATGAAAACACTGCTGGGATTTGAACCCAGGATCTCCTATTTACAAGGCAGATGCTTTGACCGGCTAAGCTACAGCACCTCAGCCAGACCCCCGATTATCCCCTGATTGGGCCGCTGGTCTTTTTAAACAAGGTTCCTCCCTTGAATCAGTTAAGATGGTGTGTGTGTGAAAACACTGAGATTAGACTAGTCTGAGCTTCTGCAGGCTTCTGAGGTTCGGGTGGACAGAGCGAGCCGTAACGATGTCGAGCTTGTCATCTTCCCAGGACTCTGCCGTCCCAGCCCTGCACTGCTCAGAGACAAAGCAGTGAAGCTCGTCTGAGGGTAGATGTGCTCTCAGTAATGGTACACTGCATGGAGAGAAGATAATGATGGTAACCATGTATTTGTGCACCAACCACGCCATCCTTTTGGACAAAGATTGGATCAGAGCTGCAGGATGAAGCAGGGTGCTGGGTCACATCCAACAAGCTGATGGAGGATCCTCCAGCCAACTCTCACACTTCATATTCCTCCATTGATTTTTCCATCCTCCTGCTCTGTATTTGATTAATAAACTCCGGTGATACCACAGCGAGCTCAGTCCCTGTGCTCAGTAACTACTGGAGGCTCTCACCTCATCACCAGTAAGAGGTTTAAAGGGGAGCTGGAACATAAATCCTGCCATGTGGGTATAGCTGCAAGGTTGCAAAATGCCCCTGATCCGCTCCACCCTGATGTTTGACAAACAGGCGTAGCGTCTCGGTGAGACGCCCTGGGTGACGGACCATTTTGGGACCATCTCATATTCTCTCTCTTACTCAAATAATATCATATAGAAATAATTAATAATATCAGTAGCATCATTTCAGCACCATGGACAGCAACAGCAGCCAGAGGTCATCCATGCTGGTCTGGAGAGCCTGAACCGACAGCAGCTGGACTTCTTCTGTCCGTGAGATGTTCACATTTAGAAACTCTTCACTTCTAAAACAGGTGAAAACCCCCCAGAGGGGGCCGTCCCCAGAGGGGGCCGTCCCCCTTGGAGGCGCTCCTGAAGATCGTTGAGCCACTGTTGATGATGTGAGACATCACATGATCAGGGCACCATCGTGAGCTCCTCTTCAACCAGGCATGGAGCACAGACAAGAGGCCCGATTGGACAGTGTTGGATTGTAGTGTTATTTTATGCCATGTTATATCCCTAATTAAAGATTGTGAATTATTATGTAGTTTAGTTTGCATTATTCTCCTGAATTAGAAGAAGCTGATAACTATTGCATTAGTTAAACTGATTTGCATTACATTAAACTGCTGACTTGTTGTGAATGAATGACATTGCTTTATGATGCATTATACTGCTGAGTTATAAGAAATACTGTTCACAGAGAGTTATTGTCTTATTTGTCTGATTAGAAGAGAACAGAATATGCTGGAGTTTTCTGCCCCATCTCAGCAGGAGCAGATAAGCAGGGAGCCAAGGTCGTAGCTTAGACGCCGTGTGAGAGAAAGCATGTAAATGTTTAGGCTTTTTATGATAAGGTGGAGGCACCAGACGCTATAAAAGTTTGAGCAATGCTCCACCATTTTGAGATCAGAGGCTGTCTGCATACAGTGTCCATCTCCCACGCGTGTGATCATTAAAATCATCGTTTGACTCAACCCGGCCGGACCAGTGTTGTTATTGTGGTTTTTTCTCTTGTTTCCATCCCCAATTTTGAACTCGTAACAACAGCTTCCACATATCACAGTGTGAGATACAGGAAATGATCACATGCAGGAGACGCTGTGGCTCAGCTGGTTAAAGCACCTGTCTAGTAAGCAGGAGATCCTGGGTTCAAATCCCAGCAGTGCCTGTTTGGCGTCTCACACAGCAGCTGTGTTTTTGTAGCGTTTCCTTTCAGCAGGAATCCAAAGTCTCACTTTCAAATAAATTATGATTTTACACTTGGTCTCGACTTGCAGGTCAGCATTTTATAAACACGCTCAGAATGCTAGCTTATCGTACACATCTATCAAAAAATGGTAAAAGGCTGTTGTTTTGTAGCAACCTTCCTCTGAATGCGTGCATCCCTGCAGTCACCAGGAGGACCACATACAGCCTCCCGCATGATGTCAATTGTTAGGGTCACATGAAGTCCAATGGATCTTAGGCCTGATTAAAGGGGGAAGTAATAAAGGTGTACTAAAAGGCACTGCTGGGATTTGAATCCAGGATCTCCTGTTTACGAAACAGGCGCTTTGACCAGCTAAGCCACAGAGCCTTGGGACTGAGGTTTGGGGTTTCTCTGTATTATTGCTAACTTACAATCTAAAGCACCTCGAGGTAACTGCTGCTGTGATTTGGAGATAAAAATAAAATTGAATTGAAATGTATTAAAGATCCAGAACCCCAAAGTGTCCAGGAACAGTGTCACTGTTAGCATCTTCTTCTGTTCCCAGACTGAATTTAAAGTCAAGCCTAAACCGCCCCCACCAAATAAAGCCATGCTGATGCAGCGTTAACAACAGGAGGGCACTTTCTGTTGGTGCGTAGAGCAACCTGAAACTTCTCTGGGATGAAATTTCAACACAAAAATACAAAAATGCGACTTGGTGTCCTCAATGGTGGCTGTCCCACAGTGTGGTTCCAAGCAGATGCCAAAGTGCTCTTACATAAAGAACTGATGACGTCACTGCGGGGCTTCATGTGGATGGTTCAAAATGCCAAATCCTGGTGATGAGGAGTGATTTGCTTCTGTCTTTAAAACCTCACAGCTAACTCATGAGAGCAGGAACGTCTGTTTTTCTGTCTAACATCGAAACGTCTTCCAGCTCTGTGAAAAGCTCCTCTCGTGTTTTCCTCTGAGAAACTGAAGCGTGAAAGTTGAGGCCTCACCGTGCTGACGCGCTGTTTCTGTAACGTGTCCAGATTAGGTTGTGCAGACGTTTTAAAGCTGATTAAATCTTTTCCCATTTCATGGATTGTTTCGTGGAAAACCATTTCAGGATGAACGAGTGCGCGCTGACCTGTGAAAGGTGACTCACACGTGGTCGTCTCTGTGTTTGGACAGATCTCTCCAGGCAGCAAGGCGGCGCAGGGCAACCTGATGCAGGGTGATGTCATCGTCGCCATCGATGGCGTCAGCACCGAGGGGATGACTCACCTGGAGGCCCAGAACAAAATCAAGATGGCAAACTACAACCTGGCACTCACCATGTCCAAGTAAGAACCGACTCCTCCCTGCTCACACTTCCTGTCTGTAACAGCTTCCTGTTTGTCCTCCTGCTGTCTGGAGCTCAGATGTTGATGTGAAAACGTAAACCTTTTAGGCCCCACACAGGTGACAGTTACACCTGCCAGTCTCTGAGGTCACATTGATTGGTAATAACTCGTCTGGGGCGTCAGAAGATCTGAAGGTGTCTGACGGTTTTTATGATTCTGTGTTTTTTGCATTTGTTATTCGCTCTGCAGAAAAACTGGTCAGATATCATAACTAAAAAGTCCTGTTGGGTTTAAAGTGGACAGGTTCTGCTCATCTGCACCTCCATATTTTATCCTCACAATCTCCTGCAACAGCTTTGCATGATTCACAGTTCAAAATAATCCTTCTTTGTGTGATATTAAGCCTCCGTGCACCGCCTCAGCTCATCCTCTGTCTGAAATGTAGTTTGTGAAGTTTCTTTTCTTTCTTTTAGTTCTTCGGTTTTCCGGGTTAGATGTTTTGATCCTGTTGTCCTGTGTGCGATGTTGGATTGAAGCGCACGGCCACTGCCTGGAATGAAGGTTGTGGATTTTGGGATTTCCCTCAGTCTGCTGCATCCTTTGCGCTCGGATCATTTCCTCCTTTCAGCCATTACGTTTACGTCTCTTTGTGCCATGAAGACGTCTGACAGCTGAGAGGGGAAATGAATGTTGGTCCACAAAGTGCTTCCTGCGGTCTCTCATAACCACGGAGCCTCGGGTGATGAAGATAAGACGCTCAGCTCAGGATGAAGAGACGCCGTTTTTCTTTCCTATTGTTGTTTTAAATGTTTTGCTGGTGTGAATTCAAGCTTGTGATGAAGCCGTGGAAACAGGCCAGGAAGTCATTGTTAACCCCCGCTCACCCTCGAGCTGTATTGACCAATGAGGCGGACTGCTCACAATAAACTGACTTCACTCAAGTTTTCATATCGGGGTCATTTTCCTTTTCCCACCAGAACAAAACGACCGTAACAAACCTGTGAAGAGACAGAGGGTGAGATAAAAACCTCAGAAGACCGTACACTGAAGATAACCACAACCTTATCGTCATCATAACATCCTGTTTGATTCTCTTTTATTCTAATGGGACCGAAAACATCATTTTGCTTCTTTTCTCGACCACAGGAGTCGCCCCCTGCTGCTTTCAGATGGCCCCGCCCCTCCCTGAGCCTGGTTATGGTATCTTCTGTTTAGAAGACAGATGCGTTACTAGCTGGGTAACTCCAACAGCACAGACATGGTGCAGAGGTCCAGTTCAAGGACTCCTGTTAGCTAAGGCAAAGCCTAGCAGGCAGCTAGCAGCTAAAGCTGCCAACATGTAGGACAGGGGTGGGGAACTCCAGGCCTCGAGGGCCGGTGTCCTGCAGGTTTTAGATCTCACCCTGGGTCAGCACACCTGAATCACATGACTAGTTCATTACCAGGCCTCTGGAGAACTTCAAGACAGGTTGAGGGGGTCTCACACCAGCCTTCGAGGCCTGGAGTTCCCCACCCCTGATGACTTTTTTTCACCTCCTGGTGTTCCTATAGTGATCCACTGTCAGGTGAAGTCTCTGAATCTTGAATATGAACTGAGAGCTGCTGAACAGGCGACAGTGCTGAGTGGAGTAAAAGAAATTTCCCCTGACGTCGGGTCAGGCTGGAAACAGTGAGGCTGTGGTTGGCCCTGTGGCCTGCAGCAGGAAGCTTCATTACTCTTCAGAGCAGACGTTCTCTTTGTGTTCATTCTCATCGCAGCTCTCAGACCTTGTCTTTCATTTCTTGAGGCAAGCATTTGGAGCTGACTTTTTTTGGTTTTGTGCCCTTACTTTCACCTTTTCTTCCATTTGCTGCAATTTTATCCGACTTAAATTTTGCTGTTTTCTGTCGTCAGTCTGCTTTAACATCTGACCTCCTTCTATTATTTTCTCTGGAGAAATTGAAGCTTTTCCTGCTGCTGATGTTTTTTCTATAATAGCCACAAGTAAAGTGATTTGTAAAAGTCCTGCTTAGACGTTTCATCACACGGTGGTTTCAGTTTGTTTTTGATTATTAAACCTGCTGGATGGACGCTGTCACGCTGCCGCTCTGACAGACTACACTGTTAATCTGTCAGAATGCAGATGATTGATGAAAACCAGACTTTATGGTCGTTTCTACGAGGCACAAATATTCAGAGGAGCGCACGAGAATTAAAACCTTCACGTTTCATTTTCATCTTCTCTCTCTTAGATAAGCTGCCCTCCTTTCATTTCACGATGCGAGCGTCAATGCCTCTCTTTCTTTTCTCCGTGCAGGTCGAAGCGTCCGATTCCGATGGCGGCACCGAGAATGGACGCCACGATTCCCGTCGTCCCTCACCAGCAGGTAAATGAACCCATAATGCATCAAAATCATTATTTTATTCTTCAACAGGATGAATTTACTTCACCTTTGTTTTGTTGGCATATCTGGCAGCGTACAATGATTACAGAGAAGTAACAACACTGTAATGCACGCATACAGGTTTCCTCATAGTGAAGTAACTTATTCATATGCATTGGATCATTTTATTCTGTAGTCACATTTATGTTTTTAATCATTGTCCTGTATTTGTGCAGCACTGGTTATTTTTGTCTACAGTGAAACAACCCCCCCCCCCCCCCCCACACACACACACACACACACACACACACACACACACACACACACACACACACACACACACCAGTTAAAGGTATTTTGGAGAAATGTATATGGCTGCTGCCCCCTGGTGGCTGCAGGAAAAAAATGCAAGAAAGGCCAAACTTAGCACCTCAAAAATGTTTTGTGCAAAAACAAAAATGCAGGAAAACAGAAACAGGAGCAGTCATGATGAATTTCATTTCCTGTTTAAGTTAAGAGATTTCCAGCAGTGATGATAATTGATCCAACAGATTAACTTAAAATGAAAGGAATGTATTTGGTCAGTTTATTTATTTTCACAATAATTATTTATTTTTTCTTTTTGATGATTTTCTCAGTCACTTTATGCTTTCAGGCTTTTATACTGAAAGGATCCCATGGTTAGAATAACAGCACCTTGATTAAAAAAAATATATCGTCTTTTAAGCGTGTGCTCTGCTCCCTCTCCTTCCTGTCTCCTCCCCTTCCTGACGCCTCCATCGGTGCAGGTAAACGGCCGCAGTACCTCCTCCGGGCCTGCAGAGGCAGACTCTCCCGGGGGGCGTGCGGCGGCGGTCAGCCCCGCTCAGAGGAGGCAGTATAACTCCCCCATCGGCCTGTACTCAGAGGAAACTCTTAGGGAGATGGCCGCGATGCAGGCGGGTCGGCCTGCGGGGTAGGTGGAGGCGTTAGAAGCCCGGCGACATGTTTGATGAGAGGTCAAGAAGCAGAAACAGATTCAAAGATGGTTCAAAGAGGAAGAAAAATACGTTTCCTGTTTGGTGAGGTACCAGTAACTGCTGTCTCCGGTGTCTCGGTTCATACAAAATAATTCACGTGGACCCATTCTGCTCATTTCTACATTTATAGTCCTGGATTCTCGTTCAGCAGCTCTGCATGATTCACAGTTTGAAATAATCCTTCTTTATCTGATACTGGGCTTCTGCTCAGCCTATAGGTCAAGCTGTTTTAGCTCCGCCCCCTTCAAGAGGACTTTTTATACTATAGGTTCATGTTAACCTTGCAGTAATCTCAGTAACCTTTGACCTTTGACTCCAAAGAGGAGAAACATGAGTGCATCTGAACCTTCAGTGTCATAAAAGTGAAACCAAATCAGTGATGCTGTCACGTGTCCTAAAAAAAACACGTTAAACTGCAGCTCCACCCATACACACACCACACTTACTCTAAAACTTACTAATGTTCTCAATGCGGACTTGATGTTTTCATACCCTGAAGGAGGTCCACCTCTCAGATTGTACTTGGCAAGTGTTTGCAGACAAGCTGGCGTCTCCCATGCAAACTGCAGGCCACTGCAACAATGTGCATTTGCAAATATGAACAGCTGACCTGGACGCGATGGAGCTCAGATACGTGCTGTGCAGCTAAGTTACAGCTAGCTGGCTAACCTTAGATTGCTGTGTAATGTTGTCTCTATGTAAATCATGAGTTAGGCCACCTCAGCGTTAGCCTTTGACCTTATGTGGAGTTTGTGTTGTGCTGCGATGTCAGTGACTGTTTCCAAGCTGGGAGCAGAAGAGCGTCACGTCACACGTTACTTTACAGAAAAAGGTGCAATGAGCCGACCGATCCAAACACTTCTGCATCAGCTGCAGCTGCAGTGGAGGTGTGTGTTTACAGTCACGAACACGTATACAGTGACACACACACACACACACACACACACACACGCGCGCCATTAATAATGTGATTCAGTTACTCCGTCACCGAAGAGCCCAAACACCTGTTAGTTTGTTTGGCTGCTTTTAAAGGTCAGGGGACCCTCTGGACACACACACACACACACACACACACACACACACACACACACACACACACACACACACACACACACATAATAATAATGATCCTGCTGTAATTATCATACCATATGCACATATGTCGCTGACTCTTCTTAGATGAAACTCACAAAGATTATCACCATTTATGTGTTTTTTCCGCACATGTTATATTAATCATGTACAGTAGCTCGTCTCAAAGTTAACGTTGATACGTTCCTGCACTTCCATAAATAGGTTTACACTTAAGTATGCACACCCCTGGTTATTATTTCTACTAATATTACTGATAACAATAATAATAATATCACCACTGCTGTTAATGAGAAGAGGAGCAATAAGAAGAAAAATACATCCTAATCCAAAGAATTAGAATCGTAAATTAAGAAAAGGTAAACAGATAAATAACATTATGCATAATTATGTATCTGTGATGACAAGACAGAATAAGAGAAGACCAAAACAAAGAAACTTTAAAAAATGTCCAGAAGACACGTGACCCCAGCAAAGTCTGCCTCAGGCTCCATCCCCTGAAGCTGGGATCTGTGGGATCTGTGGGAACTGTGAACAGGCTGTGATTAAATCTTCCTCTTCACTCGCAGAGCGGACGTCACAGCAGCCAACAGAGGATGTGACCTCTGACCTCTGATGGACAGTGAATGATGCTGAATATGTTTTCTAACATCATATTCTCCTCTGTCTTCCCTCCTTTGTCCTTCCACGTGTTCGTCCTCTCTTCTGTCCCTGCTGTTGGTCAAGCAAGGTTTTCCCCCCCGCCGCTCCACCGTTAGTATCCTCTGCAGCTGAATGCATCTTGGATGTGTGTTTGTTTAAGGCATGGCGTGGGGTGATGGCGAGTGCGGTCCTGCAGCTTTACAGACTCTATTTCAAAATTATCCATGCAAACTGAAATTGCGGAACAGCTGGCTGCATGATGCATTTTGCTTTCTGTGGTCTTTTCATTATTTGGTGTTTTTCTGAGGCAACTCTACAGGAAAGTTTTCAGAATAAAAGCCTGCTAGAGCGTGAGAAGCTTCAGCCTTCAGGTTGTTTTTGTGCAGCAGTGAAGTGGACTAAATGTCAGCTGTGTTCCTGCTCTGATACGTTTGTGTTCTGGGATTAAAGGTCATGGTTTGACGCACTGCTTAAATGAGCTGCTGTGACGTTTTGCGGTGGACGCATGCGAATGTTTCAAGCATGAAATTTAAAGCATCGTCAGTCGTTTCTAACCAATGTGCAGAAACCAGTTTGGGTTTTGTTGAAGTGGAAATAAGACTTTTCCTTTTTCTCTGCAGCTGTAAAGACCATCGCTCATGTTGTATTTATTACCCACAAAAAAATGACCTAATTTTATAGGAGTGGTTTCAGCTTGTGTCCAGTGAGTCCTTTGGAAGTCCAATATTTGCAGAAAAAAGGGTTAAATTTAGTATTTTTATCAGCGTTTTGCAGCAACAAGCTTTGAGGTAGATTCATCTAATGGTTCAGCATCTGCAGTGTGGCACGAATTTATTAGACGGTCACCAGAGTTCATGTGACAGCTGCTTAATCCACCTGTATGCACGAGCTCTGTTATCAGTTAGATTAACTATATAATTATGTTTGTTATCTGTGGATTTTAAATGTACTCAAAAAACAGAAAAAAATTATAGTTTTCTGCTTAAGATACAAAATTAGTCATTTACTCATTACTATTATTATTATTATCATTATTATTATTATGATGATTATTAATAATCATCATAATAATAATAATGATAATCTGCATGTCTGAACATGCAGATTATCATTATTATTATTATTATTATTATCATTATTATGATTATGATTATTATTATGATGATTATGATTATGATTATTATTATTATTAATAATAATAATAATAATAATAATAATCTGCATGTCTGAACATGCAGATTGTAAAAACTTGGTTTGAATTTTGGTTTGATTATTATTGAAAGTTGTACCTTCACAAATTTGGCTATAAAATATTCACTTTTTTGTTTTCCCCAAAAACTATTGATCTGATATTTTTGTTATTGACAGATTTATAGACAATATTTGTGTTTTCTTGATTCATGAGAGGTGATTTAATAAACACGTTATAGTTGTACTTTACAGTCATGTGGAGAATTTATTATTATTATTATTATTATTAGCCTTAAAAAACATATACATAAAACACAGACATATTCCTGATATTTGTTGTTATTATCTAGAGCATAATGCACTAAAAACAAAAGATTCTTCACCCTCATGAATGTGAAGCAGACTGAAGCAGATGAAATCTATTAAATCAAAGGTTCTTTTGTTCAAATTAATTAAGGAAGACCTGCTTGGTATTAACAGTTAATCCTGTGAACCTCAATCACACAAATCTAATTTATATTTAATGGAATCTGTTTTACAACATACATTTTTTACATGTAATCAAATGAATCAAAGTCAGCATAATTTTTGAGTCTGAGTGGGCGGAGAACGGATCGCTGTGGGACGCCACTCAGAGTTTTCTGTAGTCTGTCGTGATGCTGTGGGTGGGGTTTCCACCTTAAATGGAGATTCTGTTGGAAACATTCAGCTTTAGCCTGAAAACTTTAGCCTCACTAGTCCGTCTGCTGTGAGCATGACAAACCCATCACCTTCACCCACACGCCTCACCTCCGTCCCTCCATCGCCTCCTTTATCTCCACCTTTTCCCCTCCTCTTCCCCACCCGACAGTGCCGGCTTCAATCCCAGCGTGCTGATGGACTCCGCCCTCTCCACCAGCAAGCCCATTGAAGTAAAAGGCCCCGGCGGTAAGGCCACCATCATCCACGCCCAGTACAACACGCCCATCAGTATGTATTCACAGGACTCCATCATGGACGCCATCGCGGGACAAACACAGACCAAGGGCCACGACGCTGGGTATGAACACCACCTCCTCCTCCCTCTCCACGTCCTCCTTCCCTCTTTCTACGTTGACTTATCTCTAATTCTTCCTCCTGACATCCTCATCTTCCTCTTCTGTACCCACGTGCACCCCTCAACCCTGCCACCAGTTTTTTACACTCAGTATCAAAAACATCAAAAGCCACAACACCACCTGGGTAATGACTAACACAGTTACTATCAGTCCTGCTGAGGGCTGATCATCCATATTTGTAGTTTTCTAACACGTGGATGTGTTACAGGCAGCAGCGTTCAGTTTACAGGCTGATGCTTCGAGTACTCAACCCACAGATATTTCTTGATGAGAAATTACTTTTCATTTGTTGTTTTTGTCTTTTTCCCTTCGTTGCCTCTTCCTCCCTTTTCTTCTCTTTACTCTATTTAAGTGTCCTCCACCTGTCCTCTCCTTTCTGTCCGTCCTCTTTGGTCTCAGCCCGCTTCACGTCCGGCTCATCGCTGACACTGGTGGTGATGATTTTGGTGCTGCAATATTGTGCTGCCTGTTTGTGCACATGTGGGGAGAGGGGGACTTCTTCTGTGGTGGCTTCGAGGAACTGCTAAGGTTTCCGTGATATCAGAAAGCAGAATTTTTGGTTCAGGCTGCTCTGGGATCCTGTTTTTTTGTGCGTCGTGTGTTGTGTGGCTGAAGCCTCGGGTGTGCTGTGGGAGTCGGTCCGTATGAGGTGGACCAGTCCGAGTCAAATGTCCCCCAGAGAGACGTTCCCTCTGTCTGAGCAGGTCATCCCAATTTCTTCGCTCGTGATCACGTTTGACCCTGTTACCTATCGTCTTGTTGCCGAATGCATTTCCAGTCGCACTGATTTGTCAGAAACTGCTGATAAAGTCATGTTACTGCTGTGTTTTTGGTGGTGTCTTCCTCACCTGCTCTTCCTCTGAGATGTAGCGCTGTCGCTGTGTACTGTCCCCCTCCAAAGGTCTCCATGCCCATTCTTTATTTCAGCCTCTCTAATTTTAGACCCCGATAAAGCCGCTCTTATTGAAATATAAGCCTGAATAAAACTACTCATCTGTACAGGAGGGGGCATCTCTGGAAAACCAATTACAGTCCAGTATGATATCCTCCTCCTCCCTCACCGTGCGTCCTTCACTGAGAGCCAGTAAAAGCTTTGGTTCCCCTGAGTTGTGTTAAAGCTTTGAAAGATCAAACATCAAACACAAGACAGAAACATGACACGTGTCACCAGAATCAGCCGACAGGCTGCAGTCCTGCAGGGCGGAGCCAAATACAGGTGCACTGCAGGTAGAGGGGCCTTAAAGAACAACAAAAGATTTCAAACTACTAAAAAAAACCTCAGAAAGATGGAAAACAACACAATGGTGTCATTAATAGTTTTTAATGTTAGCATCTGTAACCACAAAGAGACCCGAACATCCACACAAAGATTAAAAGACTGAAAACAGCCTGAAAGAGAAGAAACTGACTTCACAGCACAAACTGGTGGATGTTCAGAAAAATGACCAAAGCTGCAAAAACCCTGCCGAGGTTTCCGTTTATAAGAGAGAGCCAATCAGAAGCAAGCAGGCAGAACAGCTGGTTTCAAACAGGGTGAGCTGCTGCGAGGTGCAGGACAAGACAAAGAACATAAATAAGGAAGTAGAAATGAGCAGAAAGGTTCAGGTCTGCCTGGGCTGGACAAAAAAAAGAGACAGAAAAACAGATGGAATAAAGTCACAAAGATGCACAAATTAAACACGTGAGATACACAAAGAGACTCAAAGCTGAATGTTCTGAGCCTCTTTCTGTGTTTTATCTCCGTTTGTTCCTTTTTCTAACAAACCGTCCTCAGACATGCGAGTCCGGCTTCCTCTTTGCTCCATCACCTTCAGTAACGTTTTGTTCGTGTGACCTTTGAAATATCAGATATTTAATTCCAGGGTTAGAAGGACGTCAAAACTTTGGGCAGGGAAAACTTGTTTCCGTTCACTGCTGGGCCCACAGCTCGTGCTTCACTGTCTCTTTATTTTTCACTCGCTTTGGTCGTGGGCGACGTGGCGCCCCCTGTCTGTGGTCCCAGTTCTGTCCCAGTCATGGACCGCCTCGTGGACAGCGCCTCGCTGGTCTATCAGGCCGTCCAGAGCACAGAGAAGGACCCGGAGCTGAGCGAATGGAGCCGCCGCAGCACCAACGTGCAGTCCAAGTCCTTCCAGGTCCTGGCCCACATGACCGGCACCGAGTCCTGTAAGTGTCCTCTTCCTCCTCTTCCTCTTCCCCGTATTGTCCTCAATTATTTAAAAGAGCAAATAAAAGCAAGAACAGACTCATGTATGTTTCCATACAAACAAAGGTGTGTAATTAGAGTAAACGATTACCTGTGGGAATGATTTTAAAGTTAAATCTGATCATCAGGTGCTCAGTGTCGCCCCCTCTCCTCTGTTTCTGTTACAGCGCTCACTGAAGAGGAGGCGGCGGCTGTGAAGAGGAGCAGGTAGGCAGCAGAGCTCCAGTAGTCAGCTGCTGACCCCCTCACCTGTAGTCTCGACCTCATCTGCCCCGGACATGAGAACACCTGCACAGGTGGTCTCTGTTTGAGGCTCTGATATATACGTAAACGCGATGTGATTGGTTGGTGTCTGAAGCCTTTTGAATCTGCTCACGTGTAATGAGCTCATGTGACCAGCAGGAGGGGACACCGGACTGTGTGTGTGTGTGTGTACCTGTTTCGACGTCCTTGTGGGGACAGTGTTCGTCCTCACGGGTTTGAAGGCATTTTTGAGGCTCATAGTGTGGGTTTAGTCTCAGGGTTACAGTTAGGTTATGGCTGGGGTTCATTTTTGGTTGAGGTGAGTAGCTAGGGATTCTGTCAAATAGATGTCCTCACTGAGATATCAAAACGAGAATGTGTGTGTGTGTATTTGCTCAGAGGAAACATCATTTAAAAAATTGGTGGGGCACCACGAGGGACTCCCCGCCTCTTTGGTCCTTTCTTTATTGATTACTGGTAACTGGTGTTGATTGGTTAAAGAGAGAAAACCAGTGTGCAGAGGAGAGTCATCCTCCAGCTCTTTATTGTCACGTTTAGCCGAGGCAGGAAAAATTGAAAGTCAAGCAAAAACCGCAAACGTGACAAAGCAGACTTTTTACTCTCAGCCTGTGTGACGTCATACAGTCAAACTAAAGTATGCAGCCTGCAGGTACTCGACACTCTGCAGGACTCTGCAGACATCAGGTTATCAACAGGCGGTGAAGCTCACAGCTCGCAGTTAAAATCTCCACATTTCACCTGCAGAAACATGAACAGCTGAGACTGTCAGGTTTGGAGCATGCCCAGTTTAAACAGGCTGCTGTGAGTTAGCATGTGCAAATAAGTGTCTGTGTTTAAGAGTTTTGGGTCTAATGCTGGTTTCAGGGATCAGGTGCCTCAGACGGCAGACACATGGCTACTTATATCTCAGTTACACCACCTTAAACCTTGCGTGGCTCAGAAGTCCTAAACAGGGCTTTATGTGGCCGAGGACAGTCTAAGAGTCCGCGCTGTCAGACAAGCCAGGTGTGGTGAGCTGCAGGTGAGGGCTGGGCCGAACGTCCGCTGACGACCTCTGAAGGTGTCACTGCCCTCAGTCTGTTTTCCATGACTTCCTGTTTCCCCAGCGGCTCGTCTGAAATCTCATCACAGCCGAGTCTCCGAGAGGACGAGCAAACCTTTCAACCCCGCCCCACCCGTACAGCCCGTCCCAGCTCTGATGGATGGAGCTTTCTATTCTCCGTGCACTTATTTAATCAACCCTCCATTATGCACCATCGATCTCTGCCCCCCCCCCCCTAATTTGGACTGAAATACAACCTCCTCCCCCTCAAAGCTCCGGCTCCCCTCTGTCCTTCGTCAGAGTCCATACGCCGTCCAATGACTCACCGTGAATCAATAGGAGCAGAGGTCAAGCTTTTATCCGCCAATAAAGAGACTGTGTGCTTTTTTTCTCTTTAGCTGTAAGTCATCAAGGAGGAAGCAGCTGGATTAGACTCACAGGGCTGAGCTGGAAGCCTCAAAGCAGAGAAGCAAAGACACAGAAAGAAAATTTTCACTGCAAAATCCAGCTTCATGATCCCGATCATGCTGGGAAATGGAAAAATCTATCAGTTAAAGGTGGTTTATTCTGCTTATCTCAGGATCTGTGTTCTTATTCTGGCACAAGTTTTAATTATTTCTTATTTATCTGAATGGCTTTGTGCAGCAAAGTCCTCAGCCTGAAACAAGGAGCTGGTGTCCGTACACCTCTAATGTAGAATGACTAGTGCTGACTGGCTTATCTCTGACTAACAAACACATGTTGGTTGGCTAAATATAAAATCCTTTGTCTTATTCCTCTGTCCATGGAAAGAAAAACTGAGTAGAAGCAAATAAATTAGGTTTTTAAAAGCCTTTCTGAAGTAGCTTTGCATGTTTCACAAATCAAAATAATCTATCGTGTGCAGGAAAACACTCTCAGAATAAAAGTTTATGTCCTACGATGTCTCTCTGTTCCTTTAAAGCAGAGCTAATCTGTTAAATAGAAGCTCTGCAGCTTTGCATGAGTCACAGTTCATCCTGCGTCTGAAACAAGCTGTTTTAGCTCCTCCTCCTGCATTTAGGCCAAGTTTGGTGGGTGTGGCTTTGGCGTCTGCGATGACTATATTAGGAATATCCACCCTCTATGACACCATCCAGATCCAAGAGGAAAAAACTGAGATAATCAGAGTGTTTAAATCCACCTGGGCTTACGCTGACTTCTTTTCATGCAGGTCTGTGCAGCTTAAACAGCTTCATCGATGATTATAAGAGACACAGTGACAAGGTTGCAAAGAGTGCAAGGAAGAAGAAAATCAAGGGGTTAAGAGCTGAGATCAGCCATGACATCAGCACACGACGGGACACGGGGAATAAAACAGAGTTCAGTAAAATAAAATAAAAACCTGGACAAATGGTCTATTTGCTCAGCAGGAAATAATAATCACCTCTTGGCTCTCCAAAGCTTTGGTGTGTTGATGTGATTTTTTTAAGGATATATGCTCCCAGACTTTCAGTGTTGCATTCACGTGCTGAAGGGAGAGTCTGACATGTGGGTTTCATCTGCTTGTTTTTCGGCTTTTTGTTGTTTCTTCATTTGCTGGAGTTACACTGAACTAAATCCACATAGTTGTCACGCTTCAGAGCCATTACTGTCTTTCAGGAACCACATCTGAGTGATCGTGTCAGAGTTTCCTCTGGTTTGATCTCTGTGCTTTGTACAAATGTTTTTGCAGAATAGAAAAAAACCTTTTTGACATTTGATCCAATGTTTCTGAGACCAAAGCAGCGAGGTGACGTCATCCTGTCGGCTGTCTTTAAGCTGTCTGGCAGTTTCCTGAAGGATCTTCTGTCTGTGGCGTTGTTGGTCTGGTGAAGGCGATGAAGTTTCTTATTTTTGGGTCTTTGGGTCCTGATTTGATTATTGATTATTTGTTAGACAGAAAGAAAAAGGTTGATGGTCAATCCGAGTCGCACCTGAGTAACATCATGGGGGTCTCAGTTTGGATGACCTCTGCTGCTGTTGTCTCTATGCCCGCAGCCTGAAGAGACAGCCTGCCGCTGGTTTCGGCCTCCAGTACAGAGCTGCAGTCTCCAGGTACAAACCCCTGCGGGCAGGTGCGCTCGCGGCCGTGGGCTTCACAGCACTCAGTAACACAGCAGCTGCTTTTAAACGGAGGCTTCTTCAGCTAAAACTCCTGGCGGCACACAAGTGGATTGTTAGGGTTTTGTGCACGGGTGGTGTTTGAACCCATAACTCTGGCAGTTCTGTCAGGATCATGTAACACCTGAGTAACAGTCAGTAACCTCACCATCATTTCATCAGCTGAATAACAGGCTGAGTCTCTGCTAACGCCCTCTGAAGGAAGGACCTTAAAGCTTTTGTTGCTGTTTGTTAATGAAGCTGAATTCAGTTTTGGTTTGAAGCCCTCTACCCTAACACTAACCTTGTTTACATCAGGTAAGTCTGATACAGCTAAGCTGCTGCTAAACACCCAGACCTGAGACTGATACCCCCAGAAAGAAAAACTGCAGGTTTACACCCCAAAACCTGTCAACACTTCTTGAAAGAGGACCCTTTGTGCTTCTGTCCTGCTCAACATTTTATTCTTTCTTTCAAACAAGCTGTTGATGCTAGTTTCTATATGCTTGTTGTCTGTGACAATATTATATTGACACATCCAGAGAGTGTAAAAACATCATAAACATTCGAATCACTCCAAAGCCCAACTTTTGGCTCACAAATTACATTTTTGATTCATAAAACAGTGCAGCAGCCTGGCTGTAATCACTGTTTACTGCAACTTATCTATATTCAGATGACGATTCACAGTTAGAACCAGTTTAAGAGCATTTTTGACTCAGTCCAGGATGCAAACCAAACCTGAATGTGGTCTGTAGAGGTTTCTGTTTAAAAACAGTGAGTATCTGCACCTCAGGGGATGCTTGGAAGCCTAGACTAACCCTAACCGCCATATTCACAAAAATTAGAAGAAAGGTTAGTTAAACAGTTTAGAGAGAAATTTAAAACCAGCAGAAACAGTTACCTAAACCCGAAAAGCACATGGTTAACACTAAAATCAGCAAAACTGCTGAAAGAGTTCAACGTTATGGGTCATTTTTTAGCTGAAAATTCATAAATATATAGAAAAAGTGAAAATAGTTAAATGTGCTCTAGAAAAGCTAGCTAGAAATTAAATTGATTGTTGAAATGTAGTTCAAATTAATAGCTCCACTGATGGAGCTATTAATTTTTAAAAAGTTTTTAAAAGCGTTTCTGATCCACTCTAATCACATGGATAAATGACTACATAATATAAATACTACATGTATATAGTATTTGTTTGACTCTAAGCTCTGCAGAAGATTTCCTATGTGCCCAGCTCTACTGTGTGTGTAACAACAGCAAAACTTTATCTTTATCTTAAATATCTGATATAGCTAATGAAATGCACGAACATGTAAGCATGTCAAAGACATCAATAATATCAGCTAAAACTTCATTCAATGTTGGAATATTTATCAAAGTAAATCTAGTGAATTCCACATATATTAGATGGAAACTGCTAGAAGAAAGCATTAAATTCTTAATAACACAGTGTTACAGCCTAAAAGTCAGACACAACAATGAAAAACGCATCTTTCAGGATCTTTACACCCATTGATGAGATTACAATTTGAGTCAGTGTTGATGACTAACTTAGCTTGTGGTTCGAAACATGCTTAGCTTAGTTAAAGTTTTTTTTGAGTACAACCTGAAGTAGTTAATACCATAACTACCACTGAGGCTAACTACTTGAGGCTCACTATGACTAAAAATCCCGGACGAGCCCCCAAGTACAAAACTGAACCTGATGACAGAACCATTTGGAAATCATTCTAAATAGGTAATAATGACATTTCTTTCCCTCTCCAGCCAGTACGGTGCACATCCTACCATGCAGCCGGCGCCACAAGTTCCACACCCACAGCAGTACCAGCCAATACCACAGCAATACCAACATGCACCTATGCAGCAAGCTCCACAAGCTCGGCCCCCACAGCAGTATCAACCAATGCCACAGCAGTACCAACAACCACCCACACAGCAGGCTCCACCCACTCAACAGAGCTCAATTCAGATCCCTGTTGGCTCCGCCCCCCCTAAGGTAGTCAGTACTGCCTGCATCTACCCTTCACAGCCAGGTGAGTTTCTGTTTTGTTTATATTAACTTGCACATATAATATTTATATACACATATTTATACTTCTTCCACCCACAGCACCACCTATGGCTCCAGCTGCAGTGCCACCGCAGCACCGCCCTCCAGCCGCCGCCCCAGCCCCGCTTCTGGCTGCTCCAGCATCCTCCAACAGACCCCCGTGGGTGACCGACTCAAACTTCGCTGATAAGTTCGACCCCGGCAAGACCACCTCCAGCACCATCAAGGTGCAGCCACTGCCCCAGGCCGCCCCTCCCCCACCAGCGTACATCCCTAACCCCTCCCCTGCTGGGCATGCAGCTCCCAGCCCCGCCCCCATCACCCCCAGCCCTGGACCCATGACCTCTAGCCCCGCCCCCTTTCCACCTGTGGCCAGAGGCGTGGCCCAAAGAGCGGAGAGGTTTGCAGCCAGCAGTCGCACGCCTCTATGCGGGGCCTGCAACAGCGTCATCAGGTAACGCACTGACACACTTCTGGAGCCTCAAGTGGAGATCAGAGGAACTGCAGCTGTTGGTGCTTTATTATTTTGCTCCTGAGGTTCCTCCTTTGGGTTAAAACGAGTGACGTTAATGAAACGATGTCACTTTAAGGGCAAATTAAAATCAAATTACTTAAAATGCTGCTGCTGTTGTTGCAGGGGTCCATTCCTGGTGGCCCTCGGCCGGTCCTGGCACCCCGAGGAGTTTAACTGTCACTACTGCCACATGTCTCTGGCTGACGTCAGCTTCGTGGAGGAACAGAACAACGTGTACTGTGAGAACTGCTACGAAGAGTTTTTCGCCCCGACCTGCGCTCGCTGCAACACCAAGATCATGGGGGTGAGAAATTTTCAGACACCATTTCTGATTTTATTTTCCTTTATTTAATGTTATAAAACCATAAGTTTTGCACTGAAATGCCACCCATATGTGACACTAGAGGCTGATTAGACCTTATTAAATCTTGTCACGCTGTATGTCGCAGGAAGTGATGCACGCCCTACGGCAGACATGGCACACCACCTGCTTTGTGTGCGCTGCCTGTGGGAAAGCCTTTGGAAACAGCCTCTTCCACATGGAGGACGGAGAGCCGTACTGCGAGAAAGGTATGCCGACACCACGCCTTCATCACAGCTGCGAGAAAAGCTGCACCGACATCAGGCAGACACAAAAAACTGTCACATGCATCACGCTCAGAGAAGGAACTGCTAATCAGAGTCTCAGTGCAGCCCCTCAATTTTAACTCCTCTTTCTTTTGATTGGCCCTGCCCCCACAAACAACAAGTGTGTGGAGCTTCTGTGTGCCCTGTGTGACATCAAAAAGATCCAAGAGTAGAAGTGTGTGAAACAGATTAACAGGGATTACGTACTTCATGATTCACTGTTTTTGGACTCACGGCTGCCATCTTCAACACTTCCTATCTCTGTGTCGCTCAGATTACATCGCGCTGTTCAGCACTAAGTGTCATGGGTGCGACTTCCCAGTGGAAGCTGGCGATAAGTTCATCGAGGCTCTGGGTCACACCTGGCACGATACCTGCTTTGTTTGTGCGGTAAGGACCACGAGCAGCTGGGTCTGAGGGGGTCCGGTTGTTTAAATCTTCGATGCAGGGGAGCAGAGGTCAGTTTGAAGTTTTTCACCCCGGTTTTCTCGTCTGCAGGTCTGCCACGTGAACCTCGAGGGTCAGCCCTTCTACTCAAAGAAAGATAAACCTCTGTGCAAGAAGCACGCTCACGCCATCAACGTGTAAACCCGCCGGATCACGCCTCATCACGCCACCAACATGTGTGGAAACGCTGGGTTTTTTTCTTTTTTTTGTGCAAATTTCAAATTTCTGCTGCCTGATGATTCTGCTTCAGATCCATCCGACCCGTCGCATCACGGACTGTGGTTTATTTTTCTACCCGAAAAAGTGTGTGTGTGTGTGAGAGACTGCTGAGCTGCAGAAATACAGGTGACTGTAGGGAGTCTGCAAGGTGCCAAATTAAATATTATATTTTTTAGTGTTTAATAATAATAATCAAACTTATAACAACAAAAATATTAAACTGGCTAAGCTATGCAATAAGGATTAAATAGATATTTAAGTAAGTCTAAATAATAATATTATAATATGAGGAAGAAATTCTTTCTAATAAATATCAATAACAGAGTGTATGAAGTATGTTTATTTTTCTCTTAAACACGGGGTTAAAGTAGTGGGATATTTAGGGTTAAGAGGGTTAAGAGAGTTTTTTTTAATTATTTTGATAAAGTTATTATTTTCATGAAAAAAAATGTCAGAAATAAAAATTATAAAGTTTTATTAGTACTTTTTTTGGCTTGGTTTGTAGTGTTTAAAATTTCAAGTTAACTTGTGAATTATTTCATATGAATGAAATTACAAATTTATTATAATTAAACTTTGTAGAGTGGCACTCTCTGGACTCCGTATAGCGGATATTGTTCTCACCATTTTTGGACTATTTTTGGTAATGTGCCTCTGTTGACTGTTTGAATGCGACTTTAATATTTTTATTTCCCTTTTAGACTAAAATAAAATTATATGAAAGTTTTTATGAGGCAATACGAAGTGAAACAACAGACTGCAGAGAAGCTGAAAAATCTATAAACAGCAGCAAATTGGAGATAAAAAAGACTGAAAAGTGTTTCTGACGTTGCAACCTGTCGTCACTACTCCGACTCTGGGGGCATGAACACACGACAGGTGACACGTTTCTGTGGCCCCGCCTGAGCAGGTGAACCTCCAGATGTTTTAAATGTGAAAACCGCATCTAAACGCACAGAGATACTGTGTGAGTGACGGAGTCTAGATAAACTGGAAACGTTAAACTGACCACAGAAGCTGTTGGGCTCCAAGTGCAGGTGTGCTTCTGCTCTCACGCCGCACTAAGGTGCATTTGGACTTGTTTGTTCAGGTGAACCTGCTCAGGTGAGACAGCTCTTCGACTTCACGTGCTTCGGGGGGAGAAATAACCTTGAATTTCATATTTATTCGACAGTGTGATCTTTATTGAGACGCTAGTATATCGTCACTGCTGCGTGCAAATGATTAGTTATTTGATTCATGTTTGTTTCAGAGCGTTTGGCATCACGTGGTTAAGTTTAAGTACTGATTTCATGATGATTTATGTGTGTGTGTGTTTTAACTACACTGTAAATGTGATAACCTTAGTCTGACTGTTAACAACACAATGGCTCCGCCCACACTGCAGACCGTGAATCCTCCCAAATCTGAAAAAGATTAGACTTTGTATTTTCTTTATTTTTTTTGTGGCATCAAACATGTGGCTGCTCTCATGGTTGTAAAACACAGAATAATCTTATATGTACTTAGATCATTACAGTTGGGGAAACGGACTTCAGTGAAGGTTTTTAAAAGCGTTTCTCTGTTAATTTTCATACGTTTTTAATACAAAGACAGTTTTTAGGAGCCTCTCTTGGCCATTAAAGGAACATCAGCAAACCACAACTTAATTCAGATCTTTCATTTGACTTGTTCTCTGCTAAGACTTAATCATTAAGCACATAAAGACTTTTTTACATTTTAAAAACTACGCCATGGTTCATGTTCTAATAACCAGTCACCCTATTTTAGCGTCCTCCTGTGGCCACTAGAAGAAGTGCAGCTAAGCAAACAGAAACTCTTGGTGTATTAAAAAATTCTGTAAACAGAAGAAGCATTGTGTTTCTGAAAGCTGGATTTTCCTTTAAAAAAATCTACGTTTTTGTTTTTTTACTTTGTTCCGCTTTTGTCATTAAAGGCAGCATGTTTTAGCACCACCTAGTGGCCAACAACAGAGTAAACCACAATGTAATTCAATTCCAGTCCTTTGTTGAGTTAAACTCCGTTGTAATGTTGGGTTGTGTTCAGTGGTTGAGAGGAGGCGGTCGAAACCTTAGCAGGATAGCAGGAAGAATACACGATCACACTGGTACTGGGAATTCCACAGCATATCCGTTAATGCACCTCCTCTTCATCAACCATACAAGGCCCGGTTGAACGGCTGCTACTTATCAAACATGACACACAGTGTTCATACAGCCCGTAACGTTGCAAAGGTTTCTGGAGAGCAAGCACTTTGTTCCCATAAATCAGAGAGGGCAGTGGTGCACACTAATGACCTCATAACCCCTTGACTTATGTTACATTAAAGAGACACCACACCACTGTGACTGTTACAAACTGAATAATAGAGTATATAAAATAATTAAAATCATCTGACTTTGTTTACTTCCCAAACTGATTTAACACTGCTGTGGTGTTTTAGTGGCCTCTGGTGGTGATTAGAGGAAGTGCAATTGCGCAAATGGAACTTTCATTATATTAAATCATTCTATAAACAGAAAAGACTTTGTGATAAGTTTCTAAGAGATGAATTTAAAAAATGACTATAATGGGGGGTTTTGTTGTAATTTTTTCAAATGTAATTTTATTTTTGCATTTCACTACAAATCGTTTTGGGAACATCTAGAGGCCATGAGAGGAACCCCAACTAACCCCCATAACAATATAATATGATTCTTTTTTGAAAAATAAAATAAAACTCACATAAAAGAATGAAAAGCATCTGAACACACTTCGTATGTTATAGCAGCCTCAGGTGGCCACTAGAGGAACTGCAACTAAGCAAACAGAAACTTTCGGAATTGTGAAACGTTTGGTAAAAGAACAAGAGGAGCTTGGAACTAATTTTTATTTTATTTTTTTAAAGTACTACACTGTTTTCTGGAGAAAAATTTGATTTTTTCATCTTTAATTTGCTAGTACAGGCGAGGTGTTTTAGTTACACCTAGTGACCAGTAGAGGAACTGCAAATAAGTAAGCTTTTGGGTTGAGCACAGCTTATAAACTTTGGTTGTTGAGTAGTGTGAACGGAGCCTCTGATTCTTTGATTTAAACTTTAGTTTTATTCTGTGATTTAAATGAAAGCGTTTGTCTCCCTGCAGAGAACCGTGCCTTTGCTGAAATCCACCTCTGCTCGGTCTGACTGGCACACTGACCAGTTTGTGTGCCGGTGTACAGTTTTTACTCTGAATTGTACTTTTATACAGTTTGTGTGTTTTTCTGAGGATGAATGTGTGCATGCGGCATGTCAGGATCAGTTTGTGAAAAAAAGACAAGCTAACGCGTCTGTTCACTGTTATTTTTGAGTGTTTGTAAGTAATGATGTCATACTGTGAGTGAAGAACTCTGCTTTACTTTTTGTTTAACAGGTTTTGAACATTTGAAGAGTTTTTGTGTTGCAGGTTGAATAAACTGAGCACTTCAAACACCTGGAAGCATCTTCTGGAAACATCTAATTGATTCATTTTTCTGATATGAAGATTTGTTTAAGAAGCAAGAAAATAAAAATATATTCAGCTCCTGAATGTGCAATCACAAATCAACAATTTTAAGCTAAAACTGAAATAATAAACTAAAACATATGAAATCTGGCAGGTGTTACAAAATGTTTCTACATTAAATTCAATTCAGTTTTATTTACACAGCGCCAAATCACAACAACAGTCGCCTCAAGGTCTTTATATTGTAAAGTAGATCGCACAATAATGCATACAGAGAAAAACCCAACAATCATGTGACCTCCTATGAGCAAGCACTTTGGCGACAGTGGGAAGGAAAAACTCCCTTTTAACAGGAAGAAACCTCCAGCAGAACCAGGCTCAGGGAGGGGCGGGGCCATCTGCTGTGATTGGTTGGGGAGAGAGAAGGAAGACAGGATAAAGACATGCTGTGGAAGAGAGACAGAGGTTAATAACAGATATGATTCAATGCAGAGAGGTCTGTTAACACATAGTGAGTGAAGAAGAAAAACTCAGTGCATCATGGGAATCCCTGGCAGCCTACGTCTATTGCAGCATAACTAAGGGAGGGTTCAGGGTCACCTGGTCCAGCCCTAACTATATGCTTTAGCAAAAAGGAAAGTTTGAAGCCTAATCTTGAAAGTAGAGATAGTGTCTGTCTCCTGAATCCAAACTGGAAGCTGGTTCCACAGAAGAGGGGCCTGAAAACTGAAGGCTCTGCCTCCCATTCTACTTTTAAATACTCTAGGAACAACAAGTAGGCCTGCAGAGCGAGAGCGGAGTGCTCTAATAGGGTGATATGGTACTACAAGGTCATTAACAGTGATGGGCACGCGTTACTGTAATCTGATTACTTTTTTCAAGTAACGAGTAAAGTAAGGGATTACTATTGCAAAAACGGTAATTAGATCCCCGTTACTTTCCCGTAGGAACGCTGCGTTACTGCGTTACTAAAACCGTTATTTTTCTGCAAGAGTATCTCATGACAGTGACGTAAGCGAGTGCGCCGTTCGTGACAACAGCTGTGTGCAGATCAACAGTGGATCATATATGAGTGCAGAGAGAGTATGAGCGTGCAGCGTTTAAAGCGTGGAAGTACTGACCTTACTTTGAGTTTGATTCCATAAAAAGTGACAAAAACATTAGTGTCCGCTGTGCGTGGGAAGAAAACTTCTTTTTACAGCGAAAAAACCCCTAAACTTCCAACAAGCACCGAGTAGCTACGACGTAATGGGAAACTCACAGAGAAACTCGCGGATTCTTCCACTGACCGCTGCACACCTGCACCAGGGTAAACCTCCGCCTACCCCACTCCTGCTTTACAGGTGAAAATAGAGCAACAGGACCGCTGAGTCTTTGACTTTATTTATTTTCTGCTGTGTTTTACTTGCATCTATTTGAAAGACTGAGTGTAAACACAAAAAATATTTTATTTTATGTGCTGGAATGTGCAGAAAATAGGTTTAAATGTTAAACTCTTCCAGTCAGAGAATGTTGCATATAATTAAATTTTTGCTTGATGCATAAAGTTAAAAGATTAAAACTGATAAAACAAGTTTTAAAAAGAGACTTTTCCATTTGATTACATTTTGTATGATGGATTATGCAGAAAAAGTAGAATTAGGCTGAAAGATCTATCGCTCTATCACCTCTTCAGGTTGTAAATCGTGTTTTTAAAGAGTAACTAAGTAACTAAGTAATTAATTACTTTTGAAAATAAGTAATCAGTAAAGTAACGGGATTACTTTTTTGGGGAAGTAATCAGTAATTAGTTACTGATTACTTTTTTCAAGTAACTTCACCAACACTGGTCATTAAGACAAGATGGGGCCTGATTATTTAAGACCTTGTATGTGAGGAGCAGGATTTTGAATTCTGGATTTAACAGGAAGCCAAAACAGGAGAAATCTGCTCTCTTTCTAGTCCCTGTCAGGACTCTTGCTGCAGCATTTTGGATCAGCTGAAGGCTTTTCAGGGAGTTTTTTGGACTTCCTGATAATAATGAATTGCAGTAGTCCAGCCTGGAAGTAATAAATGCATGAACTAGTTTTTCAGCGTCACTCTGAGACAGGATATTTCTAACTTTAGAGATGTTGCACAAATGGAAGAAAGCAGTCTTACATATTTGTTTAATATGTGCGTTGAAGGACATGTCCTGGTCAAAAATGACTCCAAGGTTCCTCACAGTGTTACTGGAGGCCAAGGTAATGCCATCCAGAGTAAGAATCTGGTTAGATACCATATTTCTAAGCTTTTCAGGGCCGAGTACAATAACCTCAGTTTGATCTGAATTAAGAAGCAGAAAGTTAGCGGCCATCCAGGTCTTTATGTCTTTAAGACATTCCTGCAGTTTAACTCATTGGTGTGTGTTATCTGGCTTCATGGACAGATAGAGCTGGGTGTCATCTGCATAGCAGTGTAAATGTATGCTATGTCTTCTAATGATGCTGCCTAAGGGAAGCATGTATAATGTAAACAGAATTGGTCCTAGCACTGAACCCTGTGGAACTCCATAATTAACCTCAGTGTGTGAAGAGGACTCTCCATTTACATGCACAAACTGGAGTCTATTAGATAGATATGATACAAACCACTGCAGCGCAGTACCTGTAATACCTACAGCATGTTCTAATCGCTCTAATAGGATATTATGGTCGACAGTATCGAACGCTGCACTGAGGTCTAGCAGGACAAGCACAGAGATGAGTCCACTGTCAGAGGCCATAAGAAGATCATTTGTAACCTTCACTAAAGCTGTTTCTGTGCTGTGATGAGCTCTGAAACCTGACTGAAACTCTTCAAATAAACCTCTGCAGATGATCTGTTAGCTGTTTGACAACTACTCTTTCAAGGATGTTTGATATGAAAGGAAGGTTGGAGATTGGCCTATAATTATCTAAGACTGCTGGGTCTAGAGATGCTTTTTGAGTAAAGGTTTAACTACAGCCAGCTTGAAGGCCTGTGGTACATAGCTGATTATTAGAGATAGGTTGAGCATATTTAAGATCGAAGCATTAATTAATGGCAGGACTTCTTTGAGCAGTTTTGTAGGAATGGGGTCTAAAAGACACGTTGATGGTCTGGAGGCAGCAAATATTCAGAGAAACAAATCTCTTTCATTTTTATCTGTCATCAGTTTTCTGTAACTCCAAACGAAACACATGACTGTCACACCCACACATCATACTCATCATCATCCTCATCGTCTGACCATCGTCATCATGATAACGATCGTCGTTCTTGTTGAGCGATGATAATGCTGTTCGTTTTGGAGCCACCAGATGGAGCTAGTACCCTCTCCTGATTGCATTTCAAAATAAAAGCCTGCGGGTTTTTGAGCAGCAGAGATTGGACTCAGAGAGGAGTGAAGAAGGGAAGAGATCTCACTCTGCCACCAAAAACAGCTCTTAGACTACATCACTGACTTTCTAGGCAGTTATTTTTGTTAAAGCCCCAGATTGCCAGTGGCTAAAAATATAAAGTAAGTTTATAAATTATTTTTAAATCAACTTTCCAGATGTATAAGAAAACCTCAGATACGATGCTGACTCGGAGGATTGTGTATTTATGTGTTTTTGTAAAGATAGAAAAAGAAAATATGTCGCTCAGCTTTTAGAACCGACAGGAAGCCCAAACATACATTTGTATCATCAAATACCATGTTTTGAATTAATAACATTTTATTTATTGTTTTAAATTAGCATTTGAATCAGTATTACATATACCTCATATAATAGTATTATTATTATTGTTTGCAATGGTGAAGCTCAGCATTTATACTTTCTTTATTTTTTATTTTGCTGAATCATTGAGACTGAAATAATTAGAATGAGATTTTACAACATGTGTTTCCTTTGCCCCCGAAAATACCAAAAGAAGACAGTTCTTTATAGTCATAACGAACGTGATGATTTATGTCATAGTTCATTAACATAAGCCAAATCACAACCACTGAGGCACTCATTTATTTGTCCATATACTTTTATTTATTATCTCACTCCTTTTGCCTCTTCTTATTGTCCTTGTCTTCAGCGTTGTGCTGCTCTGTTGTTGGTTAATTGGCCCCTTGGGGATAAATAAAGTCTTCTGATTCTGATGATCAGGACCAGGTAATTCTATTTCTAGATTGAAGGTTTTTATTTGCAATTTGCGCACAGGACCAACAGTCCATGCACACTGGAATTATTGTGCAGAGCCCTCCAGGTCAAGTTACACTTTTTACAAGATATAGACAAAGCAAATAAAAAAAGGAAAATAGAAATAAAGGAAGGAATGTAGCAATCATAGTGAGGGTGGTAATACACTTCCTAGTACTGGATTAGATTGGATTGGATAAAACTTTATTAATCCATCGGGTGGGTTCCTCCAGCAAATTCAGTTCAATTGCACGCATAACATTGCACTTATTAATGAATCCTTCATACTACACACATGTTCTAACTTGCAGGTCATTCAGGTACACAGGATGCAAATAATGCTGGACAAAGAGAAAAAGGAAGAAAATAGAAAAATAATTGTTTGGGTTTTTTTAAGGAGTGAAAATAGGAGAACGCGAGAGCCTCACACCTGGGCCACTCAAAACCTCAGGTCCTCTGAAGTTACCTGAGAGGTGAAACAGTGAGCGCGTGCAAATTTTCCACACACCCCTCGTTCCGACCGGAAGTTCGGCTGGGTGTTTTGTGCTGCACAGTGAGTCATCGCGAGACCAGGAGACGATCTCTGCCTGGTATTTGCTTTTCTGTCCAACAGCAGCGCAAACCCGCAGAGGCGAGCGGAGCGCACGGAGCGGGGGACGCCAACGAAAAACGTCTGGAAATATAGATTTCTGTGCGGGATAACGGAGGCTGGCGCGAGCTCGAACCGGACTTACAGGATGAAGTAACGCGGGGGAAAAAGGTTCGAACATCCAGGAGACAGTAAAGACACAGGAAGAAAGGTGAGTCAAACGATCCCAAACTTCAGTCCAGACGGCGGATCTGAGCGTCGTCTATTTACTGGAGCACACGCACTCCCTTAGGATTTTTATTTTTCAGTGAAGCAGCTTTAAGTAGACCCGTGTGTGTGTGGGTGTAAAATAATTTTAGTGTGTTTAACTGTGGATGTAAGTTAAAAAATGAGAATTAAATTTTATCCGTGTACAGATTTTATTTCTGTGCCAGCAGATAGACGCATCCCCTCCTTCTCTAACTGCTGTCGTGGAAAAAAAAAGTTGGCTGTAGTTTTGCTGCAGCAGAAATTTGGCTCGTTTTTGATTTAAAAAGTGACAGATTATCGCTTTAAACTCACAGGGGCTTTATTTAAACCCTAGATTCGGACTATTTTGGGGTGTAGGGGTGTTTTCGGGGGCGTTTGGTGAAGTTTGTTTCGGGAGAATTTGTTTCCAGCTCGGTTAGCCGCATTCCTGTTAGCGCTGCTAGCTCCGAGTTAGCTCTGAGCGGGTTTAAGGTGCTGAAACGAAGAAGAAAAACTGGTTAAAGTTTGTTGTCAAAGTTTTTTTACGGCGCTTTTCGTTGCTGACCTTCAGTGTTGTTAACCTGGTTAGCATCGTGGGCTGGGCAGCCGTGTTTCTGTATGTTTACCTGCTTTAAACTCTGATTTTTGACCCACCTGAGCAGTCAGGTAAAGCCACCTGTGAGCTCCAGGTTTCCAGGCTGCTTCGGCGTGTTTTAAGGTGGTTTTGATCTTAGTTCTGTCTCTTGTTTATTCCGCCATGTTTCTCGCTTTTAATCGTTCACGTGTCTGCAGCTCATAATCAATACAGTTCACTGATCGACTAATCGATTAACTATCGCGGCTTTTATGTCTTTGCAATCTGAGAGGTTTTATAAGGCAGCATGAAAGAGTCACTTTTATTTTCTTGTACCTCCTTAAAAAAATCTTAAAGTACTTGTTTAAAATACTTTAAATTTAAACTAAGGCCATTTCCTATTTTTAAAATGCGCGGACATGGGAGTAATCTTTCCAATAATCTGTTTATCAGACATCACAGATTTTAAATCAGCTTAAAAAAGTGCTGCTGTAGTGCAACAGCAGGATGAAAGAGTTCCCGGAGAGGCAGCTGATTCCTGAGCACCTTTAATGTGATGTCATTCACACCTTTCTCTAATAAAAAACTAAACACCTGCACATCCACCTGCCCAGCACTGTGTGAAACAGTGAAGCCGTCCTCTAATCCAGGTGTGTCAAACTCATTTTACATTTGGGGGGGGCTTGATTTTTAACTCACGGTTTCTGTTAAACTGCAGGATCTAACATTCAACCACATCTGGCAGCTCATACTGGGAACAGTTTAATCACCTGTATATAAAACCATTACTGGAACAGCCCAATCATGAGGCACATTCATCTGTGGCCTTGATTCAGTAGACGTCCTCCAGGTTTCGTTGCAGCACAGACTCTCAGGGTGTTTGCTCATATGAAAATCTCAAACACGAGGCCGACACTGTAGGAGAAGTATGTGGGTAAAAGCGAGCACAGTTACCTGGACCAGTTTGTTTTATTCAGTAAAAACGGTGTGTGAGCTCTTTAACGATGCTCTGTCATGTTCAGCTCATATGTGCGTTTACTCACCCCTGTCGTGTTTGATCATTGATGACCAATGCAGAAATAATAAAGAGGAGATTTAACGTCACAACAATAATAATTTAATCCAAGTGGTCTTTAGAGTCCTTAGAATTCTCTTAAGATGAAATGTGATGTGAGGTTTTCAGAGTCGTTGTGTCAGACGTTAGTGTGAAATGTAAAAATAACTGTTGAAGCGTTTTTGGCTCTGGAGGCAGAGCGAGTCCAGATGTGCAGGGAAAACACTGAAGCCCGAACTGCCCGCCTTGTGTGGGTGAATGACATGAAATTGCCAAACATTAGTTTAATTTACAGCAGGAGTGGACGATATGAGTTATGTCCCAATATTTCTAGAACATTTGGGATCATCCTACCAGTGATGCTTGCATCTCTGCAGCAGCGTCTGTAAATGTAAAAGCAGCGACTTTACAGACAGTGACGAGGCGTTAGCACTGGAGTTTACATGTGTTTACATGTGATTTGCAGCATCTGCTCGATGGTGTGTGCTGGGTGTTGAAGTAGCTCCTGCTTTAGGTACTAAATCATCATCATCACAGGCTGCTCTCGCTCTCAGACATGTCTGGCCTTGTCTTGCTGTTGCACACATTAGGGAACTTAAACATGACAACATGACGCTATAATATCAGTCCAAGTTTTATACCAGCGTTGGTGCCGATGATATGATTATAGAGGCACATGGTCGAACATCGCCTGAAGAGTTTGTGGCATGAGAACTGCAGCGTGTTGGGATGGTTGCAGTAAAATCCTGCATGAAGCGATCCTCGTACATGCTAACGACCGTCTGTTTGATTATTAGACCACAACCTTTAGATATACAAAATACACGAGTATTTGGGTGTTTGGTGCTGATTTCCTGGTTGTTTGCATGTTTGCTTACTGAATATGAATGCAGGGATAATAACACACATATTATTTTCATTGTAAGCCGACTGCTGATGCCTCGAATGGGCCTCAGATAAACATTTTTGACCCGCATCGCTTTAGGTGGCGTCTTTTAATGGCTGCTGAGGAGAGGAGGAAAACCTGTTTGGCTGCCCCTGTGAGACCTGGCTGCTGGCATTTATCTGCCTCCTGCATATGGGTCATTAAAAGGTCTTCAGTGACAATCAGGAAGAAGAAGCTTTAGAAATGTTGCCGAAAGTAGATGCCAACCCTCTGGGTCGTCTTCTTTGTTTTGTCTTTTGCTGCGTCTTTAACTCTGTTAATGGTACAGAATCTTTTAATATTGTTTAATGCCTGTTTGAGTATTTTTAAAAGCCTGTAGAATCTGTAAAGGTGTATATAGCCTTGTAGGGGTTTTTAACATGTTTAGAAGCTTTAACTGTGTCTGAGTTCTGTTTAGTGCATCCAAAGTCTTTAAAGAGTGTTGTGTTTAAAGTCTAAGGGTGTCTAAGCTGGATGTCCGTCTGTGGTCTGTTGAGTAGTTAGCTTTGAGATGCTAACAAACAGAAACCAGACAGTCTGTGCACGCATCCAAACCTCCACAGTGTAAACGGCTGAAACCACCAAATGATGTCTTCAGGTTCCTTTTTCCTGCCTGCAGCCTCACGTACTCTGTTATAATAAATATAAAGCATCATTTAAGTTTCCTGTATTTTAAAAAGGTCTACAGAAAGCATCGATGTCGTTGTTGCTCTCACAGCCTCTACCTTTGCAGGCCGCCTCCTCTTCCTCCTCCCTGATAGGGAGCAGAGGCACACGGCAGGGCAGAGAGGGGGTGTTAGAAATTAAAATCTAGTATTATCCGTATGTCAGGCAGCTGTACATTCCTCAGCCAAGCCCAGATCGCTGTAACCGAAATAACACTGACAGCAGGCGAGTGAGCGAGGCCACAACAAGAGAAACAGAGAGAGAGAGGGGGGGGTCTGAAAAAGATAAGACTGGCAGTCGCCGCCTCCTCCACCACCTCCTCCTCTTTGTGTCATAAAACCACTGAATCTTTATTTTTTTGAGTCATGTTTATAGTTTAAAACAAAAAGAAACATAAAAAACTCTTTAAAGTTTCAAGTGAAAGTTGTTTTGTTTTTTAATTCTTTTTGTCTTCTTGAAACCTAAAGACGTTCCCAGGGATTTGTGATTTCTTCTGTTATCCCATAATTAAATGATCTATACTTATAAAATGACACCAGTCCTCTGCACTGGGACCAGACCAGTGTACAGAAAAACACCAGTTAATGCTAATGGAGTCTTGCAGGGTAGCTGAACCCTGTGTCCTTGTGCAGCCACAGATTACATTTTCTTAGCCAAGTGTGCAAAGGTGTGTTTGTCATCTTCAAACAGTCGTCCGTTTAATCACGGACAAGCCTCACGCTTTTATTTTGAAAGTTTGACTTTTTATCAAACAAAAGGGGAGGGGGCATTAGTGAGCTCTTTTGTGAATGAGGTCCAGGTCACACAACCTTCCCAACCTCCAAGCAGTCTGAGATGGCCTCCCCTTCCTGAGCCTGAGGCTACGTCCACACTGATGCGTCTTTGTTTGAAAACACACTGTTTTCTCTCCGTTTTGGCCGCCCGTCCACACTGAGACGGCGTTTTCCCCGAAGGAAAAAACAGCGTTTTGAAAACGCTCTCGAAAACGAATACATTTGAAGGTGCTTATGTGTCGCAGTGTGGACAGAGAAAACGGAGACTTCATATCAGTCTGCTCCAGAGCTTTTCTTCCTTTTTCTAATTCTCACTCGCTTTTGCAACTTTGTACTTTTGTGTTACTCGCAGCAACGACTCCACCTCATTGTGAGTCCATTTAACAAACTCGGTGCTTTTCCTCAACATTCTGCTGCCACGTTTCAAAGAGACGGAAGTAAATAAGCGGCAGACAGAAATGAGGCAGGGCAAATCTTCTTGCGCTTCACACATGTGCAGCACTGGAACATAAGCGTTTTCGGCCATTTCAGTGTGGACGCACAACTCTGTGAAAACAACTGAACACGCTAGTGTGGACGCGGAGCGTTTTCAGACGAAAACGCCATTTTCAAATCTATCTGGGCCAGTGTGGACGCAGCCTGAGGGAGGTCTTCCTTCCCACTGTTACCAAGTGTTTGCTCACAGGAGGTCGTCTGATTGTTGGGCTGTCAGTATTTACAGTATAAAACACCTTAAATGTGACTGTTTCTTGTAAGTTGGTCCTTTGCAAATAAAACTGACTTTAGCTGAACTTAAAACATTGAATAATTCTGAAGTGCACACTCAGGCCTGTGAGTCCCGTTCAGCCATGGCTCATCTCTGCCAGTCAAACACACTTCGTATACTGAACTGTACATTTATTGTCTTTCAAGAAGTCATTTTTATTCAGTGTTTTCATAAAAGCCTCATTTTTATGCATTTCTGCTACTATGGAGAACACGTGAGTTGAAGGACCAGTTGGAAACCTTTATCCAGCTGCTGATGTTGTCATTGCTAAGCTCTGCAGTCTGAGTATCACTGAAATGCAGCCACGTGCTCGTTTGACATTTTCACTCATTTCCTCTCTTTCCCCCACGAGCTTGCTCCCGTCTCTGTTCCCGGCCTGCACCACTACACTTGAGCCCCGTTCCCATTCGTACCTGCTCGGATCGACTCCCCGCGGTTTTCAGGGTTTTCCATTAGGTCATAGTACCTGCTCGCCAGGGGTCCCAAAGCGATTCGTACAGATATTAAAATGTGACGTTGTCAGGCTGCATGCCATCGATTGGCTGGTCAGTGGCGTCACTCGATGAGTCACGAGCGCGTCTAAATCACGAAAATCAAAACCACCATTTTTGAAACTGCTCAACGTGGGAAACGGCTACTCGTGGTCCCCGGGTCTGACAAAAAGCCACGGACCGAGCAGCAGGTATATCGTCGTGACCGCAACGTGAGTCACCGCGCCCTCGGTTATGTCTTCTCAGGCGCTCAGAAAGAAAACCAGAGGAGGTGACGGGCCGTAGCTGTGATGGTGGTTGATGTGGTATGGCTAAAAAAATCCCAGTTTGAGTCTGTGATACAGGAAAATGCCATCCCTGCACACACGTCAGACTGTGTTTGTGGGAATTTTGTGTTCAAACTATAAAGAAAAGAAGATGATGGAGATAAATCTGACTTTTGGAGTTTGTTGTCCCACAGATAAGCCCTGTCCTTGTATTTGAATTTTAAAACTCAGACTCGCCGTGTGGCTCGGGTGGAAGAACGCGTTACTTTGCTGGTTTGTCTGTTATTAACCCTTGTGTGGTGTTCATATTTTTGTTACTCAGCCAGTGTTCATGGGTCTGGTGGACCCGCTAGAGTTTTGGCTTTCCAAATTAACACTATCAAACAATTTTATGTTAAATTACTCAACAGATGTTTACTTCATCCCAATTACAAGCCATATGAACAGCAAACATGGTTATTTTTTTCCCTTTACCTTTGTTAGATCACATTTATGAATTAATGTGCTTCTCGTTTTTTTTTTTTTTATAAAATGTTATAAAAAAATAAATCAGTTATAATCAAGTGGAGTGAGTGTAAAGACACAACACATTTACACGTGAAGCAATATGTTTCACAACTAAATGGGATCAGCTGCTCATCAATGGTGATATTAGGCCCAGGGTTGTAAAACAGGGGGAGGTGGTGCACACACTTATCCCACACTGTCCTGATGGCAGCTAGCTTGTCTCTCTGCCGTCGAGCTGGTCTGTCGTCTCGGTTATCAAAACGGATAATCCTGGAAATTTTGTTGAAGTTTTCCAGAGACACTGATGCACGGATAGGTTCTTGCCGGTTTCTGCATCCCACAGGGATTCTGTGGATTCCCCTTTGGACCTGAAAACTCCTGCAAGGATAAGAACCCCAAAGTAGGCCTTTGGGGTTCTTAGATGAATTTGGTCTCCTTCCACCTCTCTCCAAAAACACACCTTCCTTCTAGATTACTGCAATCCAGAATAATTTTCTGGATGGAATCTGGGATGAAAAGCTCAAATGAAGACTTGATGTCCTGCACATGAGTAACTGTCAGCCGTGTTGGCCCTGGCTTATCACAGTAACAGCTCTGCAGGGTGGCTCATTTCTTGGGCAAGAAGACCATTCAATTTCACCAGTTATTGACGTCCATATTTCTTCACTTGCTGTCTGGTGGGCTTGTTCTGGTCCTGGAGCTGGCTGCAGATGGGGTACTCGTCTTCGTTTTGTTACTAAATGGTGCTCAACCTCATCCTCTTCTTCAAAGTCACTGTCAGACTCTGAATTTTCAGAAATGTGAAATATTCTGAAACCTCTTTGTCAACATCATCATCCAAAGCTCCTCTCTCTTCCAAAATCAATCAGATGGCCCTCGCAGCAGATAATCTTTTGCCATCTTGATCAGTTGTGATAAAGAACCACACTGGCAAAGTCTTATTTATAGTATTATGCCCCTAATTTGCAGGTGGGACAGGGTATGAGAAAATAAAATTTGGATCCCTCAAGAAAGAGGGTAAAATGTGCGGGAATGTCAGAGCAGACGGTGTTGATAGTTGAATTTTCAACAATGCTGCAACTTTGTGCGGAGCAGGAGGGGAAGAAAACACTATCAGCAGCACCAGAAAGGAGGAAGACAGAGTGTGGGAACACAGGACCTGCACTTTCAACACTTTTATTAGACCTGGGTCCAGTGGACCCGAACACCTTGTATGTAATGTAAATGCGTGGGGGGAGGTACAGTATGAGGTCATTGAAAATTAGTTCGGATTTATGTTCTTCAGAGAAAATAAGCCAAAGCCAATGAATTTCAGGTTGAAAAAATAATTGTTTAATTTTTCTTTTGAGAAAAACTGAAAACGGGTCTCACAGACCCGAACACCATACAAGGGTTAAATAGGATTAGATAATGGATGAAAAAAAAAATGAACAGCAGAAACTTTTCTCTTCATCTGAAACACGTCTGTGAGGCTTTTTAAGATGTCGTAAACAGCTCTTGGTAAATGGCCTGTATTTGTATAGCTTTACTACTCCCTAAAGACCCCAAAGCGCTTTACACATCCAGTCACGCACACATTCACACACTGGTGATGGCAGCTACAGTGTAGCCACAGCCACCCTGGGGTGCACTGACAGAGGCCGGGCCCTCTGACCACCACCAGTAGACAACAGTCTCATCACATGTTTGCCAGCTTCAATGTTCAAAAGTCAAACCATTATTTTTAGCAGCAGTGTGTGGACTAACAGGCAGCTCTGGCCTGTCTGATTGTTTTTGTGGATAAAACTGGAATAACAGAAGATCCGGGACTCTGAGCGGTGTGAGCCACGAGGTGGTCAGAGGAAACGCTGGCGACGTGTGTGTCGCTGTTTCACATCCGTGCAGTCGCCCAACAGAAGAAAGTATAAACGAGAACACAAAATTATTAATATCAGGCGCAGGCGGCTGCAGAAACTGTAGGCGATTTGTTAATGATTCATTATTTGTGAATCATCGTGACACGGCAGCTAGCCGCTGGTTTTACAACGTCAGGTGACGCGGTCGGTGGTGGGTGGGGCCTTAAAACTCACGGCCCAGCTCGCTGCTGGAATCAGATGTTCTGTTAAAGTTGGCGTGCTGCTGTGCGACACGCTCGCGGCGTCTGATTTAGGGTTTTCATGCTCAGTTTGTGTCGTTTTGATGCTCGGGGTGTTTGTCTGGTGCTGGCGTTATTTCTCCACGATAACCTTAAACACTGAGGCAGGCTGATGGTGAGCAGCGAGCACACAGGAGAGCTGAAAGCAGTCTTCTGGTTGTTCAGGCTCCTTTTCGGGCCCAGCTCTGTTATTAAAAGCTGCTTTACAAACTCACTGAGCTTCCCCCCCCATCTGTTTCTCCTCCTTCCCAGCGCTCCGTCTCAGTTTTCCCTCTCCTGGGAGACTTTCCACCCTCGGAGGTTGAGCTCGGGGATCTCTCCCTTTTCCTCTGCTCTATTTCCACCTCTCCTTTTCCTCCTCCTTCCCTCCCTCCATCCTTTTCTCGGAGTGGGTTTCCAGTCTGGCAGGCTGGGGATCAGATTACTCGGAGTCTCGGAGGCTCTCTGGCGAGGTGGCATTGCTGGAGGAGGAAGAGGAGGAGGGATGAAGGTAGGAAGGAGGAAAGGAGATCGGGTTTCACATCTCCAGCGCTCCCTTCTGTCTGCCTCTCCTCCCTCCTCCTCCTCTCCCCCCAGCAGCCTGGAGACAGAGTGGCTGAGCCAGGGAGGAAAACATGCAATCCACCCTCCTCCTCCTCCCCCCTCCCCCTCCATGCGGCCAGCCTCTGTGCAGATAAATAAAGGCAGTAAATGGGAACTGAGCGCACAGAGGGACGATTCTTCACCTCCGTCCCTGCAGAGAGATTTCATGTCCTCCTCCTGAGCGTTTTTTCCTTCTCCTGGATTTGTGGCAGAGGTCACTCGGGTGTAGATGAATCAGTTTGTGTCCATGCGTTACTTTTTCTAACATGGTGACCCAAAGTGTGGGCCGAGGACCCCTGATGGGCTGCTTGGATACCGAGGAGGGCTCGGGCTGATTTATAATGAATACTGTTTAAGGAATATATATAATAAAAGTTTGGTTGGAGATTTTTCTAGGTGAAATCTTTGATGGTGATTCAGATGATTTTTCTTTCTCACTCAGGTTTTGTAATTTAGTGAAAAATGTCTTTGAAATATTTATATTTTAACACAAAGCTGAACTAATGAAACATTTTTTTTACAAGTAATGTTTAATGTTCTTCCTCTTCTGGCCTGTTTTTGATCCAGAACTTGTTTTGTGTCTTAATCTGGAAAATAACGATGTATGATGTAAATCACCCTGAAGGAGACGCCTCAGCTTCAGCTTGTGATGCTGAGAGTTGTGTTAAAGGTTTGTGTTGTCAGAACATAGTTTGAACTGGCCTGCAGCAGTCTGTGTGAACGACTGAGCTGCCCACCCGCTGCTTCTGTAAGCATGTAAGCCTGCAGCTTGTTGGATGTTGGAACGTAGTGTAAAATGCTCCCTATGAATTCCCAAACTGATGAATGCAAATAGCTGAATTTATCGACATCAGCTGAAGGTCGAAACCTCCTCTATGCTTCGACCTCGTCCTTCCTCCAGCGGCTCCAGCAGACCTTCAGTGGTATCGATCTCAGCTTTAAATACACACCACCCATCCCAGTAAATAATTCAGCAGACCCCCCCCCCCTGAAGACAGATGAATACCCTCTCTGCTTCACGTCAAACCGGCTCTTTTAAATGTGATTACTCGTGCGGTCATGTGACTGCAACGAACAGGGCTGATTTCCTCGACTTCAGATATCTGAAGTCTCACCAAACCACAGCAGAGGAATCGGAGCTTTCTGTCCCCTCATCACAAAACCTCGTTACAAAACAAGACTTTACAGTGTTTGAAGCAGAGTTGGTGTCACCAACTGGCTCCAGTCAAGTTTGTCTCACTCTGGTATTATTGTGGGGTCTTTACTTTAAGTGATTTGGTGCTGTGTAAAGAAAATTGAAGTGAAATTTCAAGCATGAAGTAAAGATGATGTATTGGAGCATCTGCAGACCAAACACACATTTCCTGGACATTTATAGACAGAAATGATTTCTTTAGTTCTGTTTGACCACAGCTCTCTACATAAGTATGACTTCATTCTGTCAGTTTGTTTTTAGCAGAAGTTAACTAGTTGAAGTTAGTCTCCTTCAGGAAATCTGTTGTTGTTTAAAGGAAGTCTGAGGTTGTCTGACTGATTCATAGGAAGAACTGTCAGACGTCTGTTTCAGTTCCTCCTTCATTCTTCAGGCAGATTTGTTTTTCCTAATCCTCCTAGCTGGTGGGGGCAGTGGTGATGGCCCCTGACCTCCATCCTGACCCCTCCCCTCCGTGTCCAGCTCGTTAACGGAGCCGTCTCCTCCCCACCTCGATCGTGGACTCAGGATTCAGGTGACGGTGGATCTCTGCCTCGGTCCTCCAGCCTTCATGCTGTTTGCAGTAATCAGTTTTGCACGAAGTTTAATGTGTGCACTGGGTTGTTCTCAGAAACGGCTGAATCTTATAGACCTACACAGCGAATAAATGCCTGAGCAGCCCAGGCTACCAACACACAGACAGTCAGCAGGTAACCGTACAATCTGTTTTTGTGTTTCGGGGGAAATAATTGTTACAGCATCACGAGCATCCAGCAATCACACGTTCATTTAAACTCAGATCTTTTTTCCTCATAAATTCAACTTTTTTTATTTGTTTTTTGTGAAGGGTGTGTTTGAGTTTGGGCTCAAGTTTTTTGAGTTTCAGAAGACCGAAAGCTTCTACGGCACTTTCTCTATGTGAGAACGACAGTTCATCGTTAATCAGCTTCATTGAAATTGTTGTAATCTGCTCTGAGTGCAGGTGGAGGCGTCTGCTGGACTGAGCTACAAACGTCGTCGGGTTAGTTTAGACACAAGTATCAAGCACATTGTCGTACATATTAGTAAAGGTTGGATTTCTTTGTCGTCTTTTTAATGTCAAAGCAGAAAATCTTATGCGTGAGTGTCACATTGGCGCTCCCTCTTCATTTACTGCCCTGTTCCCACTCTTTCTTTTGCCAGTTCTTAAGTGGTGAAAATAAGCAGAGTCTGGTTTTTAAGTGCTTTAGAAGTTTGAAAATAAATCTGAAGCTGAACTATGCAAACTGTTTGAGGACCGAGCCGTTACAGCCGAGTGTTTACGGTCCTTTTCTGTCTCAGTCGGTTTGTCTTGTACGACCGGCACCCCTCAGTTTTCCCACTCCGCCCGGGGTCTGTGAACACAGCGCCGCTCCCTCCTGGTTTCTGCTCGTTAATTTCAATTAGCTCTGGCTGCCGGCTGCTGTTCGCTTTGATGCCATTAGTGTCTCATCCCTGCGCTCGTCTTCCTCTGTTGGTTTTGTGAAAGCTGGGATCTGAGACGTGGGACATCTGAACGCTTTGCTTCCACTTCCTTGCAGCGCCGTCCAGCCCTGCGGTGCACGCTGAAGACTCCGACGCTGTGGAAAATGTAGGTGAACAGCTCAGTACACCTGTCACCGCTGCAGGTGAGACAGTTGGAGCAGTTTCCACATGTTAATTGTAATCTGCCCGAGCATCACTAAGAGCATCCGACAGGAAGACGAGTCACATCATCAAAGTGCAGAATTGAGGTCAGGAGGGTTGGGTCAGGTTAAAACGTCATTGATGCTCTTAGCTCCTCCCCCTTTAAGGAAGCTGTCTTCTGATTGACCGCCCCTCGTAAGCACCGTGACCAAAGGCAGTGTTTGCATTTGTAGTATTCCACACGCACGGCTGATTGTCGGGCTGCAGCGCCTCGTTCAGGGTCGATCCTCTGATGTTTGTTGTGTTCGGGGGTGGTGATGTAAAACGGCGAGTTTGGTGGCCAGCGGCACTGGCGGTTTCTTTGGGAATCAGGTTGACGCAGTGTGGCCTGAGGCGAAGCAGACGCACAAGCGCTATAGCGAGGCTTCAGCGGCGTTTAAATGCTGGACTTTGTTTTCTCTCCCCGCTGCAGACAGACCTCCTCCTGAGCTCGTCTCCTCTCTGGTCCTGCCATGTGTTTGTTTATGTGCCGGCACAGCTCGGGCGCTTTGCCCGTCTGCTTTCACACAAGGACGACTGGTTTCACTGCTTTCCTGTTAGACTGTGGTTTCACAGCATCTCACACGTCACTCAAACGCTGGAATTTGCGTGTAAACATCAGCTGCCCCGGAGCACTCTAAGCCCAGTTTAAAGCAGAGCTGACGGTGGCGGCTGATTATTAAAAATGAGTCTTCAGGTGGGCCATAAGGCAGGTTTTTAAACTGCTAGTACATCTACACGTCAGGTGATCACAATACTGTGAACTGTCTCGTTCAGTTTGTTTTGGACAGGAGGAACGACGTCAAGGCCAAAGCTGTGAGAGGTGTGCATGAGGTACACTATCAGAACTACAGCTCCAGCTAAAGGCAGGTGGACCGGACGTCCAGATCTGTTTATTGTCCTTATCTGACCAATAGCGTGGCTGCTGATGTTCACTGACAGGCTGTGCAGGCAGGTTCTTCTGTTTTGAGTAACTTACCTGTTTGAATTTAGTTAAATGTCCAAAATAACCTCTTCAAGAATGAATTTCAGCTCCCATGTGAATCCATGTTTATATTCTAAGAATAATTCGGAGAGGTGTGTGTGTGTGTGTGTGTGTGTGTGTGTGTGTTAATAACATGCAGTCAGCATGAACTGAGCAGCTTGCTGTTTCTCCCTCCCTCTCTCTGGCTGTCGGGCTTCCTTTAAATAGCTGGTTGGTGTAAACAGCTCGCCGTGACGGTAAATCATCACGGGCATCATGAGCACTCACTCAGAGCTCACTGTCACCTGACTGGATGGATGGCGGGCTGCTTCTCATTCACTTCTTAAAGGAAACAGCCTCCACCTTATGACCATAAACATCCACGCTGTTGCGTCTCCACAGACCTGTAAACACTGCCACATTTGTCTTACTGCCATAGGATCTCTGTTTGTTTTTAAATAAAGTTTGGAGTTTTATTTTGAAAGGCCGAGCAGAAATGCAGCTGAGGAATGCTTTGACATGTGACTGATGTCCACGCCAGGATCAAACTGGCTGTGTGAGGCGTTTATTTAACCGCCCTTCTGACTGAAGAGGATCAGAACAGATGATCTCACTTAGAGTAACACAAACATCGCCACGAGGACTTTCTGGCTCTGAGTCGTTGAGACCTTCAGTTCAGCTCATCTGGTCGAAACGATTGATTTCAGCTCGAGTCCGGTTATCAGAGTGGAAGCGGTTTGTAAGTTTCACGCAGTCATGGTAAAGCGTTCAAGCAAGCGTGTTGTTTCCCTCACGGCTTTTCCAATGTGCACTTTTTTTTTTTTTAAACTAGGTCTTTTTATTAAGAGGTTTTCCTTTTATACATATAAACATATATATTATACATCTAAACAGGAAGAAAAAAGGATTACAGATCTGTACATTCGGGTTAACTAGTACATTTAGGCTGTAAAGTGGGTTCAGAAATGTATCTTCAGCTGTCAAATAAAAGGAGAAAAAAAGAAAGAAAAAGGGAAATATAAACAGATGTATGATATTTCCCAAAGTAACACAATCCCTGCAAAATAATCCCATTCATTCCCACCCAGGTCACTGCCCGACACCTGAACACTGATTTCCACACCTGACATAAGAGAGTTTGCTGAAAAATTCTTATAGATTTTGAAATTTCCCAGTAGAGTTCTGGAGTGAGTGTCTTATTTGACGCCATGAGGTCATATAACCACAGTTTGTGAGTGGGGGGGGGCGTCCTGCCACCTCAGTAGGATTGCCCTCCTGGCTAACAGGGAACAGAAAGATGTCGTCTGTTTTTTTTAGAGGCGTAGAAGCACCTCATTCCCACTGATGCCAAACAGAGCAAGAAGGGGGCCAGCGTCACACTGAGAATCCTGGACAGGTATGAAAAACATCTGTCCAGAACTGAACGAGACTGGGACAAGACCAGTACATGTGGACCAGTGAGGCTTCAGCAGTTTTGCATCTGTCACAATGTGGAGTGATTTCAGGATGGATACGGGACAGTCTGGATGTTGAGAAATGGGCTCTATGCACCGTGTGAACTGGATTAAACAGTGGCGGGCGCATAATGATGTTGTGTTGACATGTTTGAGTATGGAGGCCCATGTTTCGTCAGAGAAGGTTACGTCTAGGTCTTCTTCCTACAGTGTCTTGAGCTTGGATAAAGAGGTATGTCTCAATATGTCTGTGAAGGTTCTCAGTCATCCAGGTCATCGTAGTCAAAGGAGCTTGCAAAGACCTCTCATCCGAGAAGAGGATGAGAGGTGAAACGTCTTCAAGCAACTTAAAGAAGTCCAGACGCTTTTCTTTGCAAGCTCCTTTGACAGGTATGTCTCAAATTTAACATTTTATTCTAAAGCAGGGAAATCAGCCCTCTGTTGGTTGGATTGAGTCGTAGGATAGTTTCTAATAGTGGAGGCTTGAGCCTGGAGTCTGGGAACAAATAAAGTGCCTGGCTTGCAAGTATCTGAAAAAGTGTGACGGTGGAAGAATATATTTGTTAGCAAGTTGTTCAAATGATGCTGGTTTGTTGGCTATGAATAGGTCCTTAAAGCAAGTAATTCCACTTCTGTGCCGCTCCACAAACCCACCGTCCTGGGTCGAAGGTTTAAAGAGATGGTTAGATGGGGCTGAGAAGAGTTTAAAGTATGTCCTAAACTGGCCCCATATTTTTAATGAGTGTACCAGTACGGGGTTGGGGATGGAGTTGAACGACGAGGATGAGAGTGGAGAACAAAGTGCAGCTGGTAAGGATATACTGTTGTCACTATGCAATTCCATAGTCAGCCAGTCAGTCGGGACGGGTATTAACATCTTCATGGGGACCAAAAATTGGTAGTTTTACTATACTTGTGGGGACATACAGCCCTCGTGGGGACCAGGATTTTGGTCCCCTTAGGTTTGAAGGCATTTTTGAGGCTCAAAATGTGGTTTTAGTGTCAGGGTTACAATTAGGTTATGGTTAGGTATTTAGAGTAAGGGTCAGGGTTAGGCATTCATTTTTGATGGTTAGGGAAAGCATTATGTCAATGAGATGTCCCCACAAGGGTGGGTGTGTGTGTGTGTGTGTGTGTGTGTTCCTGTCGGCCAAGCTTGTGACCGCTCTCGTCCTCGGACATCTATTTTCTCCCCTTCTCTTCTATAATAACTCACCGCTGACGGGGTTTTCTGCCACACACACACGCGCGCGTCTGGTTTGCTATCTTCGTGGGGACATCCCATAGTAAGAGCCCGAACCTCTAGCTGAGTATTAGTTTTGGCAGCTGCACGTAGGTGTAGTGTGAGGAGGAGGGACTGCTCACTTAGGGCCCTGACCTTTGACCTTTACAGCAGTTTGTTCAGATTTGTGTGATTAGTAATTTGCTCTGTAGCATTTTGGACTACTTTCACAGTTTGAATGTGATTTTTATTTTTTTACATATATATTTTATATACGTGTGTGTGTGAGTGATTTTGCTGGATTTTAAGCTCCATTAAAGCTCAGACTCACTCGCTGTTTAACTCAACTCGAGCCGAAGAAAAAAAGGCAACAGGTGGCTGTTGTTGTTATTGTTTTTTATTATTGTTGTTGTTGTTGTTACTTCTACAACAATTATTATTTCTGGTTTCTGGACTTGGACCTGACTCTTATTTTGTCAGACTGGCTGTGGTGTGAGCAGCTTCCTGTCAGTCCTCGGTGTTGGACTCTCCTCCTCTCGGCTCTCTGGGTGTGAATATTAATTTGCTCTGAGGACATGGGCCTCCTCGGCTGCATAAAGCCTCCTTTGAGGAGGCCTCTGCGCTCAGATAAAAAGGCTTCTGTGCCCGAGGAGGCGAGGAGGAGGCTCCCCGTCTGTCAGCCACGCTGTTCCACTTATCTGACATCAACACTGAGCTAATGATGAGCTGCGTTCATGCCCGGAGAGCTTAAGGAGGATTTTTTTTTTAAAGGTGGTCCTTCAGAGGGTGCACAGTCTTGGAAGGTGGCGTTTGGTCCTCGAGGCTCCTGGGAACACTTTCATCAGTCAGTGAGGACGATGATCCGGACTGATTTGAACCCGTGCTTTCCTGACCTCTGTTTGGGTTTTCAGCCAGGCAGAAAACGCTGCCGCCTTAATGATGATTGATGATGTTAATCAGGTACACGTGCTGCAGGTATGATCATCACTGAGTTATAACCATGTCGTTGTTTTCCTCTCTCTCAGCTGCCGCCGTGATGTTGGCTTGATCTGACTTCTACACTACGTTTCCCATGGAGCCGTGTACCGAGAGGCACATTATTCCACCATGGACTCAACAGTCAGGTACACACACACACACACACACACACACACACACACACACACACACACTACACTACACTGATGTGTCACATCTGCAGAAAATACAAACAAACTTTATATTTTGTGGACGGCTGCGGTGATTACTCTGATTGCCTGGGCCTGTCTTGCGCTTCAAGGAGATTAACCTTTGACCCTAGGGTTGTTTAAGAAAAGGCTGGCCAATCAGGAGGCTTCCTGGCTTTTAATTGCAGGCTCTGATTGGGTCATTGGAGCTGTCATGTGGTTTGATTAACAGCAGAGCAGGAAGAGCACTGATTACAGCAAGCCAATGGCTGCATCTCCATCAGAGTGTGTGTGTGTGTGTGTGTGTGTGTGTGTGTGTGTGTGTGTGTGTGTGTGTGTGTGTGTGTGTGTGTGTGTGTGTGTGTGTTGTAGGGGAAGTGTTTAAGAAAAGCTCTGGAATGTGTGTAAAAGGTTAAATCTCCCTCAATGACAGTTTTTTTTTGTGTTCTCCGGTTTGATCGTCTCTGTGCTGTTGATCTTTTAAAGGTCAAAAATGTTGACAGTCAGGTTGGAAAGGAGGATCCTGTCAGCTCGGCGCTTCTGTCTGATATTTTTGGGCTGAATCGTGACACACACACCTTAGTACAGCCTAATCAGAGTGGGCGGGGACGCATGCTCGCACCGCTTTGCTGCCGTTGCGTCCGGCTGGCCTCGGTCAGTTAGTGCTGGTGTCACTGGGTGTTTGAAAGGATTAGACGAACACGTTAAAATGGAAAAAACAGTTTTCTGTGATGGGGGCGGGGCTACAGGAGTTGGAGAGGCATTATGTAATGTCACACCAAATTAGGGCTCTAACTAATATCGAAATACTGCTCAGGTCTCAGCAGGGGAATGAGTTACTGTGAAGATGATGATGATGATGATGAAGGTGGCCTCGCTGCTCTTTGGGCTCTGTAATCATAATCGGGTCGACAGTAATGCAGGTAACGTGCTGCGAGGACTGCCGGACGGTGTTCAGCATGAAGACGTTTTCATTTCTTTTCCTCTTTTGTTAAAAGTGAAAAAACTTGAAGCTCCTGTTTGTTTGTAATCTCTGTGTTTGGCTCGTGTTGCCTTCAGGGTTAACTTTGATGCGACGCAGTGTTACAGCTGCAGACGGTCTGATTCTTTGGCTTCCTTCAGTCGGTTATTCACTGATGTTTCTGAAAAACAGCAAAGCCAGCTCGTTGTTAGTGTTTTATTATCAGCGTAGCTATCTGTGACAGGACGGCCATTAGCAGTCAGCCTGAGAGAACACTTTATCAGACGCTCACGTAATCGGCTGCGTCTGACATTCGTTTGCTATTTTTGGAGATTGTTGACATGTTCTTTGTCACTCGGTTAAAGCTGGAATCCTGACTGCAGTTGAACCCTGTCAGGTTTGCCCTGCGCGCCGCCGCATGTGAATGAAGCGTGGAGGTGGGGGGGCAGAGCTCCTCGGGGACATATGGGAGCGATTTGGTGCTGCAGACTGGCTGGCTCTGTTTGAAGGTCTGTCAGCGAGCTCAAACTCAGACGCCTGAGTCACCGCGCGCTGAAACAAAGGCAGCAGTCGGCCTGGTTTCAGCACGCAGTCACATACTTCGAGGAAAGTCACGAGTGGCGACGAATGCTCGGGGAAAACTGAGTTCATCACAGCTCGTGGATGGATCTGAGATAAACAAACGTGGAGAGATGAAAGCAGCAGCAGTAACAACAGATTAAAAGTGTATATTTCACCTGTTTTGAAATAATTTAAGGCCTCACATCGTTCCTGCTCTCAGGAGTCGACAGAAGGAAGCTGTGAAAATGTTAATTAAACTAATGACTGATGTCATTACTGTACAGCCACCTCAGTGGACGTGCTGACGATGAGCACTGACCTGGTTGGCTGATTAACCATCATTAACTGCAGTGAAGCCATGAGTGAGATGTCCCAGCTGTTAGTCTAACGTCCAGGCGTCCATGCAAAGAAGATTTATGAGCTTTAGCTGAAACTCACGATCAGTGATTTCTAAACTACATCTCAGTGACGTTTTGTACCTCAGGCCTAATTGCTCGATCGTGATTGGACCAGTAAATACACCCTACTATATGATGATGGACCAGTGTGCTTGAACCAGGCCAGTGCTGGTTAGTGTGAACACTGATCTGTCATTGAGTGATACACTGATGAGTGCAGGGCATCATTAACAGTGTCACATGGCTCTTTAACAAACACTGGCAAAAAACACACTTTTTTGGCTCAGTTTATTTTTATATCCATATTTGCAGTTTACACACACACACACACACACACACACAGGACCACCTGTATCGTGTCGTTTGTGGCCTGGCTGCATTTTCAGCGTGACACGGTGAATGAAACCATCCAGCCTCTCTGCACAGTCCAGTCTGACCAGACCACCCACACACACACCCACATACACATGGACACACACACCCACACACACACATGGACACACACACACAAAGTTACCGTCATATTTTAGTTGTATTGTGTGTGGGAAAACTTGTTGGCGCTCAGGTCTCTGTAGTTTCCCCTCCTTCATACTGGGATGAGACGGTTTTAGCTCCACCAGAAACAAGCTGCACATCCTTCAGTGCACTTTGGTGCAGAGCTGTGCAGCCAGTCTGAACTTCTGTTAATCCCACCAAACAGAAACAGACGGTCGTCAGTGAACAGAGCCCACCTGCTTCTGTCTAACATGGTGAACATCTCCAGAAGCTCCATAGAGCCTCGTTTTCTCTGGATGAGCTTGAGCGTGACCCCCCCTACTGGAAGAGGACGTCCAGAGAGTGAGAGTGTTTCTGTTTGTAGCATGGCTTCACTATAACTGTAGAGAGGAGCCCAGGGCGGATGGATGGGCCAAAGATCTGTGATAACTGTGGCAGGATGTGATAAACGCTCTGTTTAAAGAAGGAAAGTGTGGAAGCTGAGGTTGTTTGATCCAGCATGAGGGGAGAGTAACGTAAAGCACAGTCCCATTTAACCCCGTTTACATTCAGCAATGATAGAAGTGTTTCAGTACGAGCTGAACTGGTTGACTTCCTAACGTTTGTCGTGTTCTCCTTTGTGATTCTTTATATTTTTCACAGGTTTTTCTGTGTTTCAAATATGTGCTAAAATTCTGGACCTCTCCTCTGCTGCGTGGTGAAATGCCAGCAGGACGCTGGTTTCCTGGCCCGGAGAGCTGCAGGGTGGGGGTCGGTGTTTTCCATTACCTGCTCCCCACATTCCAGCAACATTTGGAGGAGGAATGGGGGGAGGGCGAAGTGAAAAGCGAGTCTGAGGGGGAGGTGAAGGAGGAGGCTGTTAATCGAAATGCAGCAGAGATCAGCTGACTGTGGCTACAAACAGAAATCCTACTCTCGCTCAGAAACAGATTATTTAATTTGCTGGCTATAAAAGTGATAAAGCAAGGCTGTGATTGGGCAGACAGACTTTGCTCCACGTGCCCCTGCAGGGTGCATCACACAAGACAGTTAAAAGGGAGTTTTTCCTTCCCACTGTTGCCAAGAGTGTCGGGTTTCCTCTGTGTGGTTGTAGGTCTTTACCTCACGCGGACTGATTTGGTGCTATATATGAAGCCCATGTGAATTGAGCTTTGGATGGGGTTTATGGGCGGGGCTTTTGTGGACAGATGGGGCGGGGCTCAGAAAGTTGAAAATTACTGAGAGGAGAGCTGCAGGTAATCATGCCTGCCTCAACACGGCTTGGCTGCTGTAATGCTGTTTTCTGGAGTCGGCCAACGATCTCTTGCTCATCTTCAGCTATGAACATGTAACACCTGTCCTGTCTTCTCTTCATTGGCTTCCTGTTCATCACAGAATTAATTTAAGCCCTAACACTGGTTTATAAATGCCTTAATGGTCTTGCTCCTTCATACCTTTCCGAGTTACTTCAGCCTTATATTCCTTCACGGACCCTCAGATCAGCTGCTGTTGTTGTCCCAAAATCGAGGCTTAAACGTAGAGAACGAGCCCAAAACTTTGGAATACGCTGCCTTTAAATATTAGACGGGCATCTTCGTTTCCTGTTTTTAAAATGCTTTTGGAAACGCAGCTTTTTTCAATAGTGTTCAGACTGGCTTGAGTTGATATGGTTTTATGTGAGTGTCCGTGGTTGTATCTTGTGCTTCTGTTCAGCACTTTGGGCAAACGTTGTTTTTAAACGTGCTATAGAAATAAACTGGGTTTGGATAATGCAGTTTGCTTTATTTACCTTCAGACTGAAATATTAAATATATGATTTCATTATGCATCTGATTTGAGGTGTGTGCGCGTGCGTGTGTGCGTGCATGTGCGCGATGAGCCGTTGTCTCTGAGAAGTTTTACTTTTAGTGCTGTTGTGTGTTTGTTTGCTGTGCCTCTGATTGGATTTATGACCTTGGGGGAGGATGGGGGGGTAAATCTGGATGTTGGGGGGTACCTCGTGATGGCTGGGGTCGGCATGTTTAGTACCTCCCATGAAGCCACTTTGGTGGAGGTAACTGGTTTAACTGGGAGGGCTGCCTGAGCGTCCTCTCCCCTCAGGCGTGCGATTCAGGATCATAATGTTGTTTTTATGATCCGAGTGTGTTTGTTTTATGACTCAGCCGTGGCACACAGCACTGGGAGTGATGGATGGACTTGTTTCTATGGCGATTAGCATGATTAAAAACGCTTAGGGATCCTGAACTAAGCGGATCTGCTGTATTATCATATAACTGGGACCCGTGGTAGCCTCTGTCTCCAGCTTTGATCGTAATCAATAAACGGATCGTACTGATAAAAAAATAAAAATAAAATAAAGATCCCGTAAACCTGCGCTGCCCCTGCCCCTGTGGATTGTGGGTAATCTGTGCTGCAGTAACACGATGATGAAGAGTTGAAGTAAATGTTCCTCCTCCGGTTTGGTGCTGCAGCCGCTCTGCAGATCCTCTGTCGGCCTCTAATGAAATTAAGCCTCGCTGCTGCCCGCTCTGCCTCACGCGCGCGCACACACACACACACACACACACACACACACACACACACACACACACACACACGGTGAGGGCGTGTGCCACTGAAGTGAGGCTCAGGCACTCTGTGCTTCAATTCCCCCAAATCATTCAGTTTAAACCAAAAGCATCGTTTTCTTCTGCGAGCGCACCAACGGGTCAGACTCGGACACTAAAATCAGCTCTTTGTGATGTCATCGACAAATTGAAAGATGCTTTCAGAATAAAAGCTCTGGCAGTCTGTGTCTGTGCTGGCAGCCCTCTCATGATAAATCTTACTTAATAAGAGTCTGGAAGACATCTGAGTTGCTCTTGGCCTTGACGTCATGTTACATCTGCATGTAGGGTCACCTGATGGCAGCTTAAAGTTCATCCTGTTAATAAAGTGCTAATAAACCCAACGGAAGAAGAAGAAAAGGTGCGTTTGAGTTAATTTCTGGGATTAGATGGAGGATAAAGATGGAGAAGAATAGGATTAGGAGAAGGAAGATGCAGGGGGAAGAGGCCCGCAGCACTGCTCACCGGGGCTCGGGGTATTCTGGGTATTCTTATGCTAATCCATCGCCAGGGAAGAGGCACAGAGCAGCCAGGCAAACAATGGCAGTGGAGCCAGAAAGTCTGGCCTGCAGTCTCCCAGGCCCTGAAAGGCATGTCAGGCAGGGCACCGACACCAACAGGAGGCTGCTGCAGCACCCAGAGGCCCGCCTGCAAGGAGGGGGCCCCTGGAGGGGCCGGGGAACGGGGCCAAGATGGAGGCAGAGAGAGATGAGGCGAGAAAGAGAAACCTGATGGAAAGCTGGAAGGATGGGAGAGAGGAGGGGGAGAAGGGAAGGCAGCAAATGGAGCATGCTAGGAGAAGAGGGAGTAAGATGAGGAGCAAAGGAGAGCAAGGAGGAAAGAACGAGAGGGAGTGATGGGATAAAGGGTTAGGGTAGCTGGTCAGTTTGGCCCATTCAGGCTCCCGTGCTCAGACGAGGCTTTATGGTGCCAGTAGAGCCTTCGCTGCCGCTGCAGTGTTCACCTAAACGATAGACATCACCACTCAGACAGTAGCATGTCACACGTGCTGATGAAGAGAAGTCAAAACCAGAAGACCAGAAACTGTTTTTACAAAATTCTTTTGACAAAAAAGTTTTCAAACAGTTCCAACATCCGTGTGTCTCTGAGCTTCTGTGCAGCATTGTCATTAAACGTGCCAAAAACAGGCATGACTGTGCTCACACGATGCACTGCAAAGATGGCCTCACGATGTGAGGATGGTCACGTGACACCCGAGACTCTCGCAACGCAGCGAGCATAAGGACGGCCTTAGCCCCAAACCAAACGCCAGAGCAGCTCAAACTGCAGTTCCTCTAGTGTCCACCGGAGGCTCCAGCAGTCAGTCCCCATCGACTCAGAATCAGAAAGGGTTTTATTGCCAAATGTTGAGCAGGTTTACAACATTAGGAAATTGCTGCGGTGCTTAGTGCAAACATACTGTCATATAACGCTTAAATAGACATAAAAATAAGAATTAAAAGTGCTAAGTAGATAGATATATACATGAGTGCAGGTGGTGATGAGTGCCAAACATGGAATGATGCAGTGAACACAGACTCCCATGTTAAATACGTTTAGGGCCTGATACAGGAGAGGAGAGGTTTGAATTGAGTTGGGTCTGTGGGACACACATGTGGGTGGTTTCTTGGTGTCGCTCACTCGAGGAGGACACAGCTGTACTGCTGCAGCTAACGGACGGACCTCCTGAAATCGGCTCAGGAAGCCTCGTAACTGAGAACAGGCAGCCTTGATGCTCTCGCTGTCACAGACGTGCTTCGATACAAACTCGGGCTAAAAGGACAGAACGACGGGGCTCATGTTTTTACCTCAGAGCTTTTGACAAACAGCCCGAGCTGGTGTCGGGTAAGAAATAAATGATAATTGTAAGTATTTAACACATTAGAGTCCACTGTCCTTATTCAGATGGTTTTATTTTCATTTTTTTAACATGAAATGAGTAACTTGAATGTTTTAGCATCTTTTTCCTTCAGCAGATTCTTGAAACGTTGAGTTTGCATGTGTGAAATTAAATCCACTTTGTTTTTCATCCTGATTTTCACGACGGCTCAGATTTTATCAGCTCGTTCAGGCCGAGTGGAAAGTTTGATGGAGTGGAGCTCAGACTGAGAGGTTAGAAAAATGTCCGTTTGATTTCACAGAAATATTCTTTCAGCCTGTCCAGGTTGTGATTTGATTTTGATGGAACTCAGCAGAAGGAAAAAGCACCTCCGTCCATCCCTCCACCCCAGTCCCACTAATATTCTCCTGCACCACCGCCCCTGATGCCCATCTCTCTCATTACTGCATTTATTTATTGAGCGCAGGAGCTGCTGGCTCCTCCAATCAGCTCTCAGTAGTGTTTATTTAGTCTGTCGCCGCCGCTCCTCCAGCACAGGAAGTGGAGGCGCATTAAAGCTTGATTATTGATGTCTGGCCCCTCACCCTGCAGTCCATCGAGAGGGGGGCAGTATTGGGGCTGGATTATTAATGCCTTCACCCCACCTCTCCCTCCCTGCCAGCATCCAGTGTCGTTTTACAGCGTTTTTACAGCTCTCGGAGGAGCTGGAAGGTCTGTAAATCAGAGTGGAGCTGCCCGGGAGTTTCTCTCCTCAGCGAGCTGGTAGCATTAAAACTGACTGAAACATTTAGGCCACGTGACTGAACAACACATGTTCGGCTTTTGTTTTTCCTGTAACGGGAAGTGGGGGAAGTGCTGAAAGCTGCCATCAAATACTTAAAAAATAAAAAAAGATTTACCTGCTGACTCACAGGCCGGTCTGCTTCTGGTTGCACTGGGACAGGCCAAACTCAAACGTACAGATCCGAGCTGAAAATCCTTCTGTGGATCCACAAGGATGCCTGTGAGTGCTTTTTTAGAACACTAAGACGACTCACAGGTTTTGTGATTCCAGCTTGATGTGTATTTGTGAAGATCTCTCCACAAACGTCCAGCGATCTGCATCGATACCAGGAGCTACAACCACAGGATCGGGTTTCCTGCCTTTAACTGGGCAGCGTGGCTGTGACTGCACATGTAGGCACAGCTGTTAACGAATCTTTGTTGTTTGAAGAAACGCCTTTTATATTTGGGTAAATGAAACCCTGACCACAGAACGCCAAAAACAAATCATTAATCAGCCCCATTTATGGTCATTCTGACATCATCATCGTGGAGCTGAAACAAGTACAAAAGCAGCTTGAGCTCTGAAACGCTGACGTTCACGAGAGCATCCAGAACAAGCTGTCAGACAGGAAGCTACGCCAGCAATAATAAAAGTAATCAGAGTAAAACTGTGTATCCTGAGCCTCCAGCACAGATATCATTTTACTTCATAGTTTTATGGCCGAATGAAAAGTTGTTATACCCGAAGCCGCCCTGTTCCATAAAAGCCTTTTAAAGGACTGTTTCTCCACAAGTCTTAACCCGCTGCTTGGGTTTCATCCCACCAAATTTCCCAGCATCCCCGGAGCAGCGTGACCTCAAATTCCTTCCCCTGGGGGGGCAGCTATGGCTCAGTGGTTCCCTATAAGGGCGGTTTATTCTGTACAGGTGGGACTGCCAACAATACCTCCTTTCATTCCCACCATCACGGTGAATGTTCCTCCTCCAGGACGCCGGCGTGACGTCCAGCTCGCCAGAGCAGCTACGCTACATTAACCTCTGTTAGCTGAGGAGACGAGAGAGGGAGGGGTTAGGGTGTGGGTTTGAATCCCACTGCAGGCAGCACCTTCATTTATGGAAGCCCTGTTTTTGAATTTAGACGTTCTGTTTTACGGGTCTGGGGAAATCCAGAGTGAATAAATCTGCAAACATCACCTTTAACTTTGTTTTCTGGCCTTTCAAAGCTGATGAATAACAGCTGATGAGTCATAAAATGACGTGCCCACGCGAAGGTCTCTGCTCTTATCTCACCCCGTGCTTTCATTCGGTTATTCTCCTGCTTCAGATTTGAATGCTTCTCTTCCTTTGAACACATCCACAGTGTTTCGTTACTTGTGTAAAGAAAGAGATTTAATCTGGCAGCTGGTTCCCAAAGTAGGGTTGGAGGGCCCCTCCAGGGTCGCAGGTCACAGAGAATAGAAGTACACAGGAGTAGTACCTGCTCAGTTTACATGTGTGCAGATTATGTACCAGCACTCACTGATGAGTTTACGTTTGAATTTTAATAATGGGCAAAAAGCATCTGTGGACGTCGGAGAGCACCTGTGCAGCTACGCAGGTGACGCAGGGATTTGAAGCCCTGAAGGCTCAAATGCAGAATTTCAGGTGAGCTGTTGAGTTTTTTCTTTCTCTGCTCTACGTGAAGCGGTTCTTCTTAAACCGTGTGTGAATGGCTGAATGTAGTGTAAAGCGCTTTGGAGTCCTTAGGGACTGAGTAAAAGCGCTATACAAATGCAGGCCATTTACCATTTTAAACACTGGTTTTACCTGCGCACACTTCCTGTCATGTGATTAAGACCTCTGTGCTGATTGGTGCTTGGAGCTCAGCTGCTCTTTTCACAGATGGTTGTTACTGTTTCTTCTCGTGTTAGCATCGATGAATATTCATGCTCAGAGTCGTGGGAGTGCTGTGAGGACGTCCTAATGTGGCAGTAGCCCAGAGTTCCTGTGTGTGGATTGGTTACCTGAGTGGTTGGTTCTTCTGAACCATGTGCTGCTCAAAGGCGTCGCTGTGCAGACGAACCTGAGTGGACAGACTGTTTGTAGCCAGCGGCTGCTGGAGGGTTTTGTGCTGTAAGTTCAGCCTGTTTACTGTAAACAGCTGCGGAGGATGAGGAGGCCGCCGCAGCCCGAGTCTGAGCCGATTATCTCGGCCTGCAGTGGGTTGGAAGTTTGATATCTGCTGGTATGAGCGCCATGCTGAAGAAAGGCGTTTGTTGTTGACTGCAGCAGAGCGAGAAGTTGGAGACGAGTCTGAACACGATGAGGAAGAGGAGGAGGAGTGAAAGTTCACCCGCAGCGTTTGTGAACTGCGTCTGAGGATCTTCCTGCGAGGTGACAGATTCAGTCGTTTGTCTCTCTGGCGTCTTGGTCTCCACGGCGACTTTGTGTGTTTTTGTGCGTTTCAGTTGTGATAACAGCCGTGGGTGTTTTCAAAGGGAAGTGGACGTGTCAGGCGATTACCGGCTGGGGGAGGCGTGCTTCCTGTGCCGAGGGGGTCGCAGCAGATGGTCTGTCCCGAGCCTGCCTCGACTTGCCCGCCCCGTCTGACGGCGTTATCGCCGCACGCCGTCGGCTTTAAATGGAGCGAAGAGCCGCAAACAAACTGGAGGTTTTGTTGTGACGAAGAGGTGAAGAATTTTTCACTCTGTGATATCGACTCAGAGACGCCCACACACACACACACCTTTAGTAAATCCTGAGTGTGAATGTTCGGGCAGGGCGGGACTGGAGGGTAAAAAGATGTCGTCTCTCTAACACGCCGTCCAGTTTTGTTTTCGTTCGTGTCCAGAACATCGTGGATCAGCTTTAGGTGGAACTAACTTGCTAACTTCCTGCTAAACGTTGTAATTCTGTTAAAGTGGAATTAGCACATAGTTTACCTCCGTTGCCTCGCAGCATAAAACCTAATAACAGATTGACCAATCACAGCACAGCTCCTGTGTCCCACCAACACAAGGTTTATTGGATGGATTCAGCTTGTTTTCAGTTTTAAAGATTTGTTTATGACTTTATTGCAGTTATGAAAATGGGTGTACTTCAGACTGTGTCGTGGGGTTGACTTGGGTGGGTGGCTGTGGGAGTGTGAGGAGCCAAAACCCCCCAAATCAATAATTCAGTGATGATAAATAATGTTAAGCATTATTTAATTAAATGGGTCATGAGTCACATTGGCAGCTTCAGCCTTCCATACATGATGACACATTCTGCTGTTTGTGTAGACAAACAGCAGAATGTGTCTAAATGTGCTTTCTTGCATTAATGTTTAGTAAATATTAATAAACCGTTCAGCGATGCCTGTCCTCGGATTTGAAGCCGTGTTTGTCGTGTACGCTCGACCCGCCCTGGGCGCCGTCCCGTGTGTGCGTCTTTGTTCTCCGTCTCTCTGGAGATGTGTGAAAAGTGGGTCACAGGTCGGACCCGTTTGAGGCCCGAGGGCAAATAAAAAGTGACAGACACCGGCCACGCATCGCCGCTAATTCCCTCGCACACCCCTCTGGCCCTCTCTCGGCGCCCACTAATTGCGACGTTACGTTATTAGAGCTGCGCAGGACCCGAGCGTCGGTAATTGCAGAACATCCCCGGACAAATGGTCGGGTAGTTAGTCGGGCCCTGGAGGCCAGCGCCGGGCGGCCAGGGTCACTAGGTCACGGCACGCTGAGGAGCATGCTCTCATCATCATCATCATCATCATCATCGCTCTCATGTGAGCAGGTGATTCTAATGTTTTGGCCCAAAGTGTGTGTGTGTGTGTGTGTGTGTGTGTGTGTGTGTGTAAGTGTTTTGGAAACGCACCTTTTTTTTGAAAGAAGTGTTATTAAAGTTAATAACTACAACGCTGCAGAAACAGAAAGCTGCTGAAGCCGCTCGTTTCGTACAGGATCAACTGAGGGGCTGCGTCGAGGCCCAGGATCAGATAAAGGAGGATTATTTTCACCGGAGAATCATGCAAAGCTGCCGTAGGAGAGCAGGGAGGAAAGCTCTGGAGCTGGAAGAGCGCAGAAATGTTTCCTCTGAGAATCGTGAGCACCTACAGTGTTCGAACACCAGAGAGATGAATAATGAAACTAATTATAATAAAAGAGGGTTGTCTGTAGTGCTCTCTCGCCCTGTGACAGCGGGGATGGATCTGAGGCTTTCCTGATCAGCTGATGTTGAAGTCTTACTGAATCCCCTATCTCTCTCTCTCTCTCTCTTCTTCAGGGTTTTGGACCCACAGAGCCTGTGAGACCCAGGAGGACCTGTTTTTGTGATATTGCCCTTCACCCCATTACCTCCACCCTCCCCTTGCCTCTATCTGGAGCTCCTCCCTGCTCCTCAGACTCCTGCCGTAGAACAATAACACTATCTTCTCCACGCCCAGACCAGCACTTCAGAAGGTCTTGTTGACGGTGTGGGACCCAGTCGGGTCGGTCCGGGCCTGCTGCAGGATGCCAGGTCTACCGGTCTGCGTGGCGGTGACGGCCGTCGCTCTGCTGCTGTCCCTCAGAACTGACGGTAAGATGTTTAAAAGCTGGTTGGAGTGAGCAGCTGTGCCAGTGTTTGTTTTTCAGTGTCACAGAAACACAACGGACAGAGATGATGGTGACCGTCATCAGAACCAGCACCAGGCAGCGTGTTTCTCACAGGGTCAGACTTAGAAACAGGAAGTGAAAGGCCACATGTTTAAGGCTTCATATGTCAGCTACATGATCCAGTTATTAGTGGACAAACCTGTGCTTTTATTCTGAAAGTTTAGCTGCTGTTAATCACTGAGCTTGGGCTCTTCCTGCTTCACGTTTTGTTGCCAGTGACCTCATCAGGCTGCGGTTTGGTGACAGCTTCCTGTCTCCCGGTCACATGGACTCCACCTGAGCTCCATCTTTTTTTTTTTTATTAATCGTTTCTCGTGTCTTTTGTGTGATTGCGATGGTCCCAGTTAGTGTCGCTGGGCTCAGACGTGTCCTCTCTGACCCACGAGCTGCTCGGTTACTCATTAACCCTTCAGTTTGTCCTCGGCAGATAAGCGCTACTTCAGGCGACGTTAGCATACAGAGTCGCCGTGGGGCTCGTCTGTAAGCGGCGCCCCCCTCCCTGTGCACACAGCAGCCTTTTGTTTAAGCTGTTTTTAAGTGTCTGCCGACCGATAAGGACAGAAACAGAAATGTCACGCCGCTCCTCCTGCTTCCGATAAAATATTCCCAGCAGCTTCTTCCCGCACATTGAATTCGGCATCTGTGGGTTATTCACAGGGGAGACTTTTCCAGATCGATGGCAGCCGACGTCTGCTCGATGTTTGCAGGTGGAGACGAGCTTCACTGAAGCTGCTGTTTGGATCCTTTTAAATGTATTATAATCATAAACATGCATTTAAACCGCTTTAACCTGACAGCTGATGAAGACACATGTAGTCCCTGAGATGTGCCGTCTGCACGCTGCTTTGGGCTGAGGAAGTAAGAAAACGTACAGAAAATATCGATCGCTGTGTGGAAGTAACTTTACTGTAAACTGTGGGGGAAAAGAAACAGACAGGCGTTAATAAAAAGGCTGTAAAACCGATGAAAATGCCGTAAAAGTTCCGACTTTATGGCCGGGTTCTTTGGCATTTCCACATTTTCCTTCCTGTGGCCCACATTGGACCCTTTGTAAGGCCGGTTGTGGCCCGTGGGCCTTATGTTTGAGTCCTTTGTTCTGTAACTTTGTCTCAGGGCGGAGGAGGCGTTCCAGCTTGGCGTGGATCTGAGTTAGAGGATGTGAGAGAGGTCGTCCCCTCCCTCGCCACTCTCTGACCTCCAAACACCCAGAGTCCGCTGATAAGAGCCGGCTGTAATCTCAGGAAGGGAGCGACTCTCCGCCGTCTTATCAAACTGTTTTTCCATCCACCTTCTCGCATGCTGACTCCGCCTTCACTCCGTCAGGAAGCCACTTGTGTCTGTGACGTTTACAAAGTGACGGCGAGGTGGAGCTGACGTGTTAACGTCACTGCTCTGACTCAGACGGAGGCTCGTCAGCCAATGAGCAGCTCTCTGAGTGTCTGTAAATTTACCAAAAACGCCGTCTTCAGTCTGAGCCCATAAACCATCAGGAAAGAGTCGAGGTCGGACACAGGGACGACTTCCTGGGCGCCACAGCTAGCGCCCCCTGGTGGCCAGGTGAAAAGCTCGTCGTGTTCAAACGGAGACTGCGTCCACCTTTAATACTGTGTGTGCGTTTGTTCAATGACGAGTTTTTACTGATCAGTCAGGATCTTTCAATAAGTACCTTGTACACCTGCGACAGGTGAGCTGAGACACGCTGGGCAGTGAAATGTGTCATAGATGCTCTGCTGTCCCGAGCTCGTGTCCCCGTGTCCGTGACGATTCGCTGTGACATCATCATACCTGAGTTAGCTGCTCACACACACCTGTGACTTTAAAGACACTGGATGTGAAAATAAGTTCATAGTAATATTTGAGCCGTTGTTCTGAGGAGAAAGCGGATCTATTTTCTTCACAGCGAGGGCTGGAGCGGCGCTCTGAGCCCCTCCCCTCCCTGCAGGAAGCTGTTGAACTGATTGTTGCCGCTCTCACTTCCTCTCTGCACATTAACCGTTTCCTGTACGAGCTGTTGGCGGCGCTGCACTCTCCAAACAGCCATTGTTCTCCGGAAATATCCGTCAATCCCTCCGGATACTTATTCACCCTTGGAAGCGGTGTTTGTTTCCTCTCTGCGGACCCTGCCGTGGCGGCGGCGGCACACTTCATATTTTATTTTGGAGGGCAGAGTCAGTTGAATGTTGGGGGCGGGGCTTCTCTCTAAAGCAGCATAAACACAGGTAATCACAGCACATTCTCCCACCTGCTGTCAGGCTGTGGCTCAGTCATTCGTTCATCTGATCTTTGAGTTATGATAAAGGTCACTGCCGTCTGTTGGCCATCTTTATCCCGAGGATGTTGAAGAAACCAAAGATGAGCCTGTGGATGGGCGGGTCAAGTCCATGGTTGTCTTTCATTGGCCAGCAGATTTCCTGATGAGACGGCGAGCTGCAGGGTCCAAACCAGCTGCTCCCCCGGGGCTGACGGGCCATCACACTCGCCGTTGTCCTCGGAGACGTGCCGTGTGCACTGCGAGCTGCTGTGCCGCTGGAAGGCGTGATGGTCGGTTTCACACTGATGGGCGGAGCTGCTGCTGCGGAGAGACTTTGTTTGCTTCTAGTTTTGACTTCCTCTCCTCCGTCAGCGCTGTCAGTCAGGCGAGGCCCCGCCCTCTCAGCAGTGGTTGACTTGGTACAGAGCTGTGGTGACATCACAGTGAATCCACAAACCTCCTGCAGCACGACGCCGCGGCTGTTGGGAGCAGCTCCTCGCGCTCTTCCTGCTGCGTCCGTGTTTCCGTGTTAACTCCTACTCAGACTCCTCGCGTCCTCTCCACGGCGCTGCTCGTTGTAGGGTTATAACGAGGTTGTTAATTCGCTCGCTGGGAAGCTTTTCAGCTGCTCTCTGTCACCTTGGCAACACGAATGCATAAACATCCCCGGCAGGAAGTTGGTGAGGAGGAGGAAGGGAGGGAGGCGGTGCTCGACGGGCTCGCGTTGTAAAAGTGGAGACAAACAAAGGAGGAGCCGAGTGAGAGGATCCACATGGTTTAGATCAAAGGGTTATATTCCCGTTTCTATGGTTTCACGGGAATATTTTCCTTACAGGAGACAAACTGTCACCACTGAGAATGAAGGAAAGATGGAGGCCTCCACCTTCAGACAGCACTCAGGTCACAGTGATGCCCACAGGAGGCAGCCGGGACACAGGAAACCATGTTTCATGACGAGTCCACAGTGGGAATAAGGACGAAGAGATTATAAATAAAATAACACGTGGAGTTAGAGCATAAATGAGGAGTCGTGTGTTTCTGCTCAATATTCAAACGGTCACAGCTGATGTTTACAACAAGTGTGAGATTAAAATCAATCAAACCTTAAAGCTGTTTATTGTAAATAAGTTAAGAGCTGATGTTGGCGTGACGGCGAGCAGAGCGGGATTAGGACATAATGTGGGAGCTCAGGTGTGTGGTGGGCAGGTAACTGTGACTCAGCACAGGCAGTAATTAAAGACTCGTGTGTTTGATTACAGACTGCAGACGGTTCAGTGTGTGAATTATAAAGCTGAGCTTTTTCACCCAGAAGGTTAAAAATAATTTAAGTTAAAAATCTAAAAGCTGGAAATCATCTGACAGGAGAAATCAGTGAGCAGACTGATGCGACTGCAGCTCATCTCAGCTTTCAAACAACCGTCTCCATCATTTAAAGTCTTTTTTTTTTTTTTTTTTTCTGCTGAAAAAAAATCGGCGAGCAGTGATGTCATCATTGTCTAGACCTGAAGGCCCTCATGAACCGCCCCCTCGGGCCTCTGATTGGGTGAAAGGCAGCGACGGGTGGAGCCTCTGCTCTGCCTCTGTCCACATGTGTGCTTAATAATTGTGCCGGCCGCCGGAGTGGAGACTGAGGTCTGGCAGAGAGGACGCTGGGTAATCTGACTCCCCCTGCGTGCTCTTAAAGTGGCAGCGCGGCTTGAGGGCGGAGCACGGTTGGAGCAGCCGGTGTGGTCCGAACAGAAACAGCGACATTAGGCCGCCTCGACGGCGAGCCTTGCAGGAGGAGGAACGTCCAAACATGTGAGAGCGAGAGGCGTTCCCCAAAGAAAACGAACAGGAAGCAAGTGATGACGTGCTGCGAGGCGTCGCAGACGCACGCTTTCACAACTTCAGATAATAAAAACAGGAAACAGACGATAACTGAAGAGCTGAGAGAGACGATCCAGCTGTTCTGCATCCAGGTGTTTGTTTTACCCCGTCACATGATCGCATGATCAGTTTCTTTGAGGTGATTTTGCTCAGGATGAACTTTTGTGTTGCTCTCGGAGGGAAACGGAAACGATCAGCACATGAAAGCTGTGATTCGGTAACAGCGACTCTCGGGGAGGGGCAGGGGGAGGGCGGGACTGGAGGTGAGCTACCAGCAGGTAGTTCATGTCCAGGCATGACGGCGTGCACGTCCACATGCCGTCTTTACTCTGAGGAAGGAAGGAAGGTGACGAGGTGTTTGAAAGTGATCTGAAAGACAAATACAGGAGGAGGAGGAGTAACGTGAAGGAGAGCGGTGGCGTCAGCGCAGAAGGAGGCGCGGGGATTAGAGGAGGACTGAGATAAAGAGCAGACAGCTGATAAGAACCATCGTCCCCGTCTCTGCCTTTGATCCTCTCTCTGAAGGCGAGCCGCCACTCATACCGTCACTGTCATTATATTAATGCTGTATCCTGTATATATCGTACATACTATTGTTTGAGTACTTACGATTGTTTTTTTGTACTTTTTATATTTTACATTTATATTTATTATTGAAACTTGCACCAAGGGAGTGGCACTCCAATTTCGTTGTACTCTGTACAATGACAATAAAGGCTATTCTATTCTATTCTATTCTTCTATTCTATTCACTCGCGCCCATAAAAACCGTCAAACTTTATTTCTGCTCGGCGATCTCCGACCCGCCGTCTTGTTTGCTGTGGTCCTTATACGGAGCCGTCCTGCTCCTGCTGTCGTCAGCTGATGGAGGAGAATGTTTCACCTCCTGCAGGAGTCACTCCGAGCTGCTCTCAGCCGTCACCAAAGACTAAAAAATGTTTTAACTTCTGTTTGTTTCGTGTCCAGCCGCAGGTCAGAACCCGGACCACGTCCTGCAGGGGACGGGGGTGAAACCCGAGGCCCGGCGCCCTGGCGACAGCCCCACCATCGCACCTGAGGACCTCCCTCGATCCCTCAGCTGCTACTGCTCGGGTCACTGCCCGGACGACGCCATCAACTACACCTGCCAGTGAGTAGAAGCAGCGCAGTAGAGTCTGTCACTGCTGAGTAGAGTCCTCGTTGCTCCATCATGATGATGATGATGTCTGTCTTCAGGACGAACGGTCAGTGTTTCGCTATCATCGAGCAGGACGAGCATGGAGATGTGCAGCTCACCTCCGGCTGCATGAAGTATGAAGGCTCTCACTTCCAGTGCAAGGTGAGCCGGTCTGTGTGGGCGTGTCTGTCACTTTTCTCGCCTCTGTGTCTCCTCCCTCCTGACCTGCTGTTGTGATTGGCTCCGTTTGCTCGGCAGGACTCCCCCAACGCTCAGACCAGGAGGACCATCGAGTGCTGCAACACAGACCTGTGCAACAGAGACCTGCAGCCCACGCTGCCCCCGCTGGCCCCCACCGGTAACGTGGAACACAGATGCAGGTGTGAAGCAGGTGAGCTCGTGAAGCTGCACAGGCGACTAATGTGTGTGTGTGTGTGTGTGTGTGTGTGTGTGTGTGTGTGTGTGTGTGCGCGCGCGCAGAACGAAGCCCCCACTGGCTGGCCTTCCTGATCTCCATGACGGTCTGCTGCTGCACGCTGATCTGCATCACCGTGGTTTACTACTACAGGTAAGAGCTCACCTGGCAGCGACCGGCACACCTTCGAGTCAGCAGAGACTGTTGGACCTGCTGCTGTCGGCGGGGAGAGGCGGCGATGCAGACTTCAGTTTAGTTGGAACGCAGACATGTCTGTAGCTCATTGGCTTTCACTTCCTGTTGATGTCTGATAGGACGATAGCCGTGCATAAATCACCTGACGTGGGCTGGTGTAGTGAATTCTTACTGCTCGTAATGATCAGTCACTAAATGGTTCAACCAGCACACAACACACACTAACACATCCAAGGCAATAATGAAGTAACTAACAGCAACATCAGGAAATCACATGTGAAATGAATACGAGTAAAATCAAAATAATGTGACTGAAAGTGAGCAGAAAGCAAAACTGCAAATATTTCATGTCAAATTTGAGCCTAAAAAAAAGACGTCAAGTTAAAGAGAAAGTGCTCCTTAGCTCAGGCTTTTATTTTGGAGTCATTCTCAGAGTAAAACTGACAGCTTCCTGTTTACATTTTCTTCACTTTTACCTGTAGTAAACACACACAGACATTTTTATTATGCTCACTTTGGACCCTTTTGTAAAACTGTTGATGAATCAAACTGAGATGTGTGTGTGTGTGTGTGTGTGTCTGTCTGTCTGTGTGCAGGTATAAGTTTAAGAGCGACCGGCAGCGGTATCATAAGAACCATAAGGACCAGGAGCACGATGTCTTCATCCGGGAGGGCGAGTCGCTCAGAGACCTCATTCATCAGTCTCAGAGCTCAGGCAGCGGCTCAGGGCTCCCCCTGCTGGTAGGAGCTACAAACACACCTGCTCTGATTTAAAGAACAGTCAGCACCAGCAGTGACTTTACTTTGTTCTCTATTAGAATTTATTTTTGTTTCTTTGAGTTTTATTTTATCTGGTAGTTTCAGTTTGATTACAAGTGAAGGTTGTTTCACCTGTGATGTCATCGCTGTCATTGATCAAAACGGCGACGCTGGCTGCGGCGGAGGACGCTCGAGGGTCAAAGAAGAGGCTCACACACTAATACAGAGCTTTGTTTTTAAAACGGGTCAAAGGTCACAGACCACGTTAACGACCAGGAAACTCGGAGCGCCCTTCTGAAACTTCCTTTCTGCGTCCTCAGGTGCAGCGGACTATCGCCAAGCAGATCCAGATGGTACGTCAGATAGGAAAGGGGCGGTACGGCGAGGTGTGGCTGGGCCGCTGGAGGGGAGAGAAGGTCGCCGTAAAAGTCTTCTTCACCCGAGAGGAAGCCAGCTGGTTCAGGGAGACGGAGATCTACCAGACGGTCCTGATGAGGCACGAGAACATCCTCGGTAGGCTCGTGCGCCAAACACGCCCGCGTTCTCACGAAGTTACGGTGCAGGTCATGTGACCCGCGGTAAGCGAGTCGTGGGTTCTGAGCAGCTTTATGATGCCGTCCGAGCCCGAGGACTCAGAGCGTTCAACACGCCAATTTTGATTATGCACGGCGCCGCTGCCCAGCAGAAACAGCTGAACGATTATTTCAGCTTCATGAAAGTTCAGAGTGTCGGAGGAGAGAGACCGCGTTAACCACGGGCCAATAAGAAATGGTCTCCGGGTGCCTGAGGCGAATATAAAGTAAATAATGTCAGGTGGATGTTTTTACCTTCCTCCTCTGCAGGCTTCATCGCGGCGGACATTAAGGGCACGGGCGCCTTCACGCAGCTCTTCCTCATCACAGACTACCACGAGAATGGCTCGCTGTACGACTTCCTGAAGCTGACCACGCTGGACACGCAGGCGCTGCTGCGGCTCGCCTACTCGGCCGCCTGCGGCCTCTGCCACCTGCACACGGAGATCTACGGCACGCAGGGCAAGCCGGCCATCGCCCACCGCGACCTGAAGAGCAAGAACATCCTGATCAAGAAGAACGGCACCTGCTGCATCGCCGACCTCGGCCTCGCCGTCAAGTTCAACAGGTTCGCGTTTGCTCCGTGGTGCATTCTCAGGCTGTTCTGGCCTCAGCTGACCTAACCTCTCGTTGTGTTGCCATAGTGACACGAACGAAGTGGACATCCCCCTGAGCACCCGGGTGGGGACGAGACGCTACATGGCCCCCGAGGTCCTCGACGAGAGCCTCAACAAGAACCACTTCCAGGCCTACATCATGGCCGACATGTACAGCTTCGGACTCATCGTCTGGGAGATGACCCGACGCTGCGTCACCGGGGGTACGCACAAACAAACGCACACTCACACACACCAGAAGAAGAACGTCAGCTGCTGTTGGGCGCGTCAGCCGCTCTGACGTTAATACAGGTGTTGTTTCCTGTGCAGGTATCGTGGAGGACTACCAGCTGCCGTACTACGACACGGTGCCCTCTGACCCCTCGTATGAGGACATGCTGGAGGTGGTGTGTGTTAAGGGCCTGCGGCCGACGGTGTCTAACCGCTGGAACAGCGACGAGGTGAGGCTCGGACTACTTCCTGTCTGCTTTGTCTCTCTCCCGACTGTCGAGGATGTTTGTTTTATTCCAGCCTGATGGGAAAGTTCGAGCTTTTGATTCAAAACAGCAGCCAATACCAGGACTACTTCCTATCTGACCTAACCACCAAACGTATTCCTCCGCTGACCTGTCGCCGGTCTCTTTCTGCCATCCTCATGTCTGAACTGTGTGTGCGGATAAATACGTTGGCGATGCGGTCAGACAGGAAGTGTTCCCGTGCCGGCGGCAGAGAGTTGGGTGTCACAATGATGGTGTCAGAGCGGCTGTGTTCTCGTGACTTCCTGTTCGTCCTTTAACGGCGTGTTTGTGTCCGCAGTGCCTCCGGGCCATGCTGAAGCTGATGTCAGAGTGCTGGGCTCATAACCCCGCCTCCCGCCTCACCATCCTCAGAGTGAAGAAGACGCTCGCCAAGATGGTGGAGTCCCAGGACATCAAGATCTGACCCCACCCTCCTCCAGACTCACCTCAACCTCCGCCCCAGACCGCCTCTTCATCAGGGGGATGAAGGGGAGGAGCTAAAAGAGCAAAGGACCCATCTCAGGGCTGAACTGTGTCTCCTCCTCTTCCTCCTCCTCTCTCTGCGCCGAGTGACGCTTTCTGTGAAAGCCAAACAAAAGATACAGACGACTTCCTGAGGGGGGGCGGAGCTTTCATTCCTCATGAATGAACTGAGATTTTTTTTATTTTTTTTTTTTATTTGAGGACCCACCTCGCCGAGCTTCCTCCACCTCCGCCTGTTTGAAAATGTTTTCTTTGTTTCTCTTCAGGACTGAGTTCTCCTGCCATATTAAGATATCATCTCCACGCTTAGTTGAATATAAGCAGAATAAGGTACTATAATAACATGTGAATTTAAATGTGTAAATAAACGTTATCTTTAGATGCCGTGCCTGCTCGTGAGAGGAGTTCAAACCAGAACACTATGCTGCAGTGGTGTTGACGTCCGGCCGACTCCTCGGAGACGCCGGCGGGAGGTCGCGGGGTCAGCACGGAGACGTCTGCCGTCCTGTTCGTCTGTCTGTCTGATGAAATTTAAAAAACAAAACAAAGTGGCGCCAAACCCGAAGAAGACCTTCACGAAAATCTCAGCGACGTAACCGCTTTGAAAGGGGACTTATTCTGCTCAGAGTGGCTTAGTATGATTAACCCTTTGAAATAGTACTCTTTTGTCTCACACAGCTCACTGTCTTCTGATTGGCCACCTTCTGGAAGCCAGCAGAGGGGCAGTACCTTATGTTCGAGAGTTCCTCCACCTCTTGCTGGCGTAGATGAACTGTAAATCTGGCTTATTTTATTTTTAAAGTAATCCGGTTTTATGGGATATTTGCCCTTTTTAAGGCCCACCTCCCAAAGCCTGACTTTATTCTGATTAGCCAGGTTCTGGAAGACTGCCGAGGGGTCGCTTTATCACTCCTTTTTAAAGCAGTGTAATAAATTTGACTGCAGCTCGTCTGCAGGGCAATTGTGAGCCATCGGGGTTGAATTATATTTAAGACTTTGATTTCATTGACTCTGGACCAACCCTAGCGCGGCCCCTGTGGATGAGGAAGTCCACAGAGGGGGGCGTTGTTGAGGTTTGAACTCAACAAGACATGGATTATTTTTACATAAGTTTATGTCATCATATGAAACTGCATACAGTCAAGTTGGTCGTTATGTGAGTCAGAAAGTAAGAAAGCAGAACAGGTCCCCTTCGAGCTGATTGGCTTATTGCTGGTGAGTTTTCTTTAATCATTAGGAATATTTGGGAAACTGGTTCCGGATGTTTTTAGCCTAGCTTAGCACAAAGACTGGAACCTCGCCTCATCAACTCTGGATGTGTTTATAGGGTTTCTCGGACACGTAGAAATTAAACTGTAAGAATTGCTGTTTTAGCAGCGGTGCCACTAAGCTAACAGTTTGTGCTAAGCTAGGCTACGGTCGCTGTTAGCGGTTTCGTGTCGGCGGCAGTGGGTTCGCATGTTGGCTGCTCGTGAATGAGGCTAACGTTCGTACAGCAGCTATTTAAGCAGTAACCTTAGTGTGTCTGTAATTAAAGCTCAGTATAGAAATAATCTTGAATATGTAAAAGTCTTTTTGTTTCCTGCTGTTGGTGTTTTGTACAGCATCTGGTATGGTGCCTTATGAGTTTACCAACGAAATGAAAACTCTATATACAGTCTGTCCAATGTACCGATTTTTAAATAAATACTCTTATTTTAGTACACAAAGCCACAGCGTCGCTCTGCTTCTTTCACACCCGAGCTTTTACTTTGAAAATCCTGCATTTAATCCCTTTGTTTCTACCAGCAAAAGAAATTTGGGATTGACTTTTCTCATTTTACTTCTCATGTTGTCAGTGTGCTAATATTCAGAGATTTAGTCAAAATTAAAATAGTAACTTATTACATTTCAACTTTTACCAACTCAAACTTTGTAACTTCCCATTTGAAGTTATTCATTTTAATTTATAAAAACTATTGGAGAAAATATTTTATTTCTAATGGAAAACAAAGGTTAACTAATAAATATCACTAATACAATTTTCAGGTAATTCAGATTTATTTAAAAACATACCTTAAAATCCTATAAAAATCTAGTCAAGATTTTAAATGTTCATTTCCAATAAAGAGATCAACTTTACTACAGGATTCATGTGATCCAAGTTTTAAATTTTGGCATTGACATGGATACTTCAACATTTTAAAAGTTTTAACTTTAAAAATGTTTTTGATCCCATGTCAGTGACAAAATGATCCTGGGACTGAAACTTAAATTTCCATTTAAGTTTTGAACTTTGATTCTGAAACTTGTTGCATTAGAATTAATATTTAACTTAAGTTTATAATTTTGACTAAAGAATTACTCAAGTTTTTTGTAGTTTCAACCTTAAATCGTACTAATACAGATTAACCCTGATTTTACAGTCAGTTTTGGTTTCATCTAAACTTTGTCGTGAGCTTCCAAATGTTCTGTTTGTTGATTCTGCAGGAATCTCCAGGGGCCCGTTCTTCGTACGTCGCTTACTACATCCAAGATCAAATCATCGCGCTAACCGTGAGCTCGCTAATCCGGTTCCCCGAACACACCTGCTGTTGACGATTACTACAGCTGGACGCAGGAATGTGACATCACTGGGTGTCGTAAAAGGGGCTACGCATCGATAGTAGAAACATTGATCGGCAACCCGCTGATTGGTCGGCGAAAATGTCGAAGGGGCGTGCTCGGTATTTTCCGGCAGCAGAGCAAGAACTCATGAGTGAGGGATTTCAGGAGTTTCAGAGTTTAATTAAAACGCAAGAGAACACTGCAAAGGCTGCAAAAGCAAGGAGAGAGGGCTGGCAGAAAGTTGCTGACAAATCAAACTCGTAGGTAATTTAATAATAATAATAATAATAATGGATTGGGTTTATATAGCGCTTTCCAAGGCACCCAAAGCGCTTTACGATACCACTATTCATTCACTCCCACATTCACACACTGGTGGAGGCAGCTACGGTTGTAGCCAGGCTGCCATATCGCGCCATCGGCCCCTCTGGCCAACACCAGTAGGCGGTAGGGTAGATCTATCATATGACACTATATTGTCCAATATCATATGGCATTATATTATATTATAATATGTTATATTATATCCCCTTTCACATTAGAGCCACAACAGGACCCACAAGAACATGGGAACAAGTAAAAGTGGAATACAGGAGTATTCTACAGAATGGTAATATTTATCTCTTAGATTGCTTTGCGTCTCTTGGCAAGGTAATACTGGCCTGTAATACTCTGTTAGTTTGTTCATAACAGCAACCAAGAAAAGGGCAGAGGAAAAAAAGACAGGTGGTGGTCCTGCACCCCCTCGTCAACAAGTTGGTTAAGTAAATAATACCCTCACGGGAAAATCGATATCTCTCAATGAGCACACTGTCGCGCTGAGCTAAAGGATCCTGTCTGTCCCGCAATATACGCTGAATTCTGAGGACTCTCCTTATCAATCTTGCACCTTCCGCAATGGGTTGGTCGCGTATACGGACAGGACATGGCTGCGACAGACTTCCCAAATCCACCTTCGCTTTTATAGCCGTGGTCTCTCATCTTGATTACACGAAGTAATTTACAATTACTACTCTGAAATATGAATTACATCTGTAATAATCACATACATGTAATAGAATGTTAATAGTTCATTTCCCTTTTTTAGGAAATGACCTGTATGTATCTGTGTGACATCAATAAAAGGATCAAGTGCTGCATTATCTTTAGTTACATTGATAATATTTATTTATGGTGAAACAGTGGAAAAATATCGCTGTTGCTTTCGTATAAATGAAGCGGACATACCTGCGTGGCCGCGATCTAATCCTGTTTACATAAAGTAAACCTGCTCCCGAGCAGGTTTACGCTTACGGCTCTGTTGCTATGACAGCAAGTCCCGGATGAGCTTCGGGGAACCGACTGATCCAGGATCACGCGAAATCGTCAACAATCTAATCCGGCTAACCTACTTAGCGAGGTACGAAGAACGGGCCCCTGGTGAGCAGCCTGGTCATGTGACAACTACAGGTGGTGAACAGCTGTGGTGCGTTTCCAGCTGTGAGCAGTTAAAGCAGTGTCACAGTGACGTTGGTATCAAAGTGCCACCATATCCACGTGACTCAAGCATGACGAGGTTTTAACAAGTCAAACTGCAGTGCAGCACGGCCTTTCCACTACTTTAGTTTTGATGACCTGCGAGTAATAAACACCTGAAACTCTGGAGAACGGGTAAATCTGGCTGTTCACATGAGCTGCACGTGTCCGAGGCCTCTCACGTCACAGAAAATACGACTTAAAGCTCAAATCTGAAATTAGCGACGACCCGTTTAAACTACTTTAACAGAAACACAGTCACCATTTTTAGTCAAACATTTCTTTATTTATCATCCTGTCTACTTGTCCTCGGGTTTGTTGAAGCAGTAGGTGAGGCAGCACTTCCCGCAGTAGTGACGGTCAAAGTGGCTCGCCATGAACACGCCGGCGCCGCACTCGTCAGCGGGGCACTCGCGCCTCAGCCGGTGGATTTTACCGTTCTCGTCCACCTGAAGGAGGAAAAGTGTTGGTTTTAATGAAACCGAAAATGCACAAAACTCAAACTCCAGCGCATCTCCGGTGGCGTTTTTACCTTGTAGTATTTGAGCACGGCGAGCTTGACCTTCTTCCTCTTGTGCTTGTTCTTCTTGGGGGTGGTGTAGGACTTCTTCTTCCTCTTTTTGGCACCACCGCGCAGCCTCAGCACCAAGTGCAGAGTTGACTCCTGAAAACACCAAGAAACAGGCGTGAGAGGGACGCCAGACGACACAAACGCATAAAAACACGCTCGAGTTTGAGACTTGAATTTAACGCCGCCCCTTAGATGGGTCAGGGTGACAGGAAACCAGGGAGAACCTGGCAGACACAGCTGATGTTGCTGCATCTAATTCATGCCTTCAAACAAAAGTCACAAAACAACAAACTTTATTTATACAGCACATTTAAAAGCCAGTGGTGTACCAAAGTGCTTAACATGCAAGAGAATAGGATGAAGTAACCGGGAAGGATGACTGCTATGGCAAGGTACCAAAACATGCTGGCAGGCTGAATGGCATTAAACTAAGTGTAAAGGATAAAACAGTCAAATGATTAAGAATAAGCCGAAGATAAGAAGCATTAAGCTAACAACAAGCGTTAACTGGTAGAAAAGGCGAGAATAAATAAGTGGGTTGAAGGAATGGATGGAATCAGACTCGCGTATAGCGATGGAGGTTATTCCATAAATCGGGTGCAGCCAAGGCAAAATTCCTTGGCTGCACCCGAGCACAGTCCTGAAGGTGGAAACCGCTGAAGGCAGCACAGCCTGTGTGGGATCCACTGAGGATTCAGACTGGAGGTTTAAGCCTGCAGGACTCATTTAAGCCACCGGGGGGCGACAGACTCCAAAGCTGACCCAGTTACCAATTCCAGACCTGGATTTTCCCCCAAAAGTCAAATGAAAACCGGATTCCTGTCATCTGGACCTGCTGTGAGCCAACGCTGCCTCACATCACGAATCTGTTTCTAGTTCCAACTGTTTGAATCTGAGGCCTCAGTAACGACACGTCCCACTGCAGAGCCAGTTATTACAGCTCAGACTCAGAACCACAGAGCTTTGGTCTGAATTTATGAACCAACTGCTCCAAAGAGGTTCTGATCCAGATGTTTTTATTCCAACATCTGTCCAAATGCAGCTAGAAGCTAGAATTGATCTAAACCCTGCTCTGGGAACTCGATTAAACCCAAAATAGAGGTAAAATTAAAAAACACAGCAACAGCTCATCAGATGACCTTTGAATGACGCTGGCTCTAAATCTCAAACTGAACTCTGAGTCCACATTTACAGAAAAGCCTTCATTTCTCTGGGGCGGCGTTCCCGGCTCACCTTCTGGATGTTGTAGTCGGAGAGCGTGCGGCCATCTTCCAGCTGCTTCCCGGCGAAGATCAGCCTCTGCTGATCGGGAGGGATTCCTGCAGAGAGCAAACACCAGCTGATCAGGATCATCACTGAACCCCAGTAATCAATCAGCGCTTGAACTTCCTGTGCTTTGCTGCATACATTTGGTTTCTGGACTCCAGAAACAAACACACACACACCTCAGAAACGCAGTATGGTTGAAGCTCCGCCTCCCTGTGACAGCACGTTTTAAATCACTGTCCCACTTGTTGAACATATCTGTGACTGTAAATGATTTTGACAGTGACGCTCGTGTGTCAGCTTCATGGTGCTGATGGCTGATGATGGCGAACACATTTCACCTATTTAAATACGGCGGCCCGAACGCTTCAAACACTGACACGATTATTTTAATCACCAACCACCCTGCTGTCTCTACACAGCTGCACTTCTGTTCGTCCCACAGGAAGTTTCACTCACATTTAAACATCAGTTTGTCCTGGTTATTTGACACTTATGCTCCTGTAAGTGTGCCCCGTACACCCCCGTAATGATGCTTTCCAAGCCCTCAGTATGCATCTGTAAGACCGACCATCTCCCTCACGGACTCCTGCTGCGGTCTGTGATCTATAAACAGTCTGAACTACGACCCCTGACAGCTCACACGTGATTTCTGAAGAGTTCTTATTTCGAGCAGTCTGTGTTTCTCTACAAACACGAAGCTCATCACGTGTTTTCAGGTAAACACAGGAAGCTTCGTTGCAGCTCAGCCTCCCACATTCACCTGTTTTAGGATAAAAACGCCTCCTGGCCTGATGATGCACAAAGTAATAGAGTAAAAGTAATCAGCCAGGCTCACTCACCCTCCTTGTCCTGGATCTTGGCCTTGACATTCTCGATGGTGTCTGAAGGCTCAACCTGTGGAAGCAGAGAGGACAGGTGAGCCGGGACAGCACGCGCTTCCGGTCAAAGCTCTACTCACATGCAGATTACAACTCTTTAAACACGAATGACACATTCACTTTTATTAACTAACTACAACTAATCAGGGGTTTACGAGCACGGCACTAAGCTGCTGCGCCCGCTCCACGTGTTTACACTGCCCTGGATAGCTTAGCCGTTAGCCTTCGGTACAGCGTCACTTTACGGCCTGATACCGCCTCCAAACACACGGCTGCAGTTAACACACAGCACCTATCAGTTACGTGTACAAACGGCCGCTCTAATCTAGTTCCACAATAAGTAAAACTCGGGTTAACGGCAGCCCGTGAACGCCGCTGCCCTCCATCACAGCCCGTCACCCACCTCGAGGGTTATAGTCTTCCCCGTAAGGGTTTTCACGAAAATCTGCATCCTGGCGTTCAATCCACCTGCACGGGAAGACACACAGGACACTTTAGTCTCTGCTGGAGCCCAAACGTCAGTTTAAAAGTGCCGATTTTTAACAAAAACCCGTCAAAAAACAGAGCGCGAGCTTACCACCGGTCTGCTCCTAATGGCGGATCATGAGAAGAGGGCTTTCCTCTCCAGACACGGGGTTTTCTGCACGCGTTCGCAGGGGTTAGGGTCGCCGTTCCGGTGCCTGATCAAAAATACAACGCAAACACTATATTTAGTCATTTTCTGGCGTCTTTTTTTCTCCCACGTATATTTTTAGTGCTAATGTCGATTTTCTTTACACTTTAATGATCATTTGGATGATTATTTAAAGAAAAAGTCGACTCATCTACTAAAAACAACATTTCCCAGGTGCACTTTCGCGGTAACCACGGCGACGCGAGGATTCCCTTGAAATTGTGGGAAGAAGGGAAACTAAACGGAAAGTTAGCCTAAAAATATCATCGTAAAGAACAACGTCCGATGCACAAATGTCCCGCAGTTCACGTTTCACAGCCGACATCCTGACGACTGACAGCGACCGGAGCTTCATCCGGTCTTTAAACGAGTTCATGGAGCACGAGAAGAAGTGCCTGCAATGTCCCGGGGAGGGTCCCGACGAGCTCCGATACACCGTCCACCGCTCCGTATTCAGCAAGGTGTTACAGTTAAAAAAAAAAACCCGGTAAAACTTAAAAGGAAAACTGGACAGGTTTACTTCTTCAAAAATGCAACTTTACGAGGAAAGCAGAAAATCTGAAAAACTCTGTAAAAGGAGAAGACCCTGGTACTCGTATAAACCCCCACTGCCGTTTTTAAGGGAAAACCCGGGGTGACAGATTTACCTGATAATAAAACATGCAAACTGAATTTGCAAAAAATGTAAAGTTATTAGAAAAAACTCGACAATTTACAAAAGAGAAAAAAACAAATTAATGAGAAAAATTAAACCAAAAAAGAAAATGAACTTTTCCTGTGTCCTTCTCGGTTCTGTCAGGTGATTGGACGAGCAACAGCCTATAAAAGGCTTCTGTTGGCCGTAAAGTCGGAGTATGACAGCACCATCAGGGAGCTGCAGAGGAGGGAGGAGGAAGCCAGGGCGGCACGGCTAACCATGGCAGCCTCCGAGTCACGCCGGAAATCACTGCTTACCTGTGAGCGCCAAGCCGCCCACCTGAGGGAGCGGTGAGTGACGGCTGTCTGTGTAAATAAGACTCACTGTATGTAGACTACATTAACTTTCCTCCAGGGATTTATGTGTAAATAAAAGTCACCATTGTCAGAGATGAAGGTGAGAAAAACACTGTCTGAAAAAAACAACAATTATTAGTCGATATTTTTCCATTTCCTTTGTTTTGATGCTTTTTGTCTCTTTGCAGGATCTCCACCCTTCAGAGGGAAACAGCAGAACTTCAGGAGGAGCTCGAGAGAGAGAAAACTTCTAAAGAGCAGAGCACATGGATGCCCGGTACACCCTCAGATAGATGAGTTAACGCAGGGTCCTCAAAGCCTGTGAGGGGAAAATACAAGGCAGACATGTTAGCATGTCACATCTCCACAGACACAAATACGAAGGACATGATTAAAGTGAAGCAAAAATACACAACTGCAACAAAATGTTAAAAGAATATAAAATACTAGAACAAAATGATAAAAACCTTCAAATAAAAAAAGATTCAAATGAATAAATATAATAATAGCTGAGCTTTAGTGTCCTGGAAGTAAAATATGAAGTTAATTGATGTGTATTATGTTACAGAGTGAAGGAATATTATGGATTAGCAGTACAGACGTTTTGCTGTTGTCTCGGCTTTTTGGTCATTGTTTACATATGAGGGGTGTGGACATGGACATGCTGTCACCTTTAACTGAGGTTATTGGATAATTGAAGTTTCTGCAAACTCTGCTGTCAGGCTCTCCACCTGTGTTGTAACAGAACGAGGCTGCCAGGATACTTCCAGTGAGGTCCAGCTGAGAGCTGATGAAGACGTGGACCTTTAGAGACCAAACAGACTTTTACCTTACAACGGTTCAGTTGGTGAAAGCTTTTCTTCACTGATCTGATTAAAGTAAAAGTCAAAGAACTTTACACAAAAACTCAAATGCTCAGCTACATTTCAAAGATGTGGGTTGAACATGTAGTTCGGGTATTTGTAGAGCTCGGTGGTTCAGGTAAAGTTTTCTCATTCAGGATTTCATCCACACAGTCAAAGAGTTCCTGATATGCGTGGCAGGTGGCTAGAACCCACTACTATAACACTGACACTGTTCCTGAAAGACGGAGCTGCTGACCTGTTTAATGAAAACGGGAAAGGACCTGTAATGGATCCTTGGGGGATACCACATGTAACCCTCTCAGGCTCAAATTAAACGTTTTGTTGCTAATGCACAACTGAGTCCTGCAGTGGTGCTTCTGAGTAAAAAAACCTCATAAAATATGCATGTGGGGTAATCAGGTTGTTAGTTTTTAACTGTTGCAAATCGGCAACGCCTGCTTGGAGCTGGGATGAAGAGCAGTTCCCTGTTTCAGGAGCGGTTCACAGTGTTTATAATGTGATCGTTCACAGTGGTTTGTCCTGTCTCAGTAAGCTCAAAGTGCAGCGTACACAACATATTAGCTGGGCCTTAATCGTACATGCTGAATGAGCTCAGGCCCAGCGGCAGTGTTTCTGGATCCATGTGTGGATGCAGAGATGATCTGTGTTCGATGCCAGGGGTTTTCAGATGTGTGCCTCAGCCCGTGCAGTGGTTTCCACCTCAGGATCAGATCTGCTTTTAAAGCAGTGCTGCCCGAGGGTCTCAGCACCTCCAAAAACACAACACACCCCTCTGTGGTAGTGTTTGTAGATCTCACAGATCTGTCATTCATAGCTGCTAAATATTCTGTCAGGTCCTCCAGGGTTGATCTCCACACTGGTGTTGTCTCGCAGGTTTGACAGTGGCTGAGTCTGAGGATCCCAAGGCTCTGGACGGGTACCTGAAGGACATGGAGGCGCAGAGAGACGCTCTGCTGGACAGAAAGAGTCACTGTGTTCCTCTGGAGGTCAAAACTAAGTTGGACGCCGAGCTGCAGGCCGCCAAATGCCGCAGAGACGAGCTGAGTGCCGAGAACAACCACCTGACAGTCCTGTAAGAGCAGAAACTCACAGGAAGTCATACAGTTCTGTACATATGCAGGTCATCAGTAAGACTTCATGCTGGACGAGTGCAGAATATTTTAGAATTTTTACTTAAAGGATTAAGGACCCTTCACCTGAAGTCAGTAACACAACGATGTAGTCATGCAGTAAAGCTCCTCCTTCACCAGATGCCTAAAAGGAAAAAAAACATCATCTCAGTTTGATAAAAAGGTGCCTTTTATTTTGAAAGGTTGGGGAATCTCTTCCTCCTGAGCACCTCTGCAGACTCCTGCAGGAGCAGATGAGGAAATATGTTTGACACCAACAGGAAACAGATTATTGAAAATAATGAAAGCAGGAAACAAAGCTTTTAGACAGAAAGTCAGCATGCAATCAGATTTAATAAAAACAAACCTGACTTTGGGCTCCGGCTCTGTTTTAATGCTGATCTCACAGAACAACATCCTGAACATCGTCTGCACCAAAGAACAGTTTGACAGAAGCAAAGTATCCAGAGTCAGAACGAGTCCTTACAAACTGAACACAACCTGGAGAAAGAACGACCTCAGAATCAGACCAGAGGGAGTCGGGGTCAGAGGTCAGCCTGATAACCAATGAACCCTTGCATATGTTCTAACATCCTTCCCACAGGCTGATATCAGCCTTTAAAGTTTACCCAGAATGCACTTTTGTAACTTTGCTCCAGTGAATTCTGAGAATCAGATCCAACATCAGGTACGAGCGCCACGTGTCGCAGTTTATTCAGACTGGATCTCATCACACTGACGCTCACAGAAACAAACGCATCCGAATTATAAGCAGTCAGACGAGGAGCGGAAATATTAGGTAACAAAAGTTGCAGGGAAGTAAAAGAGAGATGATCAGAGCATCTTAATATTTAAGGTGAACCAACCAAAACTGACAAAACGAGCGACCTGATGTGAACCTGCAGATTATAAATGACACGAGGATGAATCTCATTCTCATGAACTGTATCTGCACAGTATTTCAGTACTCCACTGTTTCCACATGCAAAACCTGCGTCTGACCCCTGATGATGCTCCTAACAGCTGATACAGAGCACCACAAAGTTAAAGGTGATGTGTCTGCTGCCCCCAAGTGGACCAAAGCAGTCACTGCAGGTTTGAGTTTACCAAGTGTGGTTTGGATTTGAGGCTCAGCCGCTGAAGACCACGATCACCTCTCTGTCTCTAGATACAAACGTCTGAGGAGCGTGTGGGACTGTCTGAGCAGCTGGGAGGAGGAGGGTCAGCCGGCGCCTCTGGGGGAACTCGTGGGTTCCACTCTGGAGAACATCAGGGAGGCAGACGGTGAGACGCTGCTGCAGTCAGCAGAGTTTTGGGTTCAGTGTCAGTGGTCACTGCGTACCTCCAGAACGAATGCGGTAAAACATCAATTAATGATTTCTCTGTGCTGCTTCACGTCACCACACACTTCCACAATGGTGAGATATTTAGCTCAATATTAAAAAAAGATATAGATTTTTATTAAAACATATTTTACGTCTTTTCTTACTTGTATAATTGTTTTTTCCAGTTTATTTTAAGTAGATCCTAAAAATGTTGAATTTTTTGCTGAGGAACATAGTTTTATATTTTCTAATTAGGGTTTATTTTCCTGGTAAAGACAACGTTCCTCTGTCACCTCTAAGGGTTTACATATCAGGACATGTGTTGGGTTTAAGTCAACCCTGCTGGTAAACAGAACCTGTTACTGAAAGCAACCACACAGACACTAGTGGACTTTTCACGTGCAAGGGGAGCGTTGGAGAGCAGTGTTGTCACTCGCCTGTCCAAGCAACTCCAACTGATTCCCTCGCTACAGCCCTTTTTATTGTCAGCTAGCAATCATTCATGAATATGCAATTACAAGTGTGTGTGTGTGTGTGTGTGTGTGTGTGTCTGTCCAGCTATACTATACATAGACATTCGACCTTTCAGTGAACTTAAACTGTGTGTATGAGGCATGCAAGTAAAGCAGAAAAGCAGAAATAAGCGTTTTGCTAAACTATAAAAACAGGAACTTGTAATAAGTCATATCTCGGACGAACATTTAAAGGTGTGAAGTCTTGGACTTTAAAAGAAACAGAACATGTTGCTTTCCAAATGTGTAACACATCTCTGGACTAAGCTGCACTCTGAATAAAGAAAGCACATTTTGTCAGCACAGACACAGATAAAGGAAATGTTAGAAGATAAATCCTCTGACTGTCTGGCTTTTTCTTCATAACGGTAGCCATATATGGACACATAAAGGCAATGATCTATATATTTTAGCACAAATGACAATATAAGAAATATCAATTCCAACAACGTGTAAAGATCAAAATCATCAGGTCTTAAAATTTGATGAATGCAGCCTCAGAAGAACAAAATCATGTGACATATGACATCACGTCAGTATGTATTTGACAGAAACTAAAGCAAACCGACTCCGCCCCCTGATCCAGCAGCTTGTAGCTCCTCCTCCAGAAGCAATCCAGTGATGGTTTCTATGTGACATCATCAGTCTCATCACTGTGAAGCAGTTTTCGCTCTTCTCTACAGCGTCGCTTCAGCTCCATGCAGACGTGCTGTTGCAGACTTGCAGCTGTGCTCAGATCTTTGTCCTGCTGATGTGTTCGCACGCCTGAGCGATGCAGACCTGCAAACTGCCAAAACATCTACTTTTACAGAGGCGTGTCACTCGCTGACGGTCAGGCAGCACCTGAGCCGCTCCCCTGTGGAAGCAGATAATGACACGCTGTCACATGCTATTGTTCATCTGAGGCTGCGTTTAAATTATTTTAAGACGTTGAGAGGACCAGGTGACTTTTACCTGTCCTGACACATGAGTGTGGACAGACTGTGACTGTAAAGATGGCGTTTCTGTCCTGCAGGGACGGACGAGGACATCTGCAGCATCAAGCAGCTGTTTGAGGACCAGGAGCCGGCCGGAGCTGATGCATCTGAACTTGTGTCAGATTACCTGGACAGGTGCTGCTTCCACAAAAACCTTCTGATGAGTTTTTGTGTGTGTGTGTGTGACGAGTGCCCGTCTCCTGCTTCTCCTTTGTCCTCAGGTTTCTCGAGCTGTTTGAGTTGGCTCAGTACGAGGACGCCGCTCTAATCGCCGCCAGAGCTCCTCGAGGAGTCCTGAGGAACATCGACACCATGGAGATGTTCAAAGGTGGGAACAGCACCTGCACAGTTATCAGGGCTCTGATTATGTTGATTTCAAGCAAAGATGAAATTAGTCTGACCCAAAGCACTGAAACAATCCCAGAGACCCTGTGAGTGCAGCTGAGGTGGGAAGTCATCGTCTTATAAACCTGTCAGGTAAATAGGTTGGTCTACGGACACCCACCCACTGCTGGAGCTTCTGGTGGACGTTAGAGGAACTGCAGCTGGTGGTGCTTCATGAAGGTACTGCTGTGTGTGACGACCTCTGTCTTATTTCAGGTGTGGAGGTCCTCCCGGGCTCGCTCTCCCCATCGTTTCTCTTCTTCTGGGCGCTGCTGTTCACTGCTGGAGCCGATGGCGAGCTGTCGGCTCCGCTCTCCCTCCAGGGCGTCTCCTGTGCCCTCCAGAGCGGCGCCCTGCAGCTCGTCAGCTACGCCGTCACCCATAAGAAGTCAGTTTCATGTCAGTTTCATCACTTTCCCTGCTTCTCCTTCTTTACACTCTCTCTGCTCTCAGGCTGACCTTCACTGAGGAGCTGGGCGACATCCTGACTGAGCATGCTCAGGAGAACCCCGGCGTGGCTGACCTGTGTCTGACGTTGGCCACTATTATCTATGAGGCCTGCAGGCTGCACAGGAAGGCCGCACTGAGCATGTGCAGGAGAGGGCTGATCCACAGTGCTGCCGAGTTCCTGAAGCACTGCGAGGACCTCACAGCAGGTCTGTGTGTGTGGAAGTGTCTCTGTGAGGACCAGTTTTGGTGTTAAACCAGTGTAGTGAGGACATTTCTGCTCCAGGCTAACGTTAGCGTCTCGTCTTGGGTCATTTTTATTAATAAGATGAAAGATCTGTGGGGGAGGAGAGGGTGACACAGAGTGCGAGAGCTCGTCTCTGTCATTGTCTCCAGGGCTGGGCCAAAGAGACCCTTGGTCGCGGGTCATAGGCTGCATCTATGACCTCCGTCATAGACCCATTACACGCCCACACCCTAGGACAGCTCCCCTGGAGGGGGATTTCATGGCTGGCTTTGGGGACCCCGAGTCCAGCTGACGAGTGCCTGATATACCGACAGCAGTGTGTCTGCATCCAGAGAGCACACTGACTGTGCAGCATATTTGTACACCCTTAAAATAGATGCAGTGAGGCGATCTATCTCACTGGGCAAAGAAATGCAGGAGGAAGCTGATCGCCCTTCGGTTAGGGTGAAGGTGATGAAGCACTGAAGGCTCCACAGCCGGGGGTTCGGGCAGCCCCAGCTCACCCATCCCTTGCACCTCGAGCTTAGAGCAGCGCTTGGTTGGATGCTTGCTTGTAAAGGGCTTGACCAACAGCAGGTCATTACTGTCATGCAGAAGCTGCTTTGGTGAGCAGGCTGGTGGGAGCCTCCTGCCATCAAACAGGTGCTGGGCAGGGAAGGTGGAGTCATCCTCCTCCTCATCCATGTCCTAAAGGTCGAGGAGGTGGGAGTTGGCATCAGCCTCCCTTCCTTACTTAAGTAACAAAGTACCAGCTCTGCAGGAAGCTGTTTGTACACAAAGCTAACTGAGCCTTGTGTTATATTAGTGTAATAAAATAATATTAGAAGATGGAAAAAAAAGAACTTTATTTCAGTCTATTTTGAGTCTAACAAATGTACTCAAATCAGTTAGGTAAATGTGACGTTAAGTACAGTAACAGTAACTAAGTATTTGTACTCGGTGACTTCCCACCTCTGTCCGAACACACACAGAAAGTGTGAAAAGGTGGAAGGAGCAACGTCACAAAATAATTATGGTTTGATCATAATAAACTGTAAAGCATCAGAGAGCTTCAGTCTCACTGAGCACGTGCAGTTCGAGGGTTTCTGCATTAGTCCTACATGTAAGGCAGCTTCAGCTCTCATCCACACCGAGCCCCACCGGCTGTGTTCACGGCGCCCTGAGAGTTATAACTCTCTCTCTCTCTCTCTCTCTCTCAGAGGACAGCATGTGGGTCCTGTGTCGCTCGCCCAGCCTCTCTCTCCTCCAGCTGCTGACGGAGCCTCTGCAGGACAGTGCTGCCATCTTGTCTGTGGGCGGGGCTTGTGCCGCTCTGCTGGCGGACCCTCAGCGGCGGCCCGTAGCGCTGCAGCTCCTGGACAGCTTCGTGAGCCGAGGGCGAGGTGGGTGGAGCAGACGGCGTCGGGTCACTTCCTTATAGAAGTGTTGCAACGAAGTCATCCACGAGTGTTAGATTCACACGTGAGCGGTGACACACACGTGCTAAAACTGGGACATCTGGACTCTGGACTCGTCTCTACTACAGAACAGTTCTAACAAGTAAAGACAGCAGCCTGTGAAACATTAAAGTGTTATTGCACGTTACCTCCTGTATTATATGTTTATTCAAAATGTACGCAGGCTGTATGATCACTGCAGAGGATAATCCACAGTGACGCACACAGATGCTGTTCCCTCTGCAGCTGTGCAGGCTAACGCAGTGTCTATAATCTCCTGGTAGAGGAACGATGAGCTGTTCTGTTTATTTATAAAAAGAAAAGTCAGGAATCCAGAGACAGACCAGAGCTGATCTGTGCTTTCAGGCGATTCGTCCACATGTCACTGGGTGAGATGCTGTGCCCACACAGCCCCACACATCACCCAAAGCTGCCCACTGTTGTGGCTCGGATGGTCATTATTTCAGATGTGTAAACTCATCATATGTGGCTTTTGTTTCTGAGGGGGGGGCGTGGCCTCATGCCACCTACTACAGGTAACACAGTGACTGCCCCAAACTGAGAACTGTTTGGGTTTTTGCATTTTATTTTAAAGTTGAGAAAGAAAGATGAGGAATGGTTTTACTGAGTCCCCTGACAGATAAATAGTTGCTGTTAAAAACAGCCAATGAAATAAGACTTGTTAGCAGTCTGTTTGGATAAAAGCACCTGTGACGTGATGCTTGGACACAAGATTCTGGGACACATACATGTGCTGCTGTTCTTCTCAGGGGCTTTAGAGGAAGTGATCGTGGGGGATGTCGGCTCTTCGGTGGACGTGTGGACCCACGTGGTGTCTCTGTGCTCCGAGCTGGAGCGGGACAACCTGAGCCGGGCCATCCTGTCCGTCCTGCTGAGTCAGAGCGGGACCAGAATTGTGACCCCGGACCCGGAGGGAGCCCGGCTCATGGAGCACGTTTACCTGTGAAGACTGGACTTGAAGGCAGATTTTCTCCTTCTCATGAAACAACAGACAGGTTCTGGTAGTTTAGACTTTAACTCCATGTTAGCACCTTGTGTCCAATCAGGATGGCTTTCACTAAAATGTCTAATCTGGCACAAAGATATAACTGCACAATAAACAAAACAAAACATCTGAAGTCTGCAAAGAGTCGTCTGACTTTTTTTTGGTTGTTTTTGGTCTGAATCTTGTTATTCACGTATTTATTCACCCTTAGGATCACACCTGAGCTCCTCTCTGCAGTCTCTGAGCTTCAGCTGAAAACACTCAGGTGTGAAGCATAAAACAGTAACAGGAGATTCTGAAACTATAAGAAACAACCGCAGTCACACCTGCACCTGCTGAAAGGTATCAAAGAGTGCAGCAGCGAGCTTTGGGACGACCTCGCCTCTCTGAAGGCGCCGGCTGTGCTTTATGCTGCTCATGGAAGTCTCCACGTGTCTTCATTCTTTGCTTCTGATTTGTTTTGTGATATTAGAACAATATATATTTAAAATCATGCACAAAGTGATGGATAGATTGGAATAGAATAGAAAAAAAGAGAATTCAACTTTATTATCATTGCACATGTCACAAGTACAAGGCAACGAAATGCAGTTTCCATCCATCCAGAAGTGTTTTAGCCATAATATAGATAGAATAGATGCATATTCTGTAATATAGGTATGTTATAATGTGAACGGTATGAAGGTATGTTATGAATATACTATAACTATAAGTATGTACAGGCTATGAAAGGTTATACATATGGTTAAAAATATGAAAACTATACAGATTGTAGATGTACAATTGTGAGTATTATTAAACAGTTGTAAAAACTATAATTATTGTATTCAATTGAATTTTATTTATATAGCGCCAAATCACAACAACAGTCACCTCAAGTCGCTTTATATCGTACAGTAGACCCTACAATAATACAGAGGAAACCCCAGCAATCATATGACCCCCTATGAGCAAGCACTTTGGCGACAGTGAGAAGGAAAAACTCCCTTTTAACAGGAAGAAACCTCCAGCAGAACCAGGCTCAGGGAGGGGCGGGGCCATCTGCTGTGATTGGTTGGTGTGAGAGAAGGAAGACAGGATAAAGACATGCTGTGGAAGAGAGACAGAGGTTAATAACAAGTGTTATTCAATGCAGAGAGGTCTGTTAATACATAGTGAGCGAGAAAGGTGACTGGAAAGGAAAAATGCAATGCATCATGGGAATCCCCAGCAGCCTATGTCCATTGCAGCATAACTAAGGGAGGATTCAGGGTCACCTGGTCCAGCCCTAACTATATGCTTTAGCAAAAAGGAAAGTTTGAAGCTTAATCTTAAAAGTAGAGATAGTGTCTGTCTCCTGAATCCAAACTGGAAGCTGGTTCCACAGAAGAGGGGCCTGAAAACTGAACGCTCTGCCTCCCATTCTACTTTTAAGTAAAGGTTTAGCTACAGCCAGCTTGAAGGCCTGTGGTACATAGCTGATTATTAGAGATAAGTTGATCATATTTAAGATTGAAGCATTAATTAATGGCAGGACTTCTTTGAGCAGTTTTGTAGGAATGGGGTCTAAAAGACACGTTGATGGTTTGGAGGAAGTAATTATTGAAGTTATTTTCTTCAATCAGTGATGAATAGTAAGATGTTCTGGCTTTGCGGAGGGCTTTCTTATAAAGCAGCAAACTATTTCTCCAGGCTAAATGATGATCTTCTAAATTTGTGACACGCCATTTCCTCTCCAGATTACGAGTCATCTGCTTTAGGCTACGTGTTTGAGAATTATACCACGGAGTCAGGTACTTCTGATTAGAGACCTTAGTTTTCACAGGAGCTACAGTATCCAGAGTCGTACGTAGTGAGGAGGTGAAATTATTAACAAGATGATCGACCTCTGTTGGGGTAGCGTTCAGATAGCTGCTCTGCTCTGTGTTGGTACAGGGCATTGAAGATGATAACAGTGGGTGGATTATGTTCTTAAACTTAGTTACAGCGCTTTCAGAAAGACATCTACTGTGACAAAGTCTACTCTCCTCTGCTGTGTAATCAATTATTGTAAATGTAAATGTTATCAGGAAATGATCAGACAGGAGAGGGTTTTCAGGAAACACTGTTAAATGTTCAGTTTCTACGCCATATGTTAAAACAAGATCTAGAGTGTGATTAAAGTGGTGGGTGGGTTCTTTTACATTTTGAGAGAAACCAATTGAGTCTAATAACAGATTAAATGCCATGTTGAGGCTGTCATTTTTAGCATCTATATGGATGTTAAAATCACCCACAATAATTATTTTATCTGAGCTCAGAACTAAATTAGATATAAAGTCTGAGAAATCAGACAGAAACTCTGTGTAAGGACCAGGTGGACGATAGATGATAACAAGTAAGACTGGTTTCTGAGTTTCACAGCTGGGGTGGACAATGTTAAGCATCAGGCTTTCAAATGAATTAAGTCTGTCTGGGTCTTTGGTTGATTAACAGGCTGGTGTGAAAAATTGCTGCCACACCTCCCCCTCGGCCTGTGCTTCGAGGTTTCTGGTAGTTAGAATGACTCGGGGGTGTTGATTCATTTAAACTAACATAATCATCCTGCTGCAACCAGGTTTCTGTAAGGCAGAGTAAATCAATTTGTTGATCAATTATTAAGTCATGTACTAACAGAGACTTGGAGGAGAGAGACCTAATATTTAATAATCCACATTTCACTGTTTTACTCTTTGGTTCAGATGTGGATACTGTATTGTTCTTTCTTTGTGATTGTTTATGTTTAAGTTGTTTGTTGCTGGTTTTTAGTTTGTTTTTTTGTCTTTTTGGAAGCTGACACAGTCTCTATGGAGATGGTTTTTGGGGGGGGTAGCAGGAGGAGAGAAGCTGCAGAGAGGCGTGTAAGACTGCAACTCTGCTTCCTGGTCCCAACTCTGGATACTCATATTTTGGGGGGTTTAATAAATTTGTCCATATTTCTAGAAATGAGAGCTGCTCCATCCAAAGTGGGATGGATGCCGTCTCTCCTAACAAGACCAGGTTTCCTCCAGAAGGTTTGCCAATTATCTATGAAGCCCACATCGTTTCTGGGACACCACTTGAAGGAAATTGCCTTCCCGGGTTTCCTCCGTGGCGTGAGCGATAAGCAGAGTTTGTCCTTTCCTTATAAGACTCCTAATTATTCAAAGTAACACTCAGGTATGCCATTCAGCGTGTTAGTACGAGCTCGGGAGCAGCTTGGGAGAACAAGAAAACAGAGACTGCTTTAGGTTGCCTTCCCAATCGACTCAAAGGTTTATTTGATACACAGCAGTTTATATAGATGAAAAAAGGTTCGTGTGTCAGCTTTCCCAGTTCAAACCGGTACAGACCAAATAAGGAAACGTCTTCCTGCCTTGTGAGCCAAGAAGTATCCCTTGTGTAGTTTATCAGTTCAGCTACAATTTATGATCATCCCAGCAAAATACACTCCTAGACATAGAATACAGAGTTCTTTCATCAGTGAATTCTGAAACGAACCACCTAGCCTTTAACGAGCCTTTTCCAGGAGATAAAGAAAAGGGAGGATGGGAGTAAGGAAGTGGTCTCATCTCTGTGGTGTTTTCGACCTTGAGGTACCAGCTTGTGAGTCTCACATTAATTCTTGGGTCACAGAGAAAGAGAAAAACAACTAGTAGATCGGCCTTATTGAGTAACAGTTTTCCTGTATAAAACAATATCCTGTAAATGCTTACCGTGGTATCAAAATATCATAACAGTTCCCCTCTTTTATTATTTTTTAAAAAATAATAACTCAAATAGAAAGGAAAAATCACAAATGTAATAACATAATATAAAAAGCAAATCATAAAATGTAATAGTTCACAACCTAATGTTCAATATACACATCAGGAACATCATTGATAACATCTGACACATAATCTGGGTCAATTTGTGCCAATTGCAAATACATTGAAGTAGCTGTACTGGTAGCTATATGGGTTATCATTGAAAATGTGGCTTGCAGAAATGTGAACATGGTTGCACTTTACAATATGAAATAGTAAATAAAAATCCCAAGGTTAATGCAGTAGATATGATTAATAACCTAAATATATAAAAAAGACAGTTCTTCAGTCGTCTCCTGGCCTGGTCCCAGGTTCGAGAGACACAGAATAAGCGTCGTATGATGACAATGGGCATTTCATTTTCTCCATTATCAGGATGAAATGAGTCTGGCTTTATCAGGTTAGACATCATGTGGTACTTTTGGCTTTCTGTTCCTGCTGGATGTTTGAGTACCTTGTTGTTGCTCTTTCAGACGTTGTGTGTTAATCAGTGATTGTGTGTGTGTACATTGGATCCTGGCGCTGGCTCGCCGGAGATGTCATCTACCCGTGTGTGTTTATTTGCTCTAGTTCCGGGCGCTGGCTCGCCGGAGATGTCGTCTGCTTGATCCGACGCCTGAGATGGTCCGATTGGGCTGGTCTTAACCCTGCTGGCATGAATCCACTGAGGTTGTCCGTCTGTGAGGATGCTGGTTCTTCGTCACTGCCAGTACAGTCTGGGGGCTGGAACACGCGCGGCCTCCCAGAGAGTCCTTGGTTTTAGTGGCTTCTCCAACATGCATCTCCTTGTCTCCACTGGTGGAACTGTGGAGGGGAAAAGCTGAGAGAGACAAACTTTCTGATAGTTATTATTCAGTTTTTCTATCAGGTTGTGAACATCAGTGGACAATGCAATATACATCACCTTCTACTAGCGGTGCCCCTCTTGAAGCTGACCATGGTGTTGGAAATAGTCTTATTTCAAATGGAAATAATTTGGTTACTGCAGATTGAGTCATTCCAATCTCACAGAGGACTTGAGGAAGTAATTTGACCCAGGTCATTAAAGTTTTAGCACACTTTTGAATTACTTCTAATGTGAATGAAGATCCTCTATCACTGTTAATCTGGTGAGGTATTCCGAATCTGGGTATTATTTCATTGCTCAACTTTTGACAGACTACTTCTGCAGTTTCTTTTGAGGTTGGATAAGCTTCTACTCATTTACTAAATTGATCCACTATTACCAGTAAGTACTTGATGCTTCCTTGTGCTGGCATATGTGTAAAATCAATTTGTAATGTATGAAATGGAAAATCTGGTTGTGGTAAATGCTGATGTTTTGCTTTTGAGCTACCTACATTAGTTCGCGCACATGTTAGGCAGGTTGCTAATATGCTTTTTACTGCATGTGATGTTTTCTCAATTACAAATCTTAATTTTATTGCCCCTATTACCCCTCTTTGTCCGACATGACTCACACAGTGAAAATGTCGGGCAAGGACTGGCAGCAGGGAATATGGGAGGGCAATCAAACCCTTAAGATTTAGTATAGGCCATCTCTGTCATCTAAGGTACAGTCATTATTCTATGCAGAGGCTTGCTCTTGTATAAATTTTAAATCAACATTTGTGTCTAAATAGTCTGGGAGTGTAACAAGTGGCAGCTGTAGGGGCACAGATAATACTTCCTGCGGAGGTGGGAGCTGTGATGCAGCTGCAGCCTTGGCTGTCACGTCTGCTAAGGCATTACCTGTTGCTTCGTCTGTGTCAGCTGTACTGTGTCCTTTCGTTTTTACAACTGCAACGGCCGATGGCAGCTGTATAGCCTGAAAAAGTCTTTGAACAAAATCACAATTTAGCAATTTATTTTCCATCAGCAGATCTAAATCCTCTCTGTCTCCACAATGTGCCAAAGTCATGCACAACGCCAAATGCATAGCGGCTGTCTGCGTAAATCGTCACATGCTTATCCAAATGTAGCTCACAGGCGCGTATTAAAGCCATGAGCTCTGCTTTTTGTGCTGAGTGAAATGGTAATGAGTGAGCCTCTAGTATGATGTCAGGCACTGTTACCACTGAATAGCCACAAAGAAATGAGTTGTCATTCGGCCTTGAACAGGACCCGTCCACATAAACCGTGGCTGAGTCTGGGATAGGTGTTTGCTCTAAATCTGGACGTGGTGCTGTGGATTCCTGTATACGTGTCATGCAGTCATGAACGTCAAGCCTGTCTGAGCCATCCTGTCGGTCAGAAGAACACAGTATAGTATCAATAAATGTGCTGGCGAATCAGGTGTGCTGCTCGCTTTTATAGTGAGATTTGCATATGTTGTTTAGTTATGTTTGCTACAATGGTCGTGACCTGGTGATTGGTGTGTAGAATAGTGTCATGTGAGAGTGTGAGCTTCTCGCAGTCCCTTATCATGATAGAGCAAGCTGCTACTGCCCTCAGGCAGGCCGGCATTCCCTGAACAACCACGGACAGCACCTTTGAGTGGCGGAGGTCAGCACTCCCTTTAATGCATTGAAAGAGGCAGTCATTTCTGTGGATCACAGTATTCGAGGAGGCTTGTCTTTTTTTACAACAGTCACGCAGAATGTGGTCATGAAAAGAACAGTCTGGTATCCACTGTCTGCAATAGTTCACCATGCCCAGGAAGGACAACATTTCCTCCTGTGTAGTGGGACGAGGGACAGAGGTCACAGCTTTGACCCTGTCTGCAGTCATGGAACGTTTTCCGTGAGACAGTGTGAATCCCAAATATTGAACAGAAGTCTGACAATACTGCATTTTCTTTGCTGATGCTTTGTGGCCAGTCTTTTGGAGGTGCTGGAGAAGCATGTGTGTAGCAGTTTGACACAGTTTTTCACTTTCAGCACAGAGGAGGAGGTCATCCACATGTGGATCAGAGTACAGCCCTCAGGAGGAGTGGAGCACCATTGAGAAAGCAGCAGAGCTGTCTATCATGCCTTGGGGCAAACGAGTCCAAGTGTACTGCTTATTTCTATGTGTGAATGCAAATAACGGCTGTGTGTCACAGGTACTGAGAAAAAGGAGCGGAGCATAAATCCACCACGGTAAAATGTGTATGCAATGCATGTCAATATGCTGTGAACATCTGAAACGAGAGGTGGCAGAGGAATGTTGACTGCATTAATTTGCCTTAAGTCTTGTATGAAACGCCATACGCCAGGTTTGTTAGGCTTTGGCACAGGATTGACAGGAGTGTGGGCTTTATTACTCCTGTAGTCAATAAATCTCCTATGATGACATCTAGGGCTGCGGCTTTTTCCGTGGAAAGGGGACATTGCCTGACATATACTCGCTTTTTGTTTTAATAGGTGTACGTGATAAAGTGTACAGTCAATAAATCCTATATCATTCTCACTTTTAGACCACAATGTCATATTCTGGTATTCAGCTGGCAATGTAACTGCAGAAATAGTACAGTGGATAGGGTAGGTTAGATCTATGTGACGACATGGTGTAGTTATATCATAACCTATGTCTGAGTTATGTGACAAAATCACTGTTTGACCTTCACTTGTGTGAGCAGTTATCATGTTGTTGAACAGTGTGAGAGAAACAAAAGTGTGGCTCCCAGTCATGGGATTACCTGTTAGTGGCGTCTGTACACGTTTTTTTTTTTTTTTTTGGCACAGTGTGTGACATAGAGTACCGGACAAAAAGGATGTTGAGTTCATTCTCTGCTGAGGGTCCAGCTGACACAGAGGATGTTCCTTCTCCATCATGTCGGTACATAGGGCAGAGAAAACATAAGCTGTTATCAGTGTCAGCAAACATTTCACCCTTTATGTTAAATGAAATACACAAATTCATTTTTGCCTTGGGTGTCTGCGGCTGCTGGAAAACTGAGCTGAATTTGCACCTCTAGCTTGTCCAACAGTGCATAAAGCGTTTTATGAATACTAGGATAGATTCATCAGGCTTCTGTTTACACATAGTTACTGCATTTAAGTCAATTTTGTCTCTGGACATTGTTAGCAGGAATTTCTTTAGATTCTTAAAGAAATCGGCGACTTTGTCATTATTTACCCTCCTTTTGTCCATAGCGGTAACATTTGATGCATCACGTCGCGGCATTCTATCATATATTTTCTACAGGACTTTTTAAGCAGACTACTTTTCTTATCACAAATGATATTCAACATTTCTACTGACCTGTTTTCTGGCGATAATCGTTCGGGATAAGGCTCCGAAAAGAAATTAGAATGCATTGAACTTCTTAAGTTGTAAACAAAGTCAGTCACATAAGCACTCCCGCATGTTCTGGATACGTGATCATGGACGTCTTCACCGATTCGCGGATGTAGGTTACACGTAACCGGAAATGGGAGTTATACTGAGCCGTTATTTGAGACTTTATTTTGTATTTTATTAATTTTTGGTTTTACAGGTACTTTAGATTTTTTATCGGACCTGTCTGTGGTCTTTGAATAATTCTGACCCATGTTCAGTGATTTCCAGAGGGGTTTACACGCTAGGAGGATTTAGGTTAGTATTTTCGCTGCGGCACAGCTGAGGTCACTTTAAATTTATTGCTAGCAATTTTTTGTTTGTGTGAGCAACTCTCACTTAGCGAGCAACTTCTCGCTTAACGAGCAACTTCTCGTAAAACAACAGGCAACTTCCTGTGTCTTTCTGCTTTTAATTTACTGCTTTTAACCCTTGTATGGTAATCGGGTCTGTGAGACCCGTTTTCAGTTTTCTTTCGTTTTTTTTTTTTTAACAAAATTAAATTTAATTATTTACTAGCTTTCTGTGAGTGAGCAACTTCTCACTTTTTAACGTACGTTTCAAGATAACAGGCAACTCCCTGTGTCACTCTTTGATGAGCAACTTCTCACTTAACGAGAAGTATTTAAGACAACAGGCAACTTTCTGTGTCACTTTTTCTGAGTGAGCAACTTCTCACTTTTTAACGTACGTTTAATTAAACAATTAATTATTATTATTATTATTATTTTTTAAACAAAATTAAAATATTCAAGACAACAGGCAACTTCCTGTGTCCACCAACACCACACAAGGGTTAATTTACTTTATTCGGGGACTGAGGAAGTCAGTCAGTGTATCTCTCTGGATCACTAAGTGAAACTTCGTCAGCATATCCCGTTTTTTTATGGATTCGGGGACTGAGGAAGTCAGTCAGTGTATCTCTCTGGATCACTAAGTGAAACTTCGTCAGCATATCCCGTTTTTTTATGGATCGATCACTGAGAGAGGTATAATATGGTCTCTATATAAATATGAAAGACACATATTTACCTTCTGTCAGGATCCCACTTCTGACACCAAAATTGAAGGAAATTGCCTTCCCGGGTTTCCTCCGTGGCGTGAGCGATAAGCAGAGTTTGTCCTTTCCTTATAAGACTCCTAATTATTCAAAGTAACACTCAGGTATGCCATTCAGCGTGTTAGTACGAGCTCGGGAGCAGCTTGGGAGAACAAGAAAACAGAGACTGCTTTAGGTTGCCTTCCCAATCGACTCAAAGGTTTATTTGATACACAGCAGTTTATATAGATGAAAAAAGGTTCGTGTGTCAGCTTTCCCAGTTCAAACCGGTACAGACCAAATAAGGAAACGTCTTCCTGCCTTGTGAGCCAAGAAGTATCCCTTGTGTAGTTTATCAGTTCAGCTACAATTTATGATCATCCCAGCAAAATACACTCCTAGACATAGAATACAGAGTTCTTTCATCAGTGAATTCTGAAACGAACCACCTAGCCTTTAACGAGCCTTTTCCAGGAGATAAAGAAAAGGGAGGATGGGAGTAAGGAAGTGGTCTCATCTCTGTGGTGTTTTCGACCTTGAGGTACCAGCTTGTGAGTCTCACATTAATTCTTGGGTCACAGAGAAAGAGAAAAACAACTAGTAGATCGGCCTTATTGAGTAACAGTTTTCCTGTATAAAACAATATCCTGTAAATGCTTACCGTGGTATCAAAATATCATAACACCACTCAGACAGCCAGCAATTTAGGAGAACATGCAGCTAAACATGTCACTCCTGGTCTGATTGGGGAGGGGACCAGAGAAAACTACAGAGTCCCACATTGTTTTGGCAAAGTTACACACGATTCAATATTGATTTTAGTGACCTCCGATTGGCGTAACCGGGTGTCATTACTGCCGACGTGAATTATGATCTTACTGAATTTACGTTTACCCTTAGCCAGCAGTTTTAAATTTCCTTCAATGTCGCCTGCTCTGGCCCCTTGAAGACAATTGACTATGGTTGCCGGTGTCTCTAGCTTCACATGTCTGAGAACAGAATCACCAATTACCAGAGTTTGACCCCCGGCGGGTGTGTCGCCGAGTGGGGAAGAACGGTTAGACACATGAACGGGTTGCTGGTGTACCTGGGGCTTCTGTTTAGGACTATGCTTCCTCCTCACCGTCACCCAGCCGCCCTCTTTCCCCAGCTGCTTGGGGTCTGCTGGGGAACAGCTAGCAGGGCCTATGCTATCTTCGGCTGCACCAGCTACAGGGGCCTGGCTAGCTACGGGTGAATGAAGGGTGCGAAGCCGAGTCTCCAATTCAGCAATCCTGGCCTCCAGAGCTGCAAATATGCTACATTTGTTACAGATATCATTACTGCTAAAGGAGGCCGAGGAGTAACTAAACATCTGACACAATGAGCAAGAAAGTGCAGGAGGGACAGGTGAAGTAGCCATGGTGCTAACAAGTCGGCTACGAGCTAAGCTGAGCTAGCGAAACCATAAAGACACAGGGAATGAATACTTTGGCTATATGTTAGGGAGTGAGGATGTCATCCAGGGAAGGACAGATTTTGTTTTGAAGTTGTTTTGCTTTGCATGTTTGCTGTGTTTTAAATGTGGAGTGTTTTTATTTATTTTTTGTAGTGCGTGTTTTGGTTATATCTGTTAATTTGTCCTGAAGAGACTCTGCCCTTCCCTGTTTACTAATTTGATACACCTGAGAGGTGACAGCAGGTGGTGATTTGAAGAGAGGGCTCGGAGACCCAGGAGCCCACCGTTGGTGCGGGTTGGTCGACCAGTACGTGGCGAGGACATACAAGGGCGGGTGTGTGGAGAGGCAGTGAGAGCTGTGCTGCTGCTGGAATAGCTTGAGGTCAGAGGAGGCCTTCCGGTCCGAGGCGGAGCAGTTCCCATATGTGGTGGGGCGTGGTCTGCGGTGCCGTGCAGGGAGGGCGGACACACCTGCATGGCATCCTTAATCACACCCGCCAAGTTAAAAACACGGGGGGACTCAGGGGTTGGGGTGTGTTGTGTTGTGATCTAAATAAAATGGCTCAAAACACTGATCCCTGGACCCACCATATCTCATTCACGCCACACCGTACCAGACTGTTGTACAGTTGGTCAGGATGCTCTCGATGGTGCAGCGATAGAAGTTCACCAGGATGTCTGCGGACAGGTGGTTCTTCCTCAGAGTCCTCAGGAAGAAGAGGCGCTGGTGAGCCTTCTTGACCAGCTTGGAGCAGTTGGTCGTCCAGATGAGATCCTCGGAGATGTGGACTCCCAGGAACTTGAAGCTGCTCACACGCTCCACAGCCGTCCCCTTAATGTGGATGGGTGGATGTGGGTCAGCATTCCTCCTGTAGTCCACGATGAGCTCCTTGGTCTTCTCGGTGTTGAGCAGCAGGTTGTTTGTGTCGCACCACTCAGCCAGACGATCCACCTCCTCCCTGTAGGCGGCCTCATCGTTGTCACTGATGAGGCCAATCACCGTGGTGTCATCTGCAAACTTAAAGATGGTGTTGGAACCATCGGCAGGTCTGCAGTCGTGGGTGAAGAGGGAGTAGAGGAAAGGGCTCATCACACAGCCTTGTAGTACACCGATGTTCACTGTGATTGTAGATGAGCAGCGGTTATCCAGCCGGACATGTTGGGGCTGATTGGTCAGGAAGTCCAGTAACCATTTGCAGATGAGGGAACTGATACCCAGGTCTGTCAGTTTCCTGATGAGTTGTGAGGGGTGGATTGTATTGAATGCTGAACTGAAGTCTATAAACAGCATTCTGGCGTAGGTGTGTATTTATATGTTTATGTGCACCTGCTCAGTAACAACGTTGTGTGTTATTTAAAGTTGTTGCATCCATGAGAACTCTGGTGCAGATTTAAATGTCCAACAAAATGAGCACCAGCTGGAAGGGACCAGCACAATGTACAATGAACCTTCTCCAAGAAGAAGTGCGACTGAAGGTGAAAAAAGCCAAAGGAAAAGTTCACGTTTGACTCAAAGTGGGAGGAGACGAGGAGCACAAGCAGATCATGAGCCTCGTGCTCAGCATGTTCAGCACATCTCTGCTAAACTGCCAAAAGAAAAACATGAAGAACCCAAAGCATGGTGACGCCGTTTTACTTCTTAAAGCACAATTATTACTAAATCAGTAAAAATAGTAATGATAACAAAATAAAAAATAAGCATTTTGCTGAGTCTGTGTGTGATATTGTTGCTGCTTAGACAGAACTGGAACATCAGGATTATTTATTAAGGCTTTGAAACTAGCGACTGTGTTTACTAAGCTCAGAGATCACAAACATCTTTCTGCATTCAGAGGAGTCGCCCCCTGCTGGACAGTCATTAGAAATAATGCAAATTATAGGCACCCCTGCATCCTCTCACCTGTGCTGTAAGGATTTAACCAGACCAAAGCAGACTGAGGCAAAGAGTGAAAGAAGAATTTTCTGTGGCATGATTGTCTTAAAATATGTTGTATTTACCAAGACTAAGAACAGTAGGATGTGTGTACGATTTAATGATTGTGTTTGCATTTTGTTTGGTGTCCGTTATTTCCAGAACATGATTTATGAATGAGGATGTGTGAGATGACTTCTCGGGATGAGGACGAATCTACTTCTGTGTGTGTTCACGGACGGCCAGCATTGTTTTCTACAATGATGCCTTTGCCATATGTTGGTTGTGCCATAGATAAGTACAGAAACAGTTATCCAACAATATAATAAAGTGTTGTTTTATTTTTTTAAATGAAGTATACTGGTTTTAGGCTGAAGCCTTCTCACTCTGACCGCAGAGTCAGGACCAGGTGTGAAGGACTTTTTGTACAAGGCGCTGCTGATAAGATGCATGTGAGTGAAACTGAAGTTTAAAGGAGCGACCAATGAGAGCAAAGATAACTTTCATCGACTTATAATAGCCTGGTAAAGATATCAAGGTGTTACTAAGGCAACTGAGTTTACCATCAGCCGTAAAGTGTCAGTCAAGTTACTTGAAAATAGTAATTAGTTACTGGTTATTTATGGTTTGTAGAAACAGGAAGTCAGTGTGTCTAAATGCAGATACAGCTGTGGTCAGGTAGCATCCCCCATCGTGGGCTCTTTGCTCTTCACATGTGGAGTGATAAAGGACCTAATGTCACGTTCTGTCCACCGCAGAGAGTTTGAGCAGGTCTGTAGTGAACCGCAGGCTTGATACCGTTCTTCTTCTGTGACAGTGACATCAAGTTCTTGTTCACATTTTGCTTTTACATAAAGTGATGCAGCCCTCAGACTGCGGTATAGTTTAGAGATCATCTTAGTGTTCCTTTGGTGACAAGCTCCACATATTGTTTCAACTATTGGTTTCAGTTCTGCACCGTCTACATCTTTATGTCTTAACTGGAGATTTCTAAACAGGTCATGATTTTAAGGCCAAATGTGTCTTTCAGGTCCTGAAAACTCCCCATCATATTGTTTCTATTCACACAAAAGGCTGTCGAACCCTTTCTCATCCAGGCCTGAAATACAGAGTCACGTGTCCCTGGTCGGAGCCCATCGCCCAGGCCAATCCACCTTAGTAACTTTTAAGAGTTTTCCAGTTTAAGTTGTTTAGCAAGAAAGAGCCATGTTTCTAAAGAGGGTTAACCCTAACCCCAGTGACAGGGTCTAGTTTACTCTTAAGTGAGGAGTTCAAATTCCCCTTCCCCAATATTGCTTGAATTTTATAGCCAGAGCCGCAGGTCTCTACATCTTTCCACCGTACATAAGCATTATCACACCAGCTGCACAGGGGCGTAAGTGGTGCAGCTCGGAAGTGCAGTTTTAAGTTTGTGTGTCACGGTCCTGAGTCGGTGACCCAGTGCTTTGAGTTTGTGTCTCTGAGTTTTTGTATTATGATCTTAGTTCTCTTTGTTGCCCCAGTTTATTCTTTAGTCTGGTGTCTTAGTTTGGGTCTCTTGTATTCTCTTTAGTTCTCTGAGTATTTCGTAGCCGCCCTCCGTGTCTCCCTGTTGTTGTTCTCTGTGTTTCTTAGTTGCTCTGTCTCCCCTAGTCACGTCTGCGTCTGTGTTACATTTCCTGTTTTACTTTGAAGGTCTGTGTCCTACGTGAATGTATTGAGTTTTGCTTCCCTTGGGTCTCGTTATGTCTGATTTCTCCCAGCTGTGTCTCATTCCCTTCGTTATTTCCCAGTGTATTTAAGCCCAGTGTTTCTGTGTCAGCGTTGTGATCTCCCTCATGCTGTGTGTGATTCTCCCTGTGTCTCCTGGAGTTTGTCTGTCCTGAATAAACCTGCACTGATCTTCATCAGTTAAAACTGTTACAAATGTTTCTGGTCCTTTTGCAGTAATTGAGATGTAAAACTTCTAATCAATGTTCAAATAGATATTGGACTATATGCCACAGTCTGCTGTGTTTTTGGTTTAAGGTTTATTCTTTGATTGTTGTGTTGTTTTGAGAGTTTCTGGTTTCCTGTTTCTGAGCCTCCCCTGTGTTCCAGGTGTCGTGTCTCTAGGGAAGCTTTTGTTCTGTGATCTTGTTTTCCTTTTGTCTCCGTGTGTTGTATGCTTGTCTTGGTTCTCTGTCACTACGTCTTCCCTGTCTGGTTACTTTTGTCTCTGTGCTTCATGTTTCCACGTCTCAGTGTCTCGTCTGCCTTATGAGTGTCGTGCTTCCTGTTTTACTTTGATAGTCCCTGTCCTGCAGTGTGTCTCATTATGTCTGATTAGTTTCCACAGGCATCTGAGAAGGATGCCTCCTGGGCGCCTCCTGGGTGAGATGTTCCGGGCATGTCCCACCGGGAGGAGGCCCCGGGGCAGACCCAGGGCACGCTGGAGAGATTATATCTCTCGGCTGGCCTGGGAACGCCTTGGAGTTCCCCCGGATAAGCTGGAGGAGGTGGCTGGGGAGAGGGAGGTCTGGGCCTCTCTGCTTAGGCTGCTGCCCCCGCGACCCGGCCCCGGATAAAGCGGATGAAGATGGATGGATAGTTTCCATGTGTTCCCCATCCTCTTGTTACCTGCTTGTGTATTTTGGTCCTCAGTCTTTGCCTGCTTGTTGTCGTGTTGTTAATCCTCTTTGCTGTGTGTTTTTCCTCCGGGCTGCTCGTAGTTTTCTAGCTCTCTGTTTCCGGGTTTTGGTTTGATTTCATATTTCTAGTTCCTCGCTTTTGGTTCTGTTTCCTGTATTTGTGAAGAATTATTTGCAGCAATGAAGCTGCTCTTTTCAGTTAAAATTCCCGCGTTTGGGTAATCATCCTGCCTGCCACAGCACAGCCATGACACTGTAGTTTGTAGCACAGCTCAGATCATTGTTTTCATGTCTCTGATGCACAAACATTAAATACGAGCTCAAATGAAGAGGCGAAGAAAACTCAGTGTGATCAGACCTCAGATCCTGAAGCCGCTCGCGCACACGTTTGACAGCTTCCTCTTTGTTTTGCTGAGTGACGCGTTGCCATGGTGATGTGTCATCCAGCTGGTTGAGTGTTGCGGTGTTGAATCCAGCACGATCCCGAGGCTCGTCCACCTCGAACCCGGTGCTGCAGCTCACGGACGGCCTCACCTGGGGTGTTGTAAGTCTGAGTGGACCCACAGCTTTGTATAGGGAGACGGAACCGATGCCTTTGGTTTTCAATGCGCTCCTCACATCTTTGTTGCACCACCGCTTCTGTGTAGTCATGGTCACAGGACAGGAGCTTATTCTGTGCTGAGAGCTTCGACACCATGCTTCCTTCAGGACTGTCTCTTTCATCTTGACTGAAGAAAGTTGACAACGATGGATCGGGGCAGAGGGACTGATACACAAGTGTCCGACCAAGGTGCAGCTCGCTAAAGCACATTTAACCAAATATTAGTGCATGTGTATCTGAGCAGAGAAAACCTGAAATCAAACGTGTGGCTCTTGTTTTTAGTTATTAGAGATGTGTGCTGTACAGTCGACCCTGGAAGAAGAGCCGTTCTAAAAGCACAACATCACCATGACATTCACGGGAGGATTTGAACATGTGGCCACAGCTGTAGCTGCATTTAGAGACACCGACTTCCTGTTTCTACAAACCATAAATGATCAGCATCTGTCTTTGTCTCATTGTTTCATGTGTTACAGGTGACCTGTATCTGACACATGAATAAAATGTTTTTGTACCTAAACATAACTTGATAAATGAGCTGATAAATACATGAATTAAAGATATTACCCCTGCAGTATGTTGGACAGACTGTCCGCGGTAACACTCTGAGGTTTGGGTCTGAAATATCTGCAGGTTCCTCTTTGTTTCTCTGCTTCTTTCCGTCAGTTTGGTGGTTTTACTGAGACAAGCAGTTTGTTTTCCTGTGAACTCCCAGTAATAATCTTTGATTGAACAGAAACATCACAACACCTCAAAATGTAACATTATACATATTAAATATTAAAGAATGGGAGAAGTGGGGGCAAAGCAACCACGTGTGAAGCATCATTTCACTGTTAGATACATCGTATGACGGGGAAAGCAAACGCTGGATGAAAGTTACTGATGCAGTTATACATCGTTGAGCCAAGTGTATGACGTCAACTCAAACGGGGGGAACAGCAGAGCTTTAAGAAACGTTTTCAAAACGCCAACAACAGTTACAGCAAGAAAATATTTTTCAGTTTGATTACGAGACGATGCTGTGAAGCTTCTGAGGAGTTTAAAGGTGAAGTTAGTTTAGTATGTTCACTTCTTTGACATCTCATGATATAATTTTGAGGGTGTGTCTCCCAGCCCTACCAGTCAGACTTCTTTTTATTCCATATATGGCATTAAATATGACAGGTTCATGAACACCATGATGTATGTTTTTCATTGGTAACATATAAGAAAGCAGGAAGTGTCTTAAAGCCACAGTGCTCAGGCTTATCTGCAGCTTTCTGCCACTGACGGCTCATTTCACTCTTGTGTGTCTCAGCCATGTGGACACAGCAGACAAACTTCTTCTTTTTGGCCACAGGTGAGATGCATTTGACATCACTGAGTAGTTTTCTTATCTCAGCATGTTTCACTTTACAGTCCAGAGAATAATCAGCCTTATTTCTCTTTTCTACAGTCTCTTGTGTGTCAGCTGCTGCAGGTCAGTCGTGTTTGACAAAATGAGTCTAAATGATAAAGTTTGGTGTAAATAACATGACATAAATGCTGTGCACGCTCTTCTCTCTTCTGTTAGAGCCTCAGATCAGATTAGCTGGGTCTGGGTCGACTCGCTGCTCTGGAAGAGTTTAAATCTATCACAGTGGCTCCTGGGGAACAATCTGTGATTACCAGAGATGGGCAGTAACGCGTTACTGTAATCTGATTACTTTTTTCAAGTAATGAGTAAAGTAAGGGATTACTATTACAAAAATGGTAATTAGATTACCGTTACTTTCCCGTAGGAACGCTGCGTTACTGCGTTACTAAAACCGTGATTTTTTGCGAGAATGTCTCACGACAGGGACGTAAGCAAGTGCGACGTTCGTGACAACAGCTGTGTGCAGATCAACAATGGATCATATATCGAGTGCAGAGAGAGTATGAGCGTGCAGCGTTTAAAGCGTGGAAGCACTGACCTTACTTTGAGTTTGATTCCATAAAAAGTGACAAAAACATTAGTGTCCGCTGTGCGTGGGAAGAAAACTTCTTTTTACAGCGAAAAAACCCCTAAACTTCCAACAAGCACCGAGTAGCTACGACGTAATGGGAAACTCACAGAGAAACTCGCGGATTCTTCCACTGACCGCAGCACACCTGCACCAGGGTAAACCTCCGCCTACCCCACTCCTGCTTTACAGGTGAAAATAGAGCAAAAGGACCGCTGAGTCTTTGACTTTATTTATTTTCTGCTGTGTTTTACTTGCATCTATTTGAAAGACTGAGTGTAAACACACAAAATATTTTATTTTATGAGCTGGAATGTGCAGAAAATAGGTTTAAATGTTAAACTAATTTCTTCAACTCAGAGAATGTTGCATATAATTAAATTTTTGCTTGATGCATAAAGTTAAAAGATTAAAACTAATAAAACAAGTTTTAAAAAGAGACTTTTCCATTTGATTACATTTTGTATGATGGATTATGTAGAAAAAGTAGAATTGGGCTGAAAGATCTATCGCTTTATCACCTCTTCAGGTTGTAAATCGTGTTTTTAAAAAGTAACTAAGTAACTAAGTAATTAATTACTTTTGAAAATAAGTAATCAGTAAAGTAACGGGATTACTTTTTTGGTGAAGTAATCAGTAAATAGTTACTGATGACTTTTTTCAAGTAACTTGACCAACACTGGTGATTACTACTGGGACTTAACTGATGCTGAGGTGGTCTGCAGACAGTTAGACTGTGGAACAGCACTGAGAGCCACTACAAAAGCTCACTTTGGTGAAGGAACCGGGCCGATCTGGCTGAGCCGTGTGAACTGTTCAGGACATGAAAGGTCTCTAAGTGAGTGTGATCTCAACAGATATCAGCCCTACTGTAGACATCATGAGGACGCTGGGGTCCTCTGTTCAGGTGAGAGATGTTTGGTTGTGATGGTGTGTCAGATACTGTGAATGATGGAGAACAGTCTGAGATGATGCTCTGGTTGTCTATAATGAGCTGCACTACAACACCAGTTTCTACAAACACCATAAATATGCTGGTTTGTCTCTTCACACAGACTCACATTGTACAGTTATGGCCATGAATGTGCTCGCACACTCACTCCTGGAGCCCTAAGTTGAGATGCTGTCTAAAATAATCCATCTTTTATTAACATTAGAACACAGAAAGTGAATGAAACATTTAAACTGAGACATTTTAATATTTAGGCATCAAACGAGGAAGCTTCCTGTGAGCTGTTTCAGGAAACTCTACCTGAGAGGAGACCCTCCTGCTGAGTCTCTGTGATCTGGATCAGCGTCTGAAGATGGATGAATAACTGAAATGTATATAATGCATGTAAAACCTGGAACATATCAGCTGATCATAAGCTGTGCTGAGAGGGAGGGGTTAGTTTTTGATGATGATGGTGAAGGTGATGGTTTAAAATTCTGTAATGCAGTGAGAAAGTCAGAGGAAGACGTGAATAAACGTGAAATGTTTAACGTCCACACTGGCAAACTGGTGCAGACGGTTTCAGGTCTTCATTTTGTTCTGTTTTACTACAGAGTCACTGCAGCGGCCCAGAATCCACCTGAGATATGATGGAGGACACGTGCAGGGACACGGAAGTGCAGAGATCACAGGAGGCTCCAGCTTTGAGTTTACCTGCTCCATTAACTCCAACTATACTGCAGGGAGTTTCAGGCTCTTCTTCTCTGGATCAAACCAAAAGCGCACACAGCCTGCTGTCACAAACTCAGCCAGCTTTAGTTTCCCTGCAGCTGAGTATGAACACCGGGGCAACTACAGCTGTGTGTATGAGTTACTGCTGCCATCAAGGACATTCACTTCTCCTGAGTCAGCACCAATTCATCTCATCATCACATGTGAGTAGAAACATCAGTCACAACATGAATCCATGAGGTTAAACTTTACAGTGAGTGCTTGTGCTTGTAACTCCCTGTACGATTGTCTGAGAGAGGTTAAAGATTGGCTGTCAGAAAATTCTCTCGTTTTAAATGAGAAAAAAACTGAAGTTATGGGTTCGACAGCCATATTCCTCGAGACCAGCTTGTTGCCCTGCGGGGCCCTTTGCTAACTCTCTCTCTGATTCTATGCGTAACCTGGGTGTCTGTTTGGACAGCTCCTTTAAGCTCGATAAGCAAGTATCATCTGTAGTTAAATCTGTTTTTTTTTCAACTGCGCCAGATTTCTAAAGCTAAGCATTATATACCACACAGGGACCTGGAAAAACTTATCCGCGCTTTTGTGACCTCCAGGTTACATTATTGTAATTCTTTCTACTGTGGTCTCCAAGCCTTCTCTCTTCGAAGGCTGCAACTTGTTCAGAATGCTGCGGCTCGCCTTCTTACTGACACTAGAAAATCTGACCCCATTACTCCGGCTCTTGTTGATCTGCACTGGTTACCAATCAAATATCGCATTGAGTTTAAAATCTTGCTACTCACTTTTAAAATCCTGAATAACGTTGCGCCCAGCTACCTCACTGACCTCCTCAATCTGTACACTCCTTGTCGTGCATTAAGATCATCAGGTCAATTACTCCTGGCCCAACCTAAGTTTAGACTGAAGACCAGAGGCGACCCTTTGCTTCAGCTGCATCCAACCTTTGGAACAGCCTCCCTGCTTCTATTCGAGCCTCGGACTCTATCCAGTCCTTTAAATCAAGATTAAAAGCATATCTATTTGACTTGGCTTTCCTGACCAGTTAATACCCTTTTAAATCTTTTAAATTTTAAACTTTTAAATCTTTTATTAGATTTTATTAATTTTACTGCTGTTTTTGTCTTCTTAGCAGATTTTATATTTATCTAACTCTCCTGGTCTGTTAGTGCCTCTATCCTGTCTGTGCTTGTGCCCGATTTGTACCCTGTTATTGACTTATGTTGACTCTCCATATTACTGTGAAGCACTTTGGTGTGCCTTCGGGTTTTTACATGTGCTATATAAATAAAATTGTATTGTATTGTAGTTATAGAAGTGTTCTTTACTTTAATGATGAAATGAAACATGTATGTGAGCAAAAAGTACAGATAACAACTTACATAAGTAAACTTGCAAATGTAGCATAAATGTTGTTACGGATGTAGTTACAGATGTTGTTACAGATGTTACAGATGTTACAGATGTAGTTACAGATTTTGTTACAGATGTAGTTACAGATGTTGTTACAGACGTTGCTTTGCATTAGTAAGGACAGTGTGTGCATTTCCAGAGTGGTACAGCTGTGGCTGACTGAATGTATCACTGATATGAACTCAGAATATGAGCTGTGTGGTGTGTCTGGCTTTCTGAGAGGTGGCACTTTTTATTGATCACAACAACAAAACAGTCTGTGATCATGGCTTAAATGTTGCTGAGAGTCGGAACCTGAACAGGACGAGTTTGATGAAGATCAGAATGAATAAAAGTGTTCAAACACTGATGTTCAGTCTTCTGTGTTGTTTCTTTTGTACCCAGATCCTCTGCAGCAGCCCAGCATCTCCCTGACGTCTTCTAATGGAGGACTGGTCTGGGAACCTGCAGTTACAGAAGTCACAGGAGGCTCCAGCTTTGAGTTCACCTGCTCCATTAACTCCAGATATACTCCAGGACGTTTCAGGCTCTTCTTCTCTGGATCAAACCAAAAGCGCACACAGCCTGCTGTCACAAACTCAGCCAGCTTTAGTTTCCCTGCAGCTGAGTATGAACACCGGGGCGACTACAGCTGTGTGTATGAGTTACTGCTGCCATCAAGGACATTCACTTCTCCTGAGTCAGCACCAATTCATCTCATCATCACATGTGAATAGAAACATCAGTCACAACATGAATCCATGAGGTTAAACTTTACAATGAGTGTTTGTACTTGTAGTTATAGAAGTGTTCTTTACTTTAATGATGAAATTAAATGTAGCATAAATGTTGTTACAGATGTAGTTACAGATGTAGTTACAGATGTAGTTACAGATGTAGCTACAGATGTAGTTAGAGATGTAGTTACAGATGTAGTTACAGATGTTGTTACAGATGTAGTTACAGATGTAGTTACAGATGTAGTTACAGATGTAGTTACAGATGTAGCTACAGATGTAGTTACAGATGTTGTTACAGATGTAGTTACAGATGTAGTTACAGATGTAGCTACAGATGTAGCTACAGATGTAGCTACAGATGTAGTTACAGATGTAGTTACAGATGTTGTTACAGATGTAGCTACAGATGTAGTTACAGATGTAGCTACAGATGTAGTTACAGATGTTGTTACAGATGTTGTTACAGATGTAGTTACAGATGTAGCTACAGATGTAGCTACAGATGTAGTTACAGATGTAGTTACAGATGTAGTTACAGATGTTGTTACAGATGTAGTTACAGATGTAGTTACAGATGTAGCTACAGATGTAGTTACAGATGTAGTTACAGATGTTGTTACAGATGTAGCTACAGATGTAGTTACAGATGTAGTTACAGATGTAGTTACAGATGTTGTTACAGATGTAGTTACAGATGTAGTTACAGATGTAGTTACAGATGTAGCTACAGATGTAGTTACAGATGTAGTTACAGATGTTGTTACAGATGTAGCTACAGATGTAGTTACAGATGTAGTTACAGATGTAGTTACAGATGTTGTTACAGATGTAGTTACAGATGTAGTTACAGATGTAGTTACAGATGTAGCTACAGATGTAGTTACAGATGTAGTTACAGATGTTGTTACAGATGTAGCTACAGATGTAGATGACGTTTCAGGCTCTTCTTCTCTGGCGTGAACCTCACAGAGCCTGCAGTCAACCACTCAGCCAGCTTTAGTTTCCCTGCAGCTGAGTATGAACACCAGGGCAACTACAGCTGTGTGTATGAGTTACTGCTGCCATCAAGGACATTCACTTCTCCTGAGTCGGCACCAATTCATCTCATCATCACATGTGAGTAGAGCACAGGACTCAAATCCAGATTGAACATACATGTTGTTTCAACAGCTCTACATATAAATACAAAGATGTATGTATAGATACTTGTGACTACAGGGTTACTCTGCTGTCCACTGTGAGGACTGCTCCTCTTCTACGACCCTGTTTAGATCTGAAAATTGATGGAAAGACGTTTTAAACCATTCAACATGTGAACATATGAAGTTTTCAACAACCTGACACGAAGCACCTTCAAATTTTCTAAAGAGCTTGGAAAGAAAGTGAAAGACTTTTCACCTCTCATCCATGAGGCGTCTTCACTTCTAAGTCCTTAGAGAAACAGGACGTCATCCTCCGTTATGTGGCAGGTTTATCAGAGGAACTCAGGAGAGTCTCCTCCAAGCACGACGTCCCAGTTTAGACTCAGCCACACACTCAGACACAAACTGCTTCATCACAAACACAAACTCAACAATGTAGCTGCAGTGAGGAGCGCTCAGACCTCTACGCTGGAGACACCAAACACTTCATAAACACACAACATAGAAGAGCCACCTCGACAGGACAAGACTCAGCTGTACGTCTGCATCTAAAGGTCAAAGGTCACTCTTTGAGGATATTTTGGACAGAGAAGACAGGCGGTTTGAAAGAGGAGTCCACTGTGATCCTTGAACAGAGGGCGGGGCTTGGACACCTGGCACCTATAATCCAGTTTTCAGATGCTCCCCAGACGCCTTTTTTCTCACCTTGGCTCATGTGATGAGTCACATGATTGACCGCCATTACCTGGATGAATGACAACCTACACAGACATAACTGCTCATACAGCATCACTTTTCATGTTGCAGATTTCCCAGAAACATGTTGTAATCGTTTTCTCTCGTAGTTCCTTGGTGGCTGCTGGTGGCGTCAGCAGTTCCTGGTGCTCCTGCTGGTGGTCTGTCTGGTCCTCTGGAGAAGACGACGAGCCAGGCGGTTTGATCCCACATCCCGATCCAAAGTCTGTGCTCATGAGAACAAACAGTATACAGTGGAAATAAGTATCTGACACTCTGTTGAATTCACCATTTTAACCTTTTAGAAATAAATGATCAGTGTATAATTTCATAATTGATCATTTTATAGCAGGTTTATTTTAACAGTGGAAGACATTCTGTCCCAGTTACAAATAAATGTGCATTTTAGTGGGAAATGGTCATTTGTATAGCGCTTTACTAGTCCCTAAGGACCCCAAAGTGCTTTACACATCCAGTCATCCACCCATTCACACACACATTCACACACTGGTGATGGCAAGCTACATTGTAGCCACAGCCACCCTGGGGCGCACTGACAGAGGCGAGGCTGCCGGACACTGGCGCCACCGGGCCCTCTGACCACCACCAGTAGGCAACGGGTGAAGTGTCTCGCCCAAGGACACAACGACCGAGACTGTCAGAGGTGGGGCTCAAACCGGCAACCTTCCGATTACAAGACGAACACCCAACTTTTGAGCCACGATCGCCCCGTAAGGAACGAAGTGTTTGATCCTCTTGGACTAACTGTTGTTGACAAGCTCAGCTGTGAGATGTTTCCTGTAGCTGGTCACCAGATTTGTGGACGTCTCAGCTGATTTTAAACTTCTCATCCGTGCAGAGGATCCTTAAGGTTTCTAGAAAAACTTGAGCTCTCTGGAGGTTTTCTATTGGATTAAAGTCAGAGACTGACCAGGCTGCTCCATGGCTGTAATGTGTTTCTTCATGACTCACTTCTTGATAGCCTCAGTCGTATGTTTTGGGTCAAAACTCGTCCATGAGGCTTTTCCCTGCCTAAGATTTCCTGTCTTTCCCTCAGTGCGATGCAGTAATTCGTTCTTTTCCATTCAAACAGCTCAGATTGGTCTCATCAGAATCGTTCATGTGTTCATTGACAAACTTCACATGGACGTGAGCTCTTCAGCAGGAGTACCTGTGTGTGCTGCAGGGTAATGTCCCAGCTGCTTGGAGATCCTTCAAGAGATCTTCCAGTGTAGTTCTGGAGTTACCCCTCACTGTTCCATCCGTTTGAGAATAATCTCACACACAGGTCTCATCTTGTCTTCAAGCTGCTCGCTGATGTTCCTGCAGCCCACTCCAGCTACAGCAGAGGTCAGCAGTCTGTCCCCGACATCCTCACACAGGCTTTTGTGCTTCCCACAGTGGTGAGGCTGAAGTCAGGCTGGGGCTTCGGGTGTAGTTAATGCTGGCTTGGTAACCGTTAATCAGTAAAATGCACATGAATTTGCAGCTGTTTGTCTTTCATAGTGAAACCGGACACATACTGCTCATTATGAATTCAACAAGGAATCAAATATTTGTTTGTTTCATGACGAAAACCATTTTCTGTGTTTTTCTGTTCATATTTACTGACTCAGTTCTGCTGCTTGTGTTTCAGTCGCTGCCACAAACAGATATGAGGAGGATGATGACGAGGAGGAGGAGGAGGAGGAGGAAGAGAGGGATTACGTGAATGTTGAGCCGGTGAAGATAAAAAGGAAATGTGCAGAGCAAGCAGGCGTGTCAGACGAGGAATCTGACGATCACAATTATGTCAACATAGAGGATGAATTTGAAAGCACTGATGAGGAAAATGATTATGTGAATGTAACAGATGGAAGCTGAACAAACTGGACATCTTTGCAGGAGAGCAGATTTACCATCATCACTGGACCTGCTCATTTATATTCTCTGATTTAGTATTTTTCATGTTCTTTGGCCCCTCTGTGGCCCCTCCCCTATGCAAATGGCGAACAATCAGCCATTATAATTTCTCATACATTGAGAATAGCAGACAAATCAACACAGCAAGAAATAGAAAATACATCGGTGCAAATTATAAGTCTCTATCATGATGTGCTCTGTTTTTGTGTTTGTTGTAGAGCTGTAAATGTTAACACGTTAGCGCCGTAATCACAATTAACGCGATTAAAAAATTTTAACGCAATCGACCCATCTGGAGTGCAGAATGGTCAGACTTTGAACAAACTGCCCAGAATGCATTGTGTTAAATCCTCCCAATTCTTTTGATCTTTGGGCTGAAGGAAGGACAACACTCGGTGTAAATGCTCAGTCAACAATCATTTTATTCCAACACTTCTGAGCATAAACCATCCGGAGGGGAGATGAGCGCGGGAGGGTGTCCGCCTGATCTCGAAGTGTCTGAGCGTTTCTCACATACTTCTAGCTTCAGCCCCCCTCTGCCTAGTCATGGGGCAGAAAACCTCTCCGGTCTCTGTTCTCTTCTAATCAGACAAATAAGGTCCTGACTCTCTGATTTCTTATAGCTCAGCTGTATCGTGCATCATAAACAACATCATTCATTCACAATGAATCAGCAGTCTGATGTAATACAAATCAGTTTAATAAGTGTAATAGTTATCACCTCTTCAGGAGAATAATGCAAACTAAACTACATAACAATTTCACAATCTTTAATTAGGGGTCTAACGTGGCATAAGATAATATAATAATCTCACAATTCCCCCTTTGATCTCTTTTTAAAGAGATCACTTACACCTCATAATCCAGTGTTGCCCTGAGGCCCTCTGTCCCCCTTTAACGGGTGGAGCATATGTGTGATGACCTCTGTGTTTGCGCAGTTCAGATGTAAGAAAAACTATGATTACAACAGCAACAGTAGGTACAGATGACACTCCCATCACTCCCCAGTTCTCCCACAGCTTTATTTTGCACTCCAGTTTCCCACCCCCATCTTGGTGCCACCTTGTACCTTTCAAACGTACTCAGACTAGAACCTCTGTCCAAGGAGCTTTTAACCTTCACTTTATTGCTGCAGCTACCAGTGTCTTCCAGTGGGGTGATTCTCTGCTCTTCTTTCTTCGACCTCCGGGGTTAGACCACCCTTCGGTCGTTGCACAGATCAGGGGATTTTTCTGCCCTGATTTCAAACAGTGATCTGTGTATTCAGGGGTCACAGCCGTGTCCCCCTTTTTACCAAGAGCCTCTCGAGCCTCGTTGGTCTGCTGTTCCTGGTTTTTCACCAACCCCTTCGTGTTTATTGCTGTGTTTATGGGATCCATCCTCTCGAGGTGACTAGCCGGAGCCCAAACGCCATGACACTTGACCCCAGTTGCTGTCTCGGCCATCTCTGTGTCTGTGTCTGCTGCGAAGGATCCTCGTATCTCCGTGACCTCGTCTGGTGTCTGTTCCTTCCTCTGTAAGAGACAGAAAACCAAAACACCTCTCTGCCTAGCCTTGATAATCTAATGTTGTTATCCATTGTTCTTCTAGTGATGCAAATTTGGTTTAGAATATCATGTTCAGGACTCTCTGACCCAGAGACTTATTCTACTCATAATCCATGTGTGTGTAAGCGTGTTTGCATCCTCTGCACTCAAAGTCAATGTCTACAATATATCTCGCCGAACGAAGATGATCAAGATGATCCAATGTTGTCAGTGTTTGTTTTATGTGTGACTCCTCCCACCAGAGGATGGCTGTGGGTTTTTCCCCCTTTCTCTTTTAGGAGTCGGACACCTGGGCGTGCCTGCTGAGTAGCTGGGTGGAGTCTCTTCCTGTCCTTGGATTGGATAATTGGCTAATCACCTCCAGTATTTAACTACCAGATGACAGCTGCTTGGCCCCCTCTCTCTACTCGCCGCCATCATGTTTTTGAGTCGTTGTTTCATAGTGTCTTTGAATGAATGAATGAATGAATGAATGAAGGCTTTATTGGCCACATGCAGGTTGCCCTGCAGTGGAATAGAACCCCCCACACACACAACAATAACATCACATGGGAATACAGGTCGGAGATCGGCAGCGTTTGCCTATTGATTTGCAAGTATAGCCGTGTGTGTGACTGGTGTTAGTATCTTAGTTTTGTAAATAGATTTGTAAAATAGCAATTGTGTATTTTGTTCACCTTGTATATATTGTTCACTGCAGCAGCCTAGTAGGCGTGAGAAGAATTACGTTTTCTCCTGTTTTTTGTTAGAAAGTTAGGTAAGTGAATTGTATTTTGGTTGGTTTTCATTTGTGTAGGAAAGCGTAGGGGCCATCAGGGTGTTATGTTTGTTATTTTTGGCACTGCTCACTGCTGAAGCAAATAAATGGCTGCTTAGCACTTTAAAAGATTCGACTGTTTGTGTTCTTTCTTGGGTGGTGCTGAGTGGGGCCAATTTCTTGTTGCGTTCAATACACGCTTAGACTAAGGCTACGTCCACACGTACCCGGGTATTTTTGAAAACGCAGATTTTTCTATGTGTTTGCACCTTTTGTCCACACGTAAACGGCGTTTTTGGTCACTGAAAACGAAGATTTTTGAAAACTCAGTTTTTGCATTTACGTGTGGACAAGAAAAACGGAGAAAACGCAGCGTCAAAGGTGTGCGCAGTTTTTGACGTCACACTGTGCGCCACGTTATTGTTTCGGTGAAATGAATTTCTACAATACTGTTACTGTTAGTTCTACTCTCTGCAGTGTTTAAATGCTTACATATACACACAGTTACTGTCCCTCCACACATACGACTCTGTTCTGCTTCTATGCCCCAGCTTTGTTTACTTTTTCCCACCGAGGCTTCTAGACTTCTGATTGGCCAACATTTCTGCACGGTTAGGAATCTAGCGCCACCTGTTGCTTTGGCATGTTCATAGCAGCGTTTTCCTTCATTCCTGCCTTTACGTGTGGACGGGATTATTTTTTAAAACGAAAACGGAAAATCTCCGTTTTCAAAAATACCCGTGTACGTGTGGACGTAGCCTAAGAACGTAACAGCGGGCCTTAGGTTTGGCGCTCTCCGTCTCCGCTGCATGAGATCCTTTTCCTGCTGCACTGTTGACATTTTCAGGTTGTTGTTGTGGCTCCAGCTGCTGCAGCGTTTGGTCAGGGTCACATCAAAGATGGTAGAGGGGAGAGCAGAAGTCCAGGTCAGCCTCGGCTTCCAGGGCCGGCAAAGCAGCCTGCAATTAAACATACAGAGAAAAAACAAAAAACAAAACAAAAACAGGCGAACAGGAAAATGATGTTGTGTTGGCTGTGTCACAAAGAGAGGGGAGAGACACCGGGCCAGGCCGTGTCAGCCTTCTCTCCCCTTTATTTGTTTTTTTTCTCACGATATAATCAACTCATAGCCCACCAAGCTGACAGGACAACGCAGGTACATGTTTAAATTCTTAAGATCATGTTTAAAAGCACAAAAGAGAATTTTCCTTCCGTCAGTAACTCACTTGTGTTGTTCAATCAGCAGGAAACATCTCACAATTTGACTCTTAACCACTGAATTTGTTGTCTCATCACTGGTTGGTCATACCAGTCTCTTTCTTTTCTTTTTCTTTGAAGTTAAGTTGTTGTCCTGCAACCCAGAGGGTTTATTTGTTAGTAGTGGATAAACTTCATCATTTAACAACAGGTGTAGGTTAAGTTTCCCTGCTTTAACCTTGCCGGTGTTTCCTTAAAAGGAGCTTTTCTCTCACGTTTCTCTGCTTGTGTGTTTTTGTTTCACCTTTTGTTGCGATGCTCCGGACGCTTTCCCAACCTCCACAAGTCCGTTGGCCCCAAATTTCAACCCGATTTTATGAGTTACAGCTTCTCTTAGTTTCTCCTCTACTTCTCTCCTGGTGCTGATTCTTGCTGGGTGTGGTTCCCATCACTATCATTCTGCTCTGGTCGCTGTGGTGGGCGGTTGGTCCAGGTCCGTAGCCTCCTGTATTAACACACTAAGAGATTTATTTAATATCATTTTCATCACTGTTAAATAGACAAGCAGGCAACACGCCCAGCTTTACAGCACAAATGCCCGTCTCACAACACAGTCCTCTCTCTGCTTCTCCATAATCCTCCACTCTCCCTTTATTTATTATTTATTTATTACGGGCGACCGTGGCTCAGGGGGTTGGGAATTGCATCCATAACCGGAAGGTCGCCGGTTCGATCCCTGGGCTCTCTGTCCTGGTCGTTGTGTCCTTGGGCAAGACACTTTACCCTACTTCCCTACTGGTGTTGGCCAGAGGGGCCGATGGCGCGATATGGCAGCCTGGCTTCTGTCAGTCTGCCCCAGAGCAGCTGTGGCTACAACTGTAGCTGCCTCCACCAGTGTGTGAATGTGAGAGTGAATGAATAGTATGGAGTGGCAAAGGCATCTGCCTCTTCGTTTTATAAGCTGGAATGTTAAAGGTATAAATAATCCGGTTAAACGCACAAGGGTTTTTACTCATTTAAAATCATTGAGATCCGATGTTGTATATCTGCAGGAAACACACCTCCGATCAAGTGAACAAATTCAACTAATTAAACTGTTTCTCTGCTTGTCTGCATTGCCACAAATTGTTCTATTTGGTGATGTATCATAGAACTGTACTATATAGTGTATGTACGTTTCTGTGTTTGCTAGTAACTACCATCAACCTAAGGTCTCAGCTAATTTATCTTTGCAGAGATGTTCATTTGATTGTAACAGCAGTAGGAAAGAGCAGTAACAAGAGTAGGACAGCTAAGCTAATTATGGCTAAACATTTGGAATTTAATGAAAGCAAAAATGGACCTTGCAAAGATGGATAGGTTTATTTAGAAAGTCAGCTATTTACATTTAGTGTTCGTCCCAAGTAGGAGATTTTGAATTGAGTCTAAATTGACCGCAAATTTACTTAACTTGTTAAAATCAACCAGGCTGTTACTGAAGCAGTCGAGGAATTACCTTTGAGGTCTCAGTCATAGGTAGTAATGCAAAATCTAACATTACACTAACCTTATATTTTTGTAAAAGGCAAAATGGACTTTTTTCCAGGGTGGGGGAGTGTTTCATGTCTGTAAGTTAAAATTGTTATTTTTGTTGTTTCCTGATTTCTAAGAATTGGGAGAACAATTACATGCTAACAAAATGATGCATTTTGGTTGCCCATGTTTGGTGTTGCTTTGGGCTTAGGGTGATCACTGACGATGACTTACACCTAAAAGAGCTCAAAATCAGAAAACGTTGCTCTAAAACATGTTGACATGGTAAATGAAAATGAACAATAATCAAAATTGATCATGCAAACTGAAAGACTACTTACTATGTTTCTCTTGTTACTTCATTAGCCTCAGTGTTCTCAGATCATTCTTTACATAAAAGCACCCAGTTGTCTTGCAAAGAATGTGTAGGATTAGTGCAATCACACACATTCGAAGATACTGGTAGTTATTGTTTCAAATGCCTATTTCATGACAACCAGGCAAAATTCATCTAAGGGAGTATGAAAGAGATTATCTGGATGCTGAAATGATTGGTAAAATACATTAGGCCAATAATAGTAGACCTGTGCTACATTTGTCCAGCTAGGCAACACATATTTCTGCATAAGAGATACATGAGACACCCTTTAAATAAGCAAATTTCATGTTTAAAACATGGAAATGCAGCCAAAATGGACCATACAATGGCCTCAGTGAACACATCAGCACATAAGTAGAGATGAGGAAACTCAATCACATTAGACATTAATATGACTATGAGTAAATTATATATATTATATATTCTGTTACATGGTTTAAAGAATACAATGTGATAATCACACATGAGAACGCTGTTTCCAGTTATACAAATTTATTTTATTTCACTATTAAAGAAACCAATTATGTGAATAAAAGCTCACCACAAGAACATCTCCCAACCCAGTCTTACAAAGTTGCAGTTACAATAAAAAACTGTTGGTGAGCTAAAAAACAATCCTGGTGCTGATGCTTGTCATTGAACGTTTTGGACAGAGCTCTTGATTGAAATGCCTACCGTTGTGTGTAGGCATTTCGGTCCAGATGTTATGGAGTTCAGTTCAGCTAAGATGTATTTCTAAAGCACCGGATGGCAAAAATAGCCGCTTCTCGGCTGTTTATATTGTAAGGTAAAGACCATACAATATAAGAGAGAAAACCCCCCAACAATCAGATGATCCCCTGTGAGCAAACCCTTGATGACAGTGTCTGTGAAGGTTATCAGTCATCGAGGCCATAGTAGTCTAAGGAGCTTGGAAAGAAAAGCGCCTGGACTTCTTTAAGTTAAAGAAGTCCAGGCGCTTTTCTCCAAGCTCCTTAGACTTGGTGACGGTGGGAAAGAAAAACTCCCTTTTAACAGGAAGAAACTTTCGGCAGAACCAGGCTCAGTGAGGGGCGGCCATCTGCCTCGACCGGTTGGGGGGGGGGGGGCACAGCTGTTATAACCCCTGACGCAGCATAGCTTCTAATTCTGAAAGATACGTAGATACCTTAAAGCTGCACTCTATGCAGGACACCAAGCGATGACACGACTTGCAGTACTATAGGAGTCTATGCAGAAACAGTTTTCTCTCTTGAATCTCTGTAATTTTTTTGCTACTGAGTGTCTGGGTGCAGTCACTCATTTTGGGCCAATTAAATCAAATGAACTTCCATTGTCTAAGTTATAGCCCTATTGAACCTGCGTTAACCAGCTTTAATAGGGAGGGCCAAAGTCGTAGTTGTGCTAAATTTCCTCGAATTCTCCTCGGAGATTTTCGAGTAGCTTCCTTTGTTCTTGAAAGTTCTTTTCCATTTGTCTCATCGCTTCCCGTCCATTCCACATCTTTTTGGTAAGGTCACTAACCTTATTTTCTAAGGCCTTATTTTGTTGTTTGAGTATGTCAACTTGGACATCGTAGTTGTTTATCAGATCGTTATGTGCTTCCTGTGAAACTTTGGGAGTCTGAGCTTGGGTTTGCAACGCCATGTCTTCTGTTGTCAAGGCTTCCTGTGAATCATACAGATTTTTCTTGACCTCTTCAAGCTCTCTTTTCTTTTCCTCAAATTCATGGCACAACAACTCCTTTTCTCTGTTGGTCACGTTAAAATCATGTTCGGAGTCTTTCTCAGTGGCTTTGAAGATCTGGGATTCTCCTTTCGCACCCTCATCGTGTGGTTTCAGTTCTTTTTGAGAATCACCACTCCTTTTGGAAAGCTCCTGGAGGTCCTGTTCAAGAAGTTCGTTATGCCGCCTCAATATGTCAATTTCATGTGCAAAGCATTGGAGTTCCAGGGTCTGTCTGAGCTGTTCACTGTCCGTTGTTTTGTTTTCCTCATTCATGATCCTTTTTCTTTCTTCACTCTCTTGTAACTCTTTAAAGGCTGTGTTTGCCTGATGGAGCTCAGTTTTAACAGCCTGTATTTCCTGTTGCATGTCATCTTTTTCCTTTTCAAAGTCCCTTTTCAGCTCACACATGCGTTTTACCGTCACATCATTTTCCTCTCTTAAAGACTGGTTGTCCTTTTCCATGCCTTTCACTTTTATAACATAGCCTGCCTTTTTGCTTTGCAGCTCTCTGATTTCATCCTGCATTTCCTGCATCACCTCTTTGTGTTGCTGAATTTCTTTGCTATTGAAGCTCTGTGAATCCTGTAGAACTGTATTCAAATATTCCAGCTCTTGAATTCTGATGTGAATTGTTTCATTCTCTAGTTGCAGGTCTCTTTTCCTCTTGTTTTTAGAGAACCCACTTCGTTTGAAGAGAACTTCAATGTTTTTTTGGAGAATCTTGTTCTCATTTATGAGCTCTCTTTTTTGCTCCTTAAGGTCGGCGTTCTCGACTTTAAGGTCACGTATGGTAGAGTTTTGTTGTTTGAGAGTTTTATTCTCATTTTTCAGCTCTTTGATTTGCTGTTTAAGTTTTTCGTTCTCGGCTCTCATGTTGCATACAACAGGATTTGACAGACTCATATTTCAAATTGAAGTTGATGCTAAATCTCTGTACCAACTAAAAGATTTTTTAAAAATACCGTCAACTGTGTCAGAAACGCAAGTTTCCAGTAGTTTCCTGCCTAGTGAATTCTTCCACTCTCTTTGAAAGACTGCCAAGAGTGAGAACCTCTCCCCTATTTATAGGTTTTAGTGTGCTGATGTCATAAAGAAGACCAGAGATCAAAGGGATTCTGGTGAAACGTCACTGTGTCTGGTCTGGGCAGTTCTGAATTGAATAATAACAAAATGACGGGGGGCGTGTCCCATGTGAAGACGTGTTGTACAGGGCTCCTCAATGGACTAACTTTTTTCATAATTCCATTGCTCCAAAACTAACGAACTTTTAACAACAGTACGATAACACGCCCGTGTGCTGCTCTGAGGCACTTTTTACATCTTCAAGGCTACGGTGTACGACATATGAGCAAATGTGCATGACACGAATTCAAACGTGCTGCAGATGTGTCACAGGTTGATCTGGCTGTAGGCTGTGGCACTTGGCCAGAGGTGGCGCTGGTTGACTCGAGTCCATGTTAGTGCACAAAGTAAACTGCTCGCTGTAGTTGTGAAGCAAAAACGCTGAATTCGGAGAAATAAACCGTGCGAGGGGAACGATAACGACGACAAGAGTCTCCCGATCTTTACTCTTGCTGTCCTGTGAACAACAACGGCGTGGTGTTACTTGTTTGCTGTTTTCGCGATCGCGTCGCGCATGAGGATATCACCAGGTAAACTCGCCACATTTTTAAACATTTTGTTGTTCAACAGCATCAAGACTGACGGAGTGTGTTTGAGACAACCTCACAAGTGTCACAGGTGACACATTTGCCGTTTTTTTGCTGGTTTGTCGGTAGCAGCTACTGAAACGCAAGACTGCCGCACATCTGTCCGACCAACGCCAGTTGATCTAAACGCCAGTAGATCTGGAACACCGGAAGGTAGAATGATTTTGATTTAATGCCGTATATGGAAGAAAACACACGTGTGTATAATCTTCAACTGTCAAACTTCATAATTTCATTAAGAACATCCCATTTATTTACTTTATTTGCTTTTACAGTTTGCTTTGGCTCATACTCCACCTGCTCTGTCCGATCAGTTTTGCAGCTTTTGCGTGACTCTGAGCGGAGAGCAAAGGTCACACGTCACAGTTCATCCTGCTGCTTCGATTAGCAGTCACAACATCAATAAACCGTGACCCACTTCCACCGCAGCCGTACAGGCCCGAGCCATAACATTACCTCCACCAAGGCTGGACTGGGACAAAAAATCGGCCCGGGCATTTTGACTAGAGACCGGCCCACCAGGATAAAGATTGAAAATGTGACGTCATTCAGGGATAAAACCGCAAAGGATTCTGGGAACTTGTGGCAAGAGGTACTAGCGCACGCAGGCTTTCAATTGAACTCAGTTACACAGCGATAAAAAGAAACCCAAAAAATGGCAAGAAGCTGTTGTATTATTATTAACTGCAATAGCCGGTCGCATGACAGCCACAGGAAGTCGACGGGTAAAGAGATCGTTTTTTTTTTTATCGGATTACGTCGTTGAAGAGAAATGTTTTAAGCCATGTTTCCGAAGTAAGAGCCGATGGATGGTCTGGATATACCAAATATAACGTCTCAGAACACTCCAGCTCACATGTTAGTCTGTTCCAAGCATTCCCACAAAGGTCAGAGTTTTGTAGTAGTTAATACGTCATGTTTCTTAACATAATTGGTGATATAGGTTACATGCAAGTCTGGCGCTGAACAGAAATTGTTGCGCTCTGCTCCTTTATTTATTGTGCATAAATAGTGAATTGTTCTGACACAATATTGCGTTTCGCTTCTGTTATAACCATGGTACACTGACAAAAACATATACTTTTATTCACAGGATAAAACAGTTGTTTTGTATCACTAATTGTCCATTGCGATTACAATATACAATATTACTGTCACTGCTACATTTCTGTAATGCTACTGTAACCGGTTTCTGCTTCATCCCGCTGCAACAGTTCGGCCCAAACAGACTCCTCGACTCTGCGTTGTGTAGTGTTTTTAAAAAGACAAGGAGTCTCTGATCGATCGTTGCCACTTTATTTCCTGAATGGAAACAACGGTGTATTATCAGTGCACAGGCTCGCCATACACCACTCCGCACAGCACACTCTCGTATGGCTACGGCAGACTGGCAGCGATTACTGCAGCAATATTACAATTTCTAATATACAATAAAATAACAGCAACAACAAATGATGTACCTGAATGGAAACAACGGTGTATTATCAGTGCACAGGCTCGCCACACACCACTCCGCACAGCACACTACGGCAGAACATCTCATTAGCATTCCGCTTTAGCATACACTTTCACACATTAATAAACAAATGAAAAGTACATAAAACTGGTGTTGGACATGTGTCCACTAAGCACTTATTACACTCGGTGCTCGTCAGCTAATCAAACATGTTTTATGTGTCTGTACTACTTAGCTATATTGTGTGCGGAACAATACAACTCACCTCTCGTATGGCTCGTACGGCAGACTGGCAGCGATTACTGCAGCCAGCCACACCGAGAGGGGGGCGCTGTTTCCCCGTTACACTGATATTTGTGGCAAGTGGAATAATACCACATAAACACTGTTACACTACCAGAAATTATTTCCACTACTAATTAATTACCGTTGAGCTTAAAGGTCCTATTAATAAACTGTTAATGAATGTGTATTTATGAAGACGATTTGTGAGACTGGTAAACTTATGATATGTACAATAGTCTTTCGTTCTACACGGTGCGTTTCAAGGTCCTGTACCCATCTGTCGGTAAACTGTACCTGGGCTTGTTGCAGTGACCTGAAGTTACTAAAGTTCATGAGTGTATGCACTCACTCCAAGAAGCGTATAATTATAAATCTGAGCGTGGTGAAAGTTGGGCAGCACGCTGACGTCTTTTGTCCACTCATAAGGGTCTGACCCTTTCACTCCTTTGATTTTTTCCTCGTATCTTTTCTTTGTCTTTTCGTCGAGTCTGTCTTTGTACGGACCGGCATTATTCTCCTTTTGTTTTGTACATTCCTTTTTTGTGCGGCAAAGAAAAAAAAAGAAGGTATTGGAACCGGAGAATGAACGTTTTGCGGTGCTGCAAATGTTTGCATTTGATGCGGTACTTGGATTGTTTTGCCACGAGTTCCCGGCATGCAATGCGCGAAAATCACGTGATTGCTAAAGAAGGGGGAGGGTGCAGCCAGCCTCCTCGGCTGTAATTGGTCCAGCCCAGAGTCGATCATGACCAATTGGCCAATCCAACACCTTTCATTATATATACCCTTCCTAAAAAAAAACAAAAAAAAAAAAAACATCGGCCCATAAAAACAAAAAATCGCCAGCGGCCCACCGGGCAAATGCCCGGTATGCCCGATGGCCAGTCCAGCTATGACCTCCACCATGTTTGACGTGTGATGTGGTATGCTTCAGACCACCAGCTGTTTCTCTCCTCTATACTCACGCAGCCATGAAACTGTTTTTCAGTAAACTGTTCAATTACTGTGATAATGGAGGCCTGTATGAAAGTGTCACTGTCTAAATGAACCTGTCTGTAGATGGAAATATTAACAGCAGGTGTGTAAACATCCACTCTAGTCTAAGACACTCATCCTTTGCTGATCTCTAGATGTAAAACCAAAAGTTTCCAATGAGGAGTCATGATGGGAGAGCTCTGAGTTAATGGCATTAAAATGCAGAACATGAAGGAACATGTTTATTAAAAACGCCAGCCTCATGTACCAACTTCACAGGAAAAAACATCAGCTGGTGTTCTCATTTATACTGCAGTAAAACCACAAAACTCCCACCAGAAGTCACACTGACAGAAAGGAGCAGAGAAACTGTAGCGGTATCACACCTACCATCTCTCTGCTACGTGGCACAGATGTCCTGTTTGAACATGTTAATCAGTTTACTGGTTGGATTTAAAAAACCTTTCAACCTTTCTGTTCATTCGTGTGCCACACAGACAGTAACAGAGTACATGTGCCGCCGTTACGTATTTAAAATACTAAATATGAGTAACTGCATTCTGTTACAGTTATCGTTTAAAAAGGTGGTATTCAGAATACAGTTACTTTGTTGAAATAAAGGGATTACATGGCGGTACTTTCCTGTTTCATATGTTCGGCTATGCCCTCTCTGTTTTTGGTAATTCCACACTGGTGGAAACCCAAACAAAACACGCATTAAGAGGCTCTAATGTCTGTGTCTCAGTCTCACTGCTCATGTCACCCCTACTTGCAGCAGCATAATGATGTAAAGAAATATTTTTAAAAATCAGTGCTCAAAAAATGATTTAATATGAAGGCAACAGGCAGTGTTACAGGCATAGCGCTAAAGAATTGAGCCTGATGGGCGGTGTAGTCCAGCTGTAAGTAAGCTGTTAAGACTCGACTATACGCTGTGTTCGTGTTTCCTCTGAAACAATAAGTTTGGTTGCAGCAGCCTTTCAACGCCTCTCTCTGTCTCCCGCTAGCAAAGTTGACCCAGACAACAAAGTAAAGCTAGTTTTCAGCTACGAGCCCGACACGAACCCGACGTATTAGCCAGAGGTCCCTTTACTACGGCTCGGAGCGGACCTGTTTTATATACGTGCCGAATAGTTTCTATACGAGATCGCTGCAAAAAGTGCAGCCTTACCTAATGTCCACCTACTGTTACTCATTTATATTAAGGTTTAAACATCTAGCTGGTGTTGGTGTGGAGAGTAGCCTTCAGTAATAGTAATAAATCACACAGCAATAGGACATTCATGTAGCTGTAAACAGCATGATAATATATTAAGTAATCCAAAGAATTCAGAATATGTTACAAAATACATTTTGGGGCCTGTAATCTGTAATCTGTAGTGGGATACATTTTAAAAGTAACCTTCCCAACACTGCACACAGGTGAGAAATATAACTGTAAATGGTCAAAGGAGCTTGCAAAGAAAAGCGTCTGGACTTCTTTCAGTTGCTTGAAGACGTTTCACCTTCATCCGAGAAGCTTCTTCAGTTCTAAGGTCAAATGGTGGAGAATCCCAGATATAAACCTAGTGGGAGTTTCCCCCAAAGAGGGACAAAAGGACCCCCTGATGATCCTCTAATCACATGAGCCAAGGTGTGAAAGCGGGTGTGGGTCCCAATCAGCCAGAGTTTTGGGTGAGCTCATTGTGAAACCTGGCCCCACCCTATCATGTGATTTCCTGAGGTCAGAGGCAGCCTGAGAGGAGTCTGAGTACTGATGACTGAACTGAAGTCGAAGCAGGGCCTGGCTGTTCTTTGGTGCAATACTGATTTCTACCACAAGATGGTGCAGTGACTGAATCTAACCCGTGACAGCTGAGGAGCTGTGATGTCACTGGTTAAAGTGTCAGCCTTACAGCAGAGATGAACCTTTGGACCCTTCCTCATCTGTAACAGCTTTACAGACTGTGGCGCTGTGGGTCCCAGCAGTGCCTTGCAGCTGTTGTGCAGACGCAGAGTTTCAGGGTTCAAGTTCCAGCTGTGCATAAAGCCTGAAAGCTGTCGTTGCCTTGCCTTGGTGGGTACCAGAGGACGGGGGTGCCTACTGGGGTCAGCGGGGGAGCTGGCCCTAGGGAGGGGCATCCTCCCCTCCCTCCTTTTCCTCCCCATCCCCGGCTACCTCCCTCTTCCCACTCCACCACACTCACCCACACAGGTAGGGCCTTGGGGTGTGTCACCAGGGTGCAGGGGAGACATCCCCCCCCCCCCCCCCCCTGTCCTCTTCTGGCCACCTGTGCCTCAATTTTATCTCACAACTTAGACATCCACATTACTTACACTCTCATGACACACACATGTATATAGGGCCTTGAGGGTGGGCACGTTAACGGCATCCAGTGGACGG
>NC_137434.1:31579131-31671631 GCF_964374335.1 Astatotilapia calliptera | reverse complement strand
CAGCATGTTGAGATATGCCAAGTTTCAACTAACAGCTCTTTGGGAATCATCATCATCACATGTCAAACTGTGTCATCTTTGGCATTTTTCACAAATCCAATAAAGAAATGGAAACAGAGGATGTTTGTGTGAGAGGCTGCTGCTAACAGAGAGCTGAGTCGTCTCTCATTTATTGGCTCAACACTGGTTACTTGAGGTAGGAGTCTTTTTATGCTTTAATGATTCATAGGTCAGATTTAAGTGGCCTAATAAGCAAATAACACCCCTCTGATAGGTCAGGTACAAGGACTGGACCAAAGACTCTTTAGAAAGGTGGAGAACTTTGGCTCAAAAGCACTTTAACTTTATTCCGGCTCCTTGGGAGCAAAATCTAAAGAAACCAGTTGTGGCTTTGTCCCAGACCAGGATCTGTGCTGTACAGCTGATCAGTGGTTCAAACCTGAGGTTCAGCAGAAATCATGTCAGGTTTTTGACACAGAGTGTGAGCAGCTCGTCGGGGTAAAAGGATTCAAAGTGACCTCAGTAAGTGCAGCCACTAGGTCTTTATAAAGGTACCTGGACTGACGCTGCGGCCCTGAGAGGACGTGACAGTTCTGCCTGGTTCTGGACCTCGCTGATGTCTCTCAGGCTCTTCAGTAAGCCCTCAGTTTTCTCTGTGTCCTCTGCTCTCTGCGAGACGTTTGCCAAATGTTCCTCAAACACTCTGTAAACAGTCCACGCCGTTCTTAGGCAACCGCTGCTAATCAGAGCAGCTGCCATCATCCTCCTCATCATCATCGACTAAAGATAACTCTGTATGTCAGCAGCATGCAGCAACTGGGTCAACACTCACACCAATCCACCAGTTAGCACTGGTTTACCCTGGAAACAAAATAAAGCATGAAATAGTGATTTAATCACACGTTGCTTCAAGTGTCTGGTCACAGACACATCCTGGTTTCTATCACGTTGTCCACTGAATGCTGCTGTGCTAACTCTGTGTGTAAGACTCAAACATGCTCACAGTGGAAACCACATCGCTGTATCGAAGCTTCATCACCTCACTGTTTTTAACCCAGCTGCAGTTCCTCTAACGTCCAGCAGGGGCTCCAGCAGTGAGTCAGTGCCATAGACTCCCATGTTAAAATCTGTGTGTTAAAAGCCTGATACAAAACCTGTTTTGGTCTCTAAAGATAATTTCCCCTTCATGACACCTGCACAGGTGGAGGATGATTTTATAACTCACCTGTTTAAACTGGATCAAGGCTCAAAGCTTTATAGGATCAATCCAAATAACTGCTGATGGCCTTTGTGGCTCAGTGTCAGCACTTTGATTGGACTGTTCTCCATCTACACCTCTGCAGCCGTGTTAACAGGCCGCACAAGTTTGTGTTAGTGTTTGATGGAGGGTGTGACCATTAAACAGAGCTCCAGCAGAGACTGGTCACATGCGCAGTGATTCACCTGTTGGCGGTGACTCAGACTCCCAGTAAACCCCCAGTCAGCTGACGGCTGTTTCCAGTGCAAACAGTGGAGACCGTCTGCTGTGATGTGGAGGTCACAGAGGCAGTGACGGGGTTTCACTCGCCCACTCAGAGCTGAGGCTGGGGGTGGATTCATTTCTCTGCTCATTTTGATGGAACATCTGTCGTCTTGTTGTTGGGCTCTGGGAAACCAAAGACTTTTTATTGTTATGATTACAACAAAACGTATTAACCGAGAAAATCGTCGGAACATTAACAAATCCTGACATTTCAGTAGTTTCAGATCTGACTCACACACTGCAGGTTGTGTGACTTTTGCGTAAGAAACTTTGCTTCTGAACATGACTGAACCTTAAATAATCCACCCCTGATTAGCAGGTAATCATTTCTGCTGTGTTTCAGTACCTGATGTGGAGAGTCATTGTATTTCAGCAGGTATAAAACAGGTTATAATAGGTTAAAAAATAACCGCTTTAAATACAGAGCGAAGAAACAAGTGGGTGATTGCAGGATGGCGGTGTCCATCTTTTATGTACAGTCTATGACTTGGACCATATAGAGGCTAGAGGAGACGAAGCGTTATCATGGCAGACACGGTACTTTAGCTGCAACTGGCTCGGGGAGGTTTTGCTCTTTTACTCTGTTGATACTCCGTCCTTACACTTCTGCGCCTCCTGCAGTTACTGTGGTATTTCTGTGGTATCTGATGTAGCGTCTGAGGATCCTTCTCCTGGTTGTGTGCTGTTTTAACAGGGCTCTGTAAGAGCTCAGGCTGCTGCACAGAAGAGCTAAAATGTTTAAAGTGGATCTTTTCTGTTTTCCTCATTTCCTGTTTCATGTTCACAGTAATGAGCTCGGAGTGAGCTGTGATCACTGTGAGCCCAAACACACTCAGTTTATCACAGCTTTTTCTACTCTTGGATCTGAATGATGTCATAAAGAAGGGATATCCCTAAGATGGTCAGGGACAGAAGCTCCACCCACCTCTGGTTTAAAGTTGATTAAGGGGGAGGGGCTAAGACAGCTTGTTTCAGCTGGGATGAACTGAGGCTCAGTGTGAGATAAAGAAGGATTATTTTGGACTTTAAATCATGCAAATCTGCTGTAGCAGTAAAAATGAGCAGAACTTGCTGCACAAACCCTGTTTATCTTACCGTAGCATCATTACTGGAGTGCATGAGGTCCAGTCAGTGTATGACGCTTAACAACATGAGACACTGAGATCTTTACTGTGGTCCAGGTAGAGCTACACCTGTCCAGGTCAGGTGAAACTAAACTCTTAAAGCTGTTTTCTTATTTGAAAATTAAACTTTGTGATTATTTACATGAGGGTGGAGCCAGGATGACCCGTGCCATCCCCGGCACGCCGCCCCTCCTTTAATGATTGTGACACTGAGCTTGGGTCAGGTTTCAGTTTCAGTGTTCAGACTGTGACGGTTCGTCTGCGTGGGTAAAATCCACTCGTGGATCTCTGAGTTTCACAGACGTTGGTTTTGGTTAACCCGTGAAGATTTATCTCCTTATGACTCACATCACTATGATTTCATGTTCGTTCACCTCAACTTTCTCTTTTCACGGCTGTTTCACTTCTTTATAACCAGAGACAATAACAGTTTATTGTCTTTACACTGAGGACGTGTTTCTGAGTCAAAGGCTTAAGCAGAACTAAAACTGAAGTTTAGTCATCAATCATTTAAATAAAGGAGATGATTCAGATTTTACTGAAGGGACAGTTCTGTAAATATGCAGCCTCCTCGGCTCCTCTCACATGTGATCACATGCTGGCCTGCTGTGCGTGTGAAGCAGCCATAAATGCTGTGACATATATATTCACATGTTATATATAGAGTCTGGCCTGTCATCAGCATGCTGTGTAACTGTATATGTGACCCTGTCAGGCCACCCTGGATATCTTTGCATTCCTCCTAAAGCAGCGTTTCTTTGCACTGATGCCCATGTGTGAGTTAGCTCATAGATCATTTCCTCTTTATGTTTTTGCTTCACTGCATTCAGGAGGAAATATTTACATTTTGCTTTATTCTTTTAGAGATTAAATTCCTAAATAATTTGCATGTTAATATTTTGCTCCGACCCTGAACCACAACATCCTCATTAAAGTCAACCTGGGACCTTTGTCGGCGCTTGACTCTAAATAATCACACACAGCGCTGTCCTCTCCTTCCTCTGTGTCTGATGCTCGGATTAAATGTGGCCACAGTTCCTGATGATGAAACATGAGAGGTGCAGGAGGACAGAGCACCACCTCTCCTCATCCATGTATAACAAAGCCTAGAAGTGATCACAGAATTTTAAATGGCAGTAAAAATAGCACAAGTATGGTGACCTCAACTAATGTCAAAAACACATTTTCATTTCTATTTATTGTGGAATTGAGCAGCTATGAACAGGAAAGACTGAGATAATGCTCAAAGTAATCATATAATGGAACAGCCCTGATAGCTGACAGGGTCAAAATACAGGTCAGCAGGTTAGGAATCCAGCTGTGGGCCTTCCACTCTTGGAGCTCTGCTTTTTGTGACCATCATGTCTGACATGGGTAACATGTCCAAGTGTGCCATCACTGTACAAACCACATCCTGCTCTGCAGGAGGCATCGTACGAATGTTTCTCTGGAGGAGCAAAGCCCTGCTGGGCGGCATTATCGTATTCCAGTATTCATCACAGTGTTCTAACTGGTATTTCTCTCTCAGTGGTGGAAATATCCCGGCTAAAGAATGAGTGTATGAAGAGGTCAAGTTGTGCCTGCAGTCTTATAGATGTGGGTCAGTACTCAAGCTCTCGAGGTTACTTTGCTGTTAAGCTGTTGATGCAGTCACTATAATTTGTGTGTGAAAGAAATTTTTTTTAAAAGCAATCATGAGCCAAAGCAGCAGAACTGAAATGATGCCATTTACTGCTTAAGAAAGTTGTAGCTGGGTTGTTGTGAGTAGGTGAGGCTAGGAAGTAGAGATGGGCGTGAGCAGCTGACTGGATGACTTTACAAGCTGTCGTTGCTTTGGTCACCAGTTGTTTTATCTAATTGTCAACATTTTAATTGATGCCCAATGGCGCTGAATTGCTGTGATCTGTTTCTGTGGGTCGGATCTTGTTGTTGACACTATTATTGTTCTTTTAAAAGCCAAAGGATGACTGGAAGGATGTGTGCATGAAAACACACACACACACACACACACACACACACACACACACACACACACACACACACACAGAGCTTGGAGAGAGTAGAGAAAAGGAAAGCTCAAACCCACAGACTATGGTGGGAGGAGCCAAACATAAAAGCAGCATGATCCTAGACCATAATAATAAAACGCACCACAACAGCTCAGTGAACTATTTGGTAAATGGCCTGTATTTGTATAGCGCTTTACTTTATTTGTTGAATAAAGTCTTAAATCGCAGGTGCTGAAAAGTAGTCATCTGCTCACAAGCTATTGTATTTCTTTGTGTGGGTTATTTCTTCATCAGATGCACAGATCAGATAAAAAGGCCAGAGGATGGTCAGTATGATAAGGAAGTTTGGAAGTGATATCTCTGAAATGACAAAATGAGATCCCGCTGCAGTTGAAACAGGTCAGGCTGCAAACACAAGAGATCCATCAGAGATAGTGAAAACATTACAAGTGTCCAAAACAACAGTTTGGGTCCATTATCACATCTAAAGAAGCGACGGAGCTGAATGCCTTAAATGATCTGTGAAAACAACTGTGGACAGTGAGAAGAGGATTCTGTCAAGAACATCTGCTTACAGCTTTGTCCACACTGACAACAAGACTTCCAAACTTTGGATGACATTTGGTAACTTCTCTGAGATCAGTGGTTACCCTGGTAACGGGAGCCTGGGGTGTTGGCTTTATTTTATACTCATTTTAGTTTCCTGTGAGCAAATATAAGCTTTTATATTTCTGTGTGATTCTTTAACAACACTGGAGACAGAAATGTGTACCTAGACTGAGCCTTTGTTTGAATCCTTTGAAACATCAGCGCTGTAACATGAAAGCACAGTGAAAAAACTTATTATCACACCAAAAAAACCCAACAACACTGAAACGGACGTGTGCAGCACCTGGGAGAGTGCTCAACGTGCTCTGGGATCAGTGGAAATACAGAGAATAGCTCCCAAAATGATGACCTCCATCCTAAAAAGCTAACAAAAGCCAAACAGGAGCTCCGTGTCATCACAGAGACGTTTAGATGTTCAAACTTAGCATTCTTGAAAGCAAAACAAAAATCTGCTATTTATTTTCTCTTAAATGAACGTATACTTTGATTCTTAAATGAAAATGCATTGGCCCTCGTATATAATATAATATGCAATGTTTCTTACAAATACTGTTGAATGAATAATTCCTCACTGTTGTTCATTCTTCTATTAATCCTCGTCATGCTCTGTAGATATATTACCTCACTCTGTCCTGTCTGGGTCTATTACCAGCATTGGTCCCACATTACTATCCATCATCAACAGTTCACTGAGGCAAGGCTGTGTTCCATCTTATTTTAAACATGCTGAGGTAACTCCTCTGTTAAAAAAAACAGAATCTCGATCCTAGCTCTGCTAGTAATTACTGACCTATTTCAAAATTGAAAAAATTGTTGAAAATCAGTTCAGGTCTCTATTATGTCAATTACAGATTCTTGACCCTTTTCAGTCTGGCTTTCAAAAGCAGCACTCTACAGAGACCGCTCTCTTAAGAGTCTATAATGATCTGTTAATGGCATCTGACGCAGGGAACTGTTCTGTGATCATTTTGCTTGATCTTAGTGCAGCCTTTGACACCATGGACCACAAAATCCTACTTAACAGGCTCAAGGTTTTGGCTGGTGTATCTGGCTCTGCCCTAGACTGGTTTTCTTCCTACTTATCAGACAGGACCTTCTCTGTTAGGACTGATAGGTTCTCCTCTAACACTGCTGCCCTGACCTGTGGTGTCCCACAGGGCTCAGTTTTAGGTCCATTACTATTTTCTTTTTATATGCTTCCTTTAGCTAGTATCATTCAATCTTTTAGCGACCTGTCTTATCATTTTTATGCTGATGACATTCAGCTCCATATGTCCTTTAAGCCTCATCAGCTGGATAGGCTGTCCACCCTAGTCCAGTGCTTAACCCAGGTTTCTGATTGGCTTTCAAGCAACTACCTTGTTCTAAATACTAACAAGACCGAGACCATGATCATAGCTCCTCCTGAGCTACATTCTAAAATCAGTCAGGTTCTTGCCTCTTTCTGTCCATCTGTCAAGTCAAATATTCGAAATCTTGGAGTAATATTTGACTCTTCTCTGGGCCTTGACTCTCATGTAAAATCTTTGTCTCGTTCCTGTTTCTATCGTTTAAGAAACATATCTAAACTGCGACATATGGTTTCCTCAGCTGCACTGGAAAAACTCATTCATGCATTTGTGTCATCACGCTTAGATTACTGTAATTCCCTGTTTACTAGCTTGGATAAATCATCTCTCTCTCGCCTCCAGACAATACAAAACGCAGCAGCCAGATTACTAACTCGCTCTACCAAGCGTGTTCACATCACTTCCATCTTATATTCTTTACATTGGCTCCCAATAGAGTTTAGAATTCGCTTTAAAATTCTTGTTTTAACATACAGAGCACTAAATGGCCAGGCTCCAGATTACTTATCCAAGCTTCTTATAAAATACACTGCTGCTCGTCATCTCCGCTCACAGACTCAGAGTCTCTTAGTTGTTCCCCATACACGATTGAAGACAAAAGGGGACAGAGCCTTTCAGTCTGTTGCACCAAGGCTGTGGAACAGTTTACCACAATTACGTTTGCTTGACTCTGTGGATTCTTTTAAAAAACAGTTAAAAACTCTTCTGTTCAAACAAGCCTTTTGTTGATCTACATATTTTATATTTTTTTACATTATTTACATTTGATCTTTTACAATGTCTATTGATTTTATTGTTTATTTTAATATTTTAATATTTGTGTACAGCACTTTGTGATTGCCTGTCTGCGAAAAGCGCTTAATAAATAAAGTTTACTTACTTACTTACTTACTTAATGTAAAAATGCTCATGAATATAAACATTTCTTCTAAGGTCGTTTTCAACAGTTGTTTCTGAGTTAGCAGCTGGAGCTTTTGATAACCAGCGAGGCACCAGAAGCCTTTCAAACTTTGAAACCAACGGGTGCTGCCCCTCGGCAGGCTTCCAGAAAATGGCTGAATAGTAAAAGAGAGGCGGGTTTTAAGGGACAGGAGCTAAACTTGTTTTTGATAAACTGAACATCTGCAGGCTGTCAGTACAACATGAATAGGGATTGTTTTTGGACTCTAAATCATATAAAGCAGGTCTGTTGCTGGAATAATCAGACGTGCAGAAACATGACTTGATCCTGGAGTATAGCAATAGGGACAAACGCATATCTGCAGACGATCTTCATTTAAAAATGAATCGTATCATAAAAACATGTCACCTGAGAATCACCAGGAAGAGATGGAAGGAAACTGTGACATCTTGGTCGGATGTCCGGGGAAGTTCTGAAGTGTTGCTCTTTGTTAATTCCAGCGGTTAATTTAATTAATTTTTGTCGGGGGCGTGTACTCATGGGTGCAAAATGGTCCAAAAATACTCCAGAGTGTTTATTGAGAGCAGAGATCAGGTGACCCGGAGGTCCATTTTCTCATAGACAATCAGACATGTTTTTATAGCAGAGGAGTCGCCCCCTGCTGGTCAGATTTAAGACACGTCAGCTCTGGGTTCAGATTTCAGTCCAGATTAAAATCATAAAGATCCAAGAGCAGAAAAAACTGTAAAACGAGTGTTTAGAGCAGACTGAAGGAATTTCCTGTTGCCTTGCTTTGCTTTTTACGAATATCCACAGTTATTACAAGAGATCTATATGACTGGAAATAAGTATAAAAAAACACTACAGGTCCACTTTAACTGTCATCTGCAGTTAGAAACACGTGGATATCTGAATGACATTTCCTGGCTGACCTGAAAGCAGCATTTTTGCCTCTGACAGGATTGTGAAATCCTCTGATTAGTCATCTCTGATATGTAGCCTCCATTTTAAATAAGGCACCATGTGCTCTGTGCTGCACTGGAAATTTACCAACGCATTTCCTCTTTATTTGACTCTGTACTTCTGCTTTGCTGGATTTCAGAAGGATACATTGTTTTACACACTGTAAGACATTTATTCACTCTGTACTTTGCATGCTAGTATTTTTAGCACCCTCAGTCCAGTTTGCATCATTGCTATGTCATCTCACCACTTTCCAATATATAATAAAACCCACAATATCATTTACCATAAAAGCATATAAAACCTGGTGCACAGTTGTACATTAACATACATCAGCATGATCAGACTTTAAATATTTTTTCTTAACTTTATATTATATAATGTTTACTTTTAGTGCACTTAAAAGTTAAGCTGTAAAAGTGAATGGGCTGTTAATGTAAATGACCTAAGATTAGTTAGCTGATAGCTTACCACTCCACTCTCTCATCCACTGAGGATCAGCCATGGCCCAAAATACTATGATTTTGGCATATTTAGCTATAGTGGCTATAGAAGCTTCGTTATTCCTCTATCCTTAACTTGTACTTATCACTATGGTCACTAATGTAGCATTTAAGTGATTTCTCTTGTTTATGCTGTATTTTAGTAGGTTGGTCTATGAGCACAGGCATTATTAGACCAACGTTTGTAATCATGAGGTCACTTTATGCACAGTAATGTCTGTGAGTCAAACGCTGAGGTTGCAGACTCCTCTGGACACTCAGTTTATCACACTTTTTTCTACTCTTGAATCTGGATGTGTCATTGTGGGCACCCAATTAGAAAAAAGCTTTCTTAAAATGGGAGGGGCTAAATCTGCTGTTTCAGACAGAGGATGAACTGGGTGCACAGTATCAGATAAAGGATGATTTTGATCTGTAAATCATGCAAAGCTACTCTAGTAGAGAAATGGAGCTGGAAATAAGTCCACTTTAGATATGATTTCCTAACCTAACCTTCATTTAGGAGACCAGTGTTTATCCGGTGGTCAGCCTCTACAGCAGGGGTGTCAAACTCAAATACACAGTGGGCCAAAATTCAAAACTGGAACAATGTTGCGGGCTAACATTAATATTTATTGGAAAAAAATCTTTCTCCAGATATAAGAATCAATCTTTTCTTATTGACTCAAACAAGTTTTGCTGAAAAACTGAATATGGAACAAGCAAGGCTTAATACTAAACGATATATATATAGATATTAGCTGTATAATACCAGTAGGCCAGCTCTAGTAGTAATTTGGTATGGCTTCGCGGGCCAAATGTAATTACACTGCGGGCCAAATGTGGCCCACGGGCCAGAGTTTGACACCTATGCTCTACAGGATCAGTGATTTCAAACAGGATCACGTGACTTGAATAGTTCAGTAAGGCGACTAGTTTGAGCTCCTCGCCCTCAGAGTTCACACCATCATAGTTATAAACATGTGAAAGTCATGTCAGGACAGGAGCAATCAACTTTCTGCTTTTTAGCACTTTTGTGGCGGCGTCCCATCACGCCCCGCCCACCTTCGGTGCTCTCTGATTGGTCACAGCTTGTGTCACTCTGGGGTTAAGCCGTAGGTAATTGGTCGTTGGTGTTTCCCCTTCTCCCCCACTCAGCGGCCATCTGGGGACTCGGGTCCGACTCTGTGGTGACTGTCCTGCGGTGAGCTGCTCCAACTTTGTCCGGGGTCAGAGGCAGAATACAGGCGGAGACTTCACGGTGCGGTTTCACGGCTCTTCCTGGTGGACGTGTGCAACAGGAGGTGACTGACTGAGCGGACATTTACCGGAGCTGAAACTTTTTTCCAACCTCAGGAGACCGTTTGGAGGAGGGAAAAATCAAGAAAAATGGCAGACAGCGAGGAGCATCAAGTTTCTTCCACCACTCCTATGTTCAACGACGAGGTGCACCATTACCAGGCCGAACCGGACCACTACCTCCTGGATGACGACATTGTGGACCTCGTTGGTGGGGCTAAAGACGCTTTGGAGCGGCACCGAGCTGAAGATAGTGTTCCTGACGACTTCACGCAAACTTCCCTCCCTGATCTAAAGGAGACGGTAACGTTACCGGAGCCAGCCCTCAAACCGGCAGTCCCAGACTCCACCAGCCCAGCTTCTGCCCACGAGGAGCCTGAAGTGGCCGCTCCCAAAGCCGAGCCGGCGAGTACAAAGATCGCACCGGAGCCAGAACCTGCCCCCGAGAGCGACGCCCTCCCAGTGGCCGAACCCCGAGAAGCAGCGCCATCCCCCGCAGAGGCAGCAGAGCGATCTGCGGTGACAGCGCAACCAGCGGCTCCCGCGTCGTGTGAGTATCACTGATGGATAAACGGCAGGACAGGGTTATTCGAGAGTGGAGGGACACCTTTAAGGTCTATTTTTAAAGCCTTTTACCTAAAACTCGGTGAAATGCACCTGGATATTTTTTTTCATTTTTACCGGTTTTCTGTGCACCTGAATGGGGAAAACGACCTGCAGATAAAAATAGGCGGGGTAGAGTGCTGCCTTTTCTCCCTTGGACACGTTTAACGCCTGGTCTCAGTTATGTTGTGTTAGATTGTGCTAAATTTGTGTGGATTTCTCCAGGGTGTTGTTCGCTAAGTGCTTAGCCTCTTAGCCGCCTAGCGATGCTACCCCAGAGGGGAGCGAAAGGTGCTTCATCACTGAGCCTGGCTGCTGTTTGCGCTAAATGGATGGGAGGTAGACTCCTGGAGTCACGGAGCGTGTTTTCTTTTAAAAACGAGACAGTTGCGGTGTTTTTTTGCGCACGCTTGCGTTTTTTTATGCTAGCAGGCTAGCCCGGTTTTTTTGCTGTGTTGTGGTGATGCGGCCCACCTGTTCGGACAAACAGGCGGCAGGAAGCAGGCTGTGAGCCGATGAGGTGGCAGGATTGCACCATTTATCCTCCAGTTATCCACCAGAGGCAGCCTGCTTCCTGTAACTAACGGCACTGGGGTGTTTTTGGAAACATTTCCCGGAATAAACGCGGTTTGTTCCACCGTTATCGGAGCCGTTATTGTTATTAAACCGGGCATCTGTTCTCCGCTCGCTGCGTGTCCGCGCATGCTAACGGTAGTTGCATCCTGGTTCCATTATCGGACACACCCTTTATTCCTTCTCCCCCCCAACAAATTAAAGCTGAAGCGTCAAAGAAATGCTGTCAGATATGTTTGGCATGAATTTTCCTTCAGACATGAGTTAAGAAAATGAGGCAGACAAATTAAATTGTGTGTTTTCTCTATTGTGTTGCGTGAGGTGGACTCCAGCGCTCTCCCCTTGTAATGCTTTATTTTATAAACCTGTAATATCGGAGTCAGAATCACAGCTAACACAAACCCGTATGAGATTGGTTCTTTGGATCTGTTTGCTCTGATTTAAGCGGCGGCAGGATAGACATGGTCGCGTCCGATAATGGAAGCATGCGCGGTTAGCAGGGAGATTAGTCACAACAAAGGAATCCGCTGTGCGTCCACTCCCTGTCGGCTTCCACACCGCTCCCAGAATAACCCCAATCAGCCTTTCATGATTTATTTTCCTACCCCGGCTACCCACACCCTCACCCACCCCCACAATCTTCACCCAAAAACCAACACCCCAGATCCCAGAAAAAAAGAATCAGCTCCAGAGGCCTCCAGATCGGCTCTGCCGCTGGCTGCTGGGGCTCGGTCCTGCTCCCGTGGCGTTTTGTGTCATGTCTGGACTGCGTAGACTTTCAGGAAGTGCTCCATTTCAGCTGCTGCCGCTGTTGTTTTTGTTTATCTGGTGGAGTAAATGTGGCTTTCGGCAGGTAAACAGGCCTGAGCTGGAGCAGCAGCAGGCAGGGTGGGGCTGCTTGGCGAGGCCACAGACGGAGGTGGAAAAACCGCCTGTTACAGCAAGCAGCCAGAACAAAAGAGACGGAGCGAGAAAGAAATTCATCCATGTCTGAATCGATTCCATCACTGCCAGCTCCATCACACACACATTAACCTCCTGAGAGACCTGAGGCGAAAATATGTCACCGTTAAACACGATTTCCTCGGCACACAGAAACCAGGCCACGCTCAGGAGGTGACCTGAGAGTAGGAGGGACAGGAGATGTGAATTCTTCTTTAATTTTGGGCAATTTGAGATTAAATTAAGCTTTTAAATGCGTCCTTTGTTGCATTTTAGCCCGTTCTTGCCTTTCTCTTTGTTTCTGGTCCACAGTGCCCTCTTGTTTGATGCTCCTGTGTTTATTGCACGATTATAAAGTAATGAACAGCCTCGCCTCTTTTAATTACTGCGCTCAGAGCAGGCATTACATGATGAGGTGTTATTAATGTGCCCATGAAGGCCTCCAGATTTCTCTGCCTCCAGCAGCCACGACTGTTTTAAAAACCACTTTTTAATATTTGAAACGCTTCAGTAAAAACAACTGTGTCTGATCACAGGAAGCTGCCTCCACTTTATTCTGGCAGATGTATTATGACTTCAGCGCGTGCTGGAATAATCCACCTTTGTTGGAGGTTTCTGTGTGTTTATTACTGAACACACACACAAAAGGCAGCTGGATAAAATCCCTCTTTAGATCCAGTGAGATCAGTATCAGCTGAAGTGCTTCTTCAAAGCAGATTTTAAGGAACTCGAGGGTTTCTAACAGATCTGCCACACAGGACAGTGTGCAGGAGTGGAACAGTCCCGTCCCGCCTCCCTTGTATCCCTCGGGTGGTCGCCACCTCTTTAGAGCTGGGCCCGATCCAATCAGTGCTCTGGACAAAGACCCAGGGGTCCAAATCTAAGTGGTCAAATACAACAGCGTCGCTCTTCCTGCCCGAGCCGGTCACCTCTCCTAAACTCTGCTCTTCCAACTTATCTGAGAATATTCGGTAAATAACAAACTTTAAAAAAAAGAAAAGAAACGTCCAAACTAAGAAAGGAGGGACTAAAGGCCGTGCAGCAGTCAGGTCATAGTTTAAATGTCTGAGGACAGAAGCAGGGCGTGTTTTCATGTAGTGAAGAAAACACGCCGTCTCTTTGGGAAGTTCAGCTGCTTCCATCTGATGTTTGTTTTAGTGTTTTTGTACCTCAGAGCCAACAAACGATCCTTTATTTTCTACAATACCAACGTTCTGCTGCTAGAGCTTTTAAAACAGCACATTTCTGATCACACGTAGAGATGTACGTGCAGCGCGAGCTGACCACGGGAGCATGCGTCATGACGAGTTACCTTTTTAAAAATATGTTTGTTTTTGCTTTGAGATAAAAACGGGCAGAAATGTTGGAGCTCGATGTTTGTCATGTTGTTTGTCAGAAGAGATGAAGGCGCTGCTGCCTCCCTCCTCCTCGCTCTCGCACAGATTCAGGTCGTCACCTTGAAAAAGGTGTTTGCGGCGAGTTTTCGTCCTTCTGCGGCGCGGTGACGGACAGGCCGTGTAATCGTTTGGGGCTCGCCGTCGGCCTACATCTCATTGTTTTGGGGTCACCTACATCCGTCAGTGTCTGTTTGTGAGGAGCTGCTGGTGTGGTCAGAGTGATGGTGACGCATACGTGTGGTTAAGTGCGACTCCACCCGGCACAGCAGCCACGCCCGCTCTGTTTGTATTTTACTCGGTCAGCAGCAGCTCTGAGTTCTCGTGGCGACGAGCTCGTGTTAATCTGATTTAATCCCGCCTCTTATCGCTGCGATAAGCTCAGAGCTTGTAGAGCTGTGCGGTGAAAGGTGATACCTGCCCGCGATGAACGGATTCATCAGACGAGGCAGAAAACTGTGTCATCTGTTTGTTTTCAGGCTAAAGAAGCTCTGATCCGGACTTCAGCTTTCACGTGTTCGGCTGCTGCAGACGCAAAAGTGTTTTAAAGTTGGCTGGACTGCAGACCTCTCACATCAGAGATGGAGCTCTGTCATAGGCAGACGTCTAACAGAGCACATGTCAGAATAATGCAGTCTTCTGACAGTGGCTGACTTCAGCAGTGGTAGCAGCAGGTTGGGAAACGTGTGGACTTCCTTGAAAAGGCAGAACAGACTTTGTAGAAAAGACCTCCAACTGTTTGGAAGGGGATCATCTTTCAGGGGATTCTGGGAAAAGAATAAATCTGACCTTTTTCCTTTCCCAGCAGGTACCAGAAGTGCTAGTTAGAATTCTTGGCTAACCTGGCACCAGCCAGCAGCACCTCTCTCTTTGTGACAGGAAGTTGCAAGACGGGTGGAAAATAAATCTGAAATAAGAAGCCCACGTTTCAGAGACAAAACTGCTGAAGAACGAGATGAGTGGTAGAATGGAGAATATCTAACCTGGTCCATCAGACGAGACTTACTCTGGACTGGTTTCTAACTCTGATGTCAGATGGATGACGGCGAGTGAATCGAGGAAGTGGAAGAACAGATCCATGAAAATCTGCACGCTTCCATCCGTCCTGTTTAAATTTGGGTTTATTTGGCCTTAGACGTCCCAGCCAGGCAGACGCCGGGGCTCAGAGGAAGGTCAGCGGACGTTACGGGCGGGTTTGATCTGGTTTAGCTGGAGGCCAGTTTCCCTCTCAGCCTGAGCCCCGTCTCTGGGGACTGGGTCAGATTAAACATAGCAGTGTCACATGAGTCCACACAGGTCCTGGTTTGTGTCACAGAGGTTGCGTGGGTTCAGTGTGTGGACGGACTGCAGTGGTGTCTCGGGGTTTCCTCCTCTTTAAACGCGCTGCTGCGGTTGGACGAGCGCACGTTTAAGAAGGCGGAGTTTTGTGTTTAGCTCGAGCGGCGAGGAGAGATGCTTGGAGCACATTCCTCAGTCGTAAAGTGTCGGGGTTAAAGGTTCGATTCCTGCAGCAGGCCGAGGCGTCGCTGCTGCTGGTTATGATTGGTAATGCTCACACCTGCGTATTATTAATGTTGCTGTTACACTTTAGGGCTTCGGGGCTGTTAGGTGGATGTAAAATGTGTAAATGCAGAGATAAGTAGACATATGAGCAGTGGAGGAGCGTCAGCTGAGTCTGGGAGTCTGCTGAGAGCCATCGAAACCTAACGTGACTCCATGTTGTGCTTTGTTACCTTCATATTAAAATCCACAGGTTAGAGTTCAGATTTAGTCGACTGTGACTCCATGTTAAATGTCCTGTTCGGTTCCATCGCAGGTCTTCTCCATCGCTGGAAGGCAAACCTCGACAGCAGAGGTAACAAATAAAACTGAGCTTTGTAATCAGCTCAGCTTCACTTTGTAATCAAAATCAATTCATTAATAAATCTGATAATCAGCTTATGATTTAATCAGATTATTCACAGAGTCCTGATTCTTGATTTTCATCTGTAATAATCACAAAATGACGAAAGTTTCCTGTCGGTGTTTTTGATTTTGGCCTTGAGCTCAGAGGACGTTAGAGATAAAGATGGTTTCTGGACCTTCATGAAACTTCACTGATGAAGAGCAACGTCATTCCAGCCTGTACACAGTTCAGACTTCTGTCTTTTAATAATCTAATTTTATGAAAGTCTGAATGAAAACATTCTTTTTAATCTCTTTATGAATCATTTCTTTGTTGGCTAATGAAGACGTTGAGTTAAAGATGGAGGCCTGTGTGGAGCCGGCTAATCAATCCGATTTTAATTTCATTATGATCGTGGCTTCCTACAGTTACGAGAGGAAGATGATGATGAGTGTTTCCTCTGAGTGCTCTCAGCTTGTCTCGTGTTCAGTCAGTCGTTCTCGCTCCATCCTAAAAACACAAACTCGTGGTGGACACAGCCACGGTCACTCTGGTGGGACCATCATTTATAAAATGAACTTCATGTTTGATTCAACGCGACCACAAAGTGTTTGCTGAGCTCCGAGATCAGCTGAGCACAAGTTCCACCCTCAGTGAGTCGGAGCTGCGTGCTGCTCAGAGGAATGCAGCTCAAAGATGCTTAATCATTGGCTCACCTGCAGACGTCCGTCCTTTGTAAACAGTCTCTGTAGGGTAGGTAAGAGATCCATGTAGGTTTGGATGTTAATTATTTAGCAGCTCCTGCTGTCCTCAGCCGGTTGCTATCCAGAGCTGCAGTATCTGCTGCCTGTGTTTGAGCTGCCCTCTGCTCATCGGGCGACACCAACCAGTCTGTAAATATATTAGCACATACGTCCCAATCTGGACACAGGGGTGTTGTCTGTGTTTGTATTTTGGGTGTTAACAGTCCTGTTTTTCTTATGTCCACTTCTATGTAGACGACTCAGTTTTATGTGCTTGCGTTCTGAGAGTTTGCCTTTTAATGGTTTTTGGCCCTTTTTAGCTCAAAATCTCTGATTTCTTCACTTATTCCAGGCATTTCTCTCGTTTTCTTTCACTTGTGTTGCTCGTTTTTCTGAGTGCAGCAGTGTAACTGTCAGTCAAAGATTAGTCTGCTTCTCACGTCGCCTCTAATTTCTATACACAGATGTAGAAAAGCCAAAATCAGCCAAAACATCTTTCTCAGTTTGTCCTTTAAAGTTTTAAAGACCAGTCGGCTCAGCGCAGGAGCTCGAGCTGTATGTCTGTATATTTACTTGATCGTGTGCAACAGTTGCATTAACGTCGACGTCTGCTTCTCTTCAGCCGGCTGTTCTTAATCTCAGTGAGAACTGGACTTGGATAAAATATGGTGCATTAACCGCTGCACGACTGCAGGAGCAGTCTGTGTGTTCGTGCTGCTGTGGAGGATTTTGTTGGAGCACTTTCCCTGTTTTTGTCCCATCACATGTAGGCAGTCATCTGTTTGGGGGAAACAGCATTAAGCTCATTAGCAGGAAGAAGCAGACGTTTTCAGCACGTCCTTAATGTCATTCGGCTTCATTTGGTTTAATCGGCCGATTGCTGTTGGCTCGAGCTTTCTGACTTGCACAACAGTCAAGTTTCCTGTCTGTGTGCTGATGTTGTGTAACCATACGAGTTTGGAAAACATCTGTCATATTTGACATTTTTAGAGTATTTTTGGATGGTTAGTCGGCGTGTTGCTGAAACCTCTGGGTCGCCCTCGTGTTGCGTCTCCTGTGAAAGCTGGGAAAACCTCCTCACGTCTCTTCATAGCAAATCGTCCGATGCTTTACTGCCTGTCACCATTTCTCTGACCTTTTCTTTGTCATCTGCTATCAGTTAAAGACATGTCCGGCCTTTAACGCGTGTTTACGTAACTCGGAGAGCTTGTTCAGGTAGCACACGGTGCTCACGTCCACACAAACAGTAACAAACATGTTTGATTCATGTTGTCAGTGCGGTGAATTTTATGCTCTTTTATATTCATAAAACGTCTGTCACGTTGCTGTTTGGTGAAATCATTACAGCACCAGCAAAGATTGCAATTTATAGAAAGTGAGATGATCGAATTATTGTAGAACAAAGTCTAATTCTGAAGCCATCAACGCTCCTTCACCTCATAAATGCTCTGAATTAACATCAACACCTGAGAGCTGAACAGCTGATCGTTTTATTGGCGCTAAAAGAATTTGAATCATTTTAACTGTTTGTTTGGTTTTTGGGAGCAGCAGAAACATTGATGGTGAAGCTGTGATGAAGGCTTCTTGTACCTGGAGAGGGTGTAAACTGCTAACGTGGTGCCCAGTAAGCTAAAACGGCTCCTGGCCTCCTGCAGCAGGGACTGAGTGTGAACCACAGCCTGCAGGTCTGATGAGGGGGTGAAGGCGTGGTATTGATGGCATGTCCGATTGCACAGAGGCTGTTAAACGCTGTAAGCTGTGTGAACTTCTATGCACAGCTGCTCCTTTTTGAATAAAAGCATTAGGTGAAGAAGCCCCCTGTGGGCGTCCACGTTTCTCTCTTTAACGCTCGGGAGCTGTGATTAAGATTTTATCCCGTCACTTGAGGCGTAGAGACCCACTTTTGGCTTTAGAAATCTCCTCTTCAGTTTGTATTGGCGATGATATCTCTCTCTGTTCTCGGTCTTTTCCCTCTGAGCTTGCATAAACTCACTTTCTGCTGCTTTCTCTCGTTTCTTCCACAGATGTACCTTCTTCTTCTTCTAAAGCTCAGCCTCATCCTCTGATGCACTTCCCTACAGGCAAGTCCTCTCTGCTCGTCTCTTTCCCCGTCTCGGTCATTTCTTTTCCTCTTCAGTTCTTTATTCTTCACTCTTTGTTTTAAAATAACTCATCGCATGGAAGAAGCTGTAGGTTTTTTACGTCATGTGAGCATTTACACGGGATGCTTGCCGTGGGTTTGTTAAATCTGACTTTGCCTGTGTTTGTGTTGCATTGTGATTCACATGTGACTGTTGTAGAGTAGACTGACCTGAACTTGTACGAGTAGTTTGTAGACGAATAATGATTCTCCTCAGGTTTGTGCATTTGTTAAATTATATTTTGAAAACTTAATTGAGAGGAATCATTATCTGTGGTCACCTAGCAGTTTGTTTGACACTCTGGGCATGGTTTATTGGCGCCAGACCTGGGGAAACATTTATTGCACCACCAAACGTCAAACCAAGGTGGTTTACAGACCAGACAAATGTGGGCAAACCTGACTGTGGATGGTAGTCGTGTAAGTCCAGTTTATTCCCAAAGAAACAGACCCAACTCTAACATTACAGCTATAAAAGTTGTTTCTTTCCCTACTTTAGGTGGGTTTAAATTAGGGCTGCTCAATGAATCGAATTTTAATCACAATTACGATCTGGGCTTTCAACGATCATTAAAAATGACTGAGCCGATTATTAGCCCCTCCCTCGTGCTTTACTCTCGCGCTGCTCCGTGTGGCAAATCGAGCGCACCTCTCTGCATTTCGAACACGCGTCACAACAATTAAGAGCAGCGGTCTCCAATATTTTCATGGACCGGCCTTTAAGGTGTCGCGGATAAATACAACAAAATAAAACCAGTACCGGTACAGAAAAAAAGAAGATTTATTCATAACACACGTGAAAAGACCCAGGAAAACCGAGTTAACGATAAAAACGATAACAAAATAACGCTGAAAACCGATAAAAACCCTGAAAACTAGAGCTGGGCGATATGAGATTTTTTCATATCACGATATGTTTTTTTCATTTCAGGCGATAACGATATCTATCACGATATAAGCCAAATAACTATATTTGTAAGATTTAAATGTGCCGTTGCTCACAAGTAAAATGTGAAATAATCAGCAGCTTGTTTTTAAATATTTATTTCCCATAATAAGTTCAACAGGGTAGATGTACTTAAGGAACATGAGACTTTTTCAGATAAATAAAGGCAAATATTGCAAACTACACAAAAGGCAGCCGCTAAAGCGTTTAAGTTTCAAAATAGAACAAACGAAACAGACTAAATTGTCAATTCCACTTAGAAACAAAATATTAATTCTAAAAATAAATCTTAGTTTGTTTTACAGAAGAACAGACAAAACTGACTAACTTTTGTCAATATCAAATAAACTGAGAACTAAAAGGAAATTCTCAATCTCTCCTTGTTGTATAGCTGAGCTTTTCAAACACTTTTAACAGTTACTTTAGTCTGACAAAAGCCGAATGACGAATTAGCGCTTCCAGTCAGAGACTGAGGCTACGTCCACACGTACACGGGTATTTTTGAAAACGGAGATTTTCCGTTTTCGTTTTAAAAAATAATCCCGTCCACACATAAAGGCAGAAATGAAGGAAAACGCTGCTATGAACATGCCAAAGCAGCAGGTGGCGCTAGATTCCTAACCGTGCAGAAATGTTGGCCAATCAGAAGTCTAGAAGCCTCGGTGGGAAAAAGTAAACAAAGCTGGGGCATAGAAGCAGAACCGAGTCGTATGTGTGGAGGGACAGTAACTGTGTGTATATGTAAGCATTTAAACACTGCAGAGAGTAGAATTAACAGTAACAGTATTGTAGAAATTCATTTCACCGAAACAATAACGTGGTGCACAGTGTGACGCATGCACCAGTTTATTGTATTTCCAGACTTGCTTTCGGCACAATTTACAGTGCACGCTACTCTGTTTTTTGTCAGACTTGAAATAGCCGAAATACCTTCACACTACGGAGCTTCTATGGCTCTTCCGTTCGACAATCTCTCCGGCATTGGAACCATCATCTGTTTTCTCTTCGGTCACGCTCGGTTGATTTTTCTAGTCGGCACACTCATTTCCTCCATTACCCGCTGGCTGCTTCCCAAACAAACACACGTGCGGCTTGGCACTTGTGCTGTACGTAACAAGTCACGTGACGTGACACTGCGGCTGTGATTGGTTCGGCTCTGCGCTACTTAATTTGGATTGGCTGACCTTATTTTTTTTTTTTTTTTTTTTTTGAGGACAAGAGCGGCGAGGTCTATCGCGATAGCTTAATTTCTCTATCGAGTAAAAGTTCTATCGCGATACATATCGTTATCGTTCTATCGCCCAGCTCTACTGAAAACTAAACATTTCACACCTGAGCCTCAACTCTCGCGGCCCGGTACCAAACGACTCACGGACCTGTACCGGTACCAGGCCCGGGGGTTGGGGACCGCTGATTAAGAGGACCCGAGGGAAGCTCGGAAAGCTAAGCAGAAGTTATTTGGAGAGGAGAGTGACGGCCGTTGGTTGAAAAGAGAGGTAAAAACCTTCAGTGGTGTGGAAACATTATGGGTTCAGTCAGACGTGGATCAAGTAGACACAGTGTGTAAACTTTGCTACGGTGTCGTAGCTGCACCACAGAGCAACACTGCAAAGTTCACTAAACACAGATGTTTACATTTTTCATTTATTTTTTATATTGCAAACATTTGCACTGTTATCAGTATTTGTACACTATTTTAGATTATTTTTTGACAATCTTTAAAGTCATCATTCAACACATTGTTATTGTTAAATAAATATCGTCAAATAATCGAGATCTCAATTTCAGTGAAAATAATCGTGATTATCATTTTTGCCATAATCGAGCAGCCCTAATTTAAATTCATATTTCCAGCACTTAAAGAATGTGTTTTATGCCACTTAGGAAATAAGACAACAGTCATGCAGTCAATCCCATTTTAGCAGGCGTACTTCAAAGATAAGCTTACAATCTATGATATTGTCGGCTTTTTGTGCAGGGAGATGATTTTGTCACTATACTTAAATCCCATCACATTATGGTTGGTCAGTAACTCTCATAACAAGAAATCGGTATGTGTTTAGGAGTGAACCAGTACTGTTAGCAGAAGCAGGAAGAGGTTACCCGTGAAAAATCCCCCCATGTTTTTACACCGGTGGACTTGCCTGAGCCCAACAGTGACTGCTGACTGGCTCAGGACAAAGCATTTTGTTAATTATTATTATCACTTGACTTTGCCCATCATCTTTATGCACATCACATACAGTCATATCAAATATTTGTTTAATGTGATGTCAGTTAGTTTGAAGGTGAGTAGAAGTCGAACAAGTGAAAGCATCATCGAAGCCAGCACTCATCCTTAGGCCTGGAGTCCACCTTTGAGAAAACGTGATGGTGTTTTTCATTAGTCACCTGTTCCTCCCCGTCAGTCCTCTGAAAGGCAATATCTCCCAGTGAAAAGAACACTGCTGATTGCTTGCATAAGACCATATCAGCCAGTCAACCCTGAGACTATTTCAAGAGGGGATGCAGTGACAGCTGGGCTGAAAATCTCTGCTCATGAAAGTTAAAATGTTTGAAATAATCATTAAATCTAAAAAACAACAACAACAAATGTGTTGGTTTACGATTAGGTTGGATCCAAAGTCAGGTGTTCCAGCACCAAAGCAACGTTTGTCTTTTCTAATCTATCTGTTGTAGGCATTACATTTATATACAATCCCAACAATGTCTCAACATGACCATGTTATACTGGATCTGGTCCCCAAACATTAGACAAGCCCCATTTCTTTTCAAACATAAACTCCAAAAATATATTCTTTCAAGCCAATACTGTAATATAAAAGACTTAAAATCACACACAACATATTAGTATTTAGTATTATCCTTTTAGCTGATTGTTTTTGGGGTTATACTGAACTGGTCTACCAGCCACCGCCACCTTTCATAGCCGTTGTCTGGTCTAAATCTCTGAACCTTTTCTGAATGTTGTTGGTAGCTGTTCTACCCAGGTGTGGTGGGCACTGTAAGGAATGGAGTATGTCTTTGATATGTGCTGTATTGCATTCTCCCTCCTCCCTCTCTACTCAAGCACTTGGGCAGAAGGGTGATTCCCCTGCTCCCATCTCTCCCATCTCCCCTCTCCACTCCCCCGACTCTCTGGAAGAGCTCTCTTTGACCGAGAGTCCCAACCAGCCCCCTGCTTCAGGATCTGCCGCACCCCTGGGCTCCTTCTCCACTGAACCCCCTGCTACTCTTTCCAAGGACATGCCTTGGGGGGGTGACTCTGGACCAGGCAGTAGTAAGAATAAGGAAGACCCTCTAGATCCATTAGCTGGTCCTTACCTGAGTTTAGGGAAAGACCCAGGGCCTCATAATCCATGCGAAGACAGTGGCATTTCCTTTTCGCCTGACGAGAAGCTGATTAGCTCAGACAGGTCTTCCACTGGCCCCTCCCCCGTGAATCCCCAGATGATGGTCCCTGAGTCTCACGTTGCCTCCTCTAACCCAACAGAGCACTGGGATTCACCATACCTAGCTTCTCAAGACAACACCAAGCCCTCAATGGATTCCTTCCCCAAGGACATGGGCTCCATTAACCCCCCAAGTTTTGAGCCAGACCTGCACGGCAACCAGTCTGACGAAGAAGATGACTTGATGTACGAGGTGAAGAAGAACAATAACCCATTTGATGGCTTTTCCCCACTTGCGGACAGCGGCTACTCACATTTTGGAGACTCCAAGTCAGACAGCAGAGCATCTAAAATGTCCGATAGTCCAACTCCCGATCTGGTCCAGTATGGGCAGATTGGAGAATCCCAGGAAAATCTACCATCTTTCTTGGATGAGGGAAAAACATTTGAGCCCGGCAAGATGACTGCCGACTCACTCGTGCAATCGATGAATCAGTTCTCATCTGGTCTCAGAGATGATGATGATGATGATGAAGAGGAAGAGGAGGATTCTGCTCTGCCGCCTTCGCTTCCAGACATCCTGAAGTCTTCCCCGCTCAACCCCGACAAACTAGACTCCGGCTCCTCTGAGGGAAGTCCGGAGGAGCAGAGCCCCATCCTCGAACGAAGGATGATGGAGTCGCCCAATCCTCCGATCAATCTGTCTGCTAATAACCCCTTTGCTTTTGAGGCTAAAGTTTCCCTGCTGAAAGAGATGACTGAGGAGATGGAGGGGAGAGCTACAGATAAAGAAAAAGCAGAAGATGACAAAACCTTTGGCGCATTTGATCTCGTCAAAGAGGCCGAGGAAACTACCCCAACTAAAGCAAAAGAAGAGGAACCTGTCAAGATTCAACAGAAAGATTGGTTTTCAAGCCACGATTCTCCCAAAATGACCGGAAAGTTTGAGCCACTCGACTTCCAGAATAAGAAGACCCCTGCTGAGGATTCGGATTCAGAGTCTCCAACAGCAGACTCCCTTTCGCCGGTCTTGGAAGCAATGGCAAAGAACCCTGCCAGCTTCCAGGTGGAAACTGACAAGAAGGACCTGAAGATGGAGCTGGAGGAGCCGGAGATGGCCGAGGAGGTCTCCGAGCATGAAGTCTCCTCTGAGGAATTTGAATTCATCGAAAGACCACCTAGGGGTGTTATTGACGAGTTTCTCGAAGCTCTGGATACTTCCAAGTTTGCAGCCTCCAAGCCCCCGGAGATCCCCATGGATGATGATCTCAGCTTTGGACAAAAGGATCCAATCGCAAAAGTAGCCCCGCCCCCGGAGGTTGAAGAAGAAGCTCCAAGTCAGAGCTCCTACCGCCTCCTCACACAGGCCTCCCCCCAGAAAAGCAAGGCTGAGCTGGAGAAGCTCGACATCCAGCAGCCCCCACCCCCCCAAGCTCCTACCACCCATTCCCCTGTTTGCAAACCAGAGGAGCCAGCGGCGAAGAAGAGCGCGGAGGGCGGCAAACCGTTTAAGATGCCAAACCTGAACATAAGAGCAGGTAAAATAACCCAGTTCCAGCATGGATACCATCCCCCACTACACTTTTACTGGCACTTCCATGTTCATCCACATAACTTCCATCTCCATTCTTAGTTCCCCTCCATTACTTTCTTCCATCCAACCAACCAGTCAGTGTTTCCTTTGGTTGCATCGTCTTTTTGCATTTCTTTGAATCTTAACATTTGCATTTTGTAGTTGTGTTCCTCATCGTTCGACCTTTTGTTGGATTTTGTGCATTTGTCTCATTCGAGTAACACCATTTCTGTGCATTTGATCACTTTATTTTTTTTATGTTTAAAAACACGGTAAGTAAAGCTGGTTTTGATTAGTTTTTGTTAAATTTTGATTTGTCCTTTTTAAACCTAAACTTTTTAAACAAAGCTTATAGAGTAGAATATACAAACACTAGTCCACCAGGCGTTTCTGGTTGCCTGCTGAGCATTTTTGTTTTGAATTCGATCATCTTACTCCCTGGTTTTATCTTCCTCCCTCTGGACATAACCTGAGATGTTGGACTGAAACCCAGCACTACCTCAGACCCCAGCATCCGCTCACATGCACACAGAGAACCGACCACACCCTGTTCCTGAGTTTTACTACATGTTTTACTGTCACACAGGACTGTGTCAGATTTCATGCTCTGAGGCTGAATGCTTTAGTGTCATTTACTGATAACCTGTGTGCTGAATAACCTGAACTGTAATGAGTCAGGAGGACGTTGTACTTTCCGCCTATAAACTGCTCAGGACTGGATGTTCACATTAACATGACCAGAGCTTTTTAATGAGCCGAGTGTACGTTCACTTATCCCTGTGAGCCCAAAGCTGCTCTAAACATCGCCTTGGATCTGTATGATGTCACTGAGGGAGGCCCCCACCTGCTGTCTGTCACCTTTGGGATAGTTATGGTTAGATTTGTTTGGACTGCAGCTCAGTGATTCATCTGCAGGTCTATTTACTTTATTTTATTATTTGTTCAGCCTCCGTGGCTTCGGTGGTCAGTGTGATAACGCTCCCTGGCTGGTGCATTGCAGGAAACCGCCTCAGTTATTAATATGTTGCATATTATTCCTGCTTCTGTCTTACACTTTTGTTGAAATGTTCTTTACCAATTGCCCAAAAGAGGCATTTTGGGGCCTTGAAGCAGCTTCTGCTGCCTCCTGTAAAACGCAGAGCGGATTTCTGCACAGTTCCAGTTCCTGTTTCGTCTGTTTTTGGTTCGTTTTCATTTTGCCCTGAGGGGATGATTGGAGGAAAACTGCAGCGTGACAAAGTTTCTGTGAGCTGAGCGGCGGGTTGATCAGAGTTTATCAGACAGACGCAGAGTTGTGTCCTTCGGGGCTTGTAGGAGGCATCTCTGTGAGCGCGGCAGAGCCTCATCTTCCTTTAAATGGCCACTGATATCGATCAGCTCACAGCAGGCTGTGTAAGCGGACTGTGGTTCTAGGATGAGCTGCCGAGGCTTTAGGTGTGTGCGCGCGTGTGTGTGTGTGTGTGCGCGTGTGTGTGTGCGCGTGTGTGTGTGCGCGTGTGTGTGTGTGTTGGGATCTCCTGTTAATTAAAGCCTCCTCCTCCTCCCTGCATTGCGACACTGGCAGCCCCACAAAGGGTTCTCCGACCCAGAAAACACTCAGCAAATGTTCTTCATTATGCAACCCGAGGTGCAGCGCTGCTGTCTGAGCTCCTCTTCCTCACCGATGAAAACATCAGCTCACTGATTTCCTTACATGTGTGAGCACACTGATTGCATCAGATGTCTCGTTTTGTCTGAGGCTCAGTTTGCTGTCATTTGTAACAAAAGCAGAAAATCTTTGAACTTACGTATAAAAACTCGAGCTTTCAAGATGAGAAATAATGTCAGTCAGTGCTGGAAACCGCAGTTCCTGTAGTGTCCAGCAGAGGCAGCAGTGAGCCCATCACCATAGACTCCCATGTAAAAACTTTACAGCCTGACACAAACTTTTGTTTTGGCAGAGAACGTTTCAATAACCCACCTGGATAAAGCCTTGCATTATTAGGGGTGTGGCCTCTGACGGGCAGCTGTTTGCCAGTCTTCACCTCAGCTAACTGGCATCCCTGTGACTGTGTTTATGATGATGAGTTTAATGTAAACAGTGAGTTGTGGAACAGTTTGAATGATGTGACTGGAGAAAGCTGTGACAGTCTCCTGATTCATAACACAGATCCAGCCCGGGACGTCCTCCTGGCCTGACCCGATGACATGCTGGATAACTGTGCCACTGTGTCCACATTATCAAATCAAAGCTGCTCAGTGCTTTTATTTTGGAAGCCAGAGGGGAAAAAGCTGCTGGAGCGTGTCCAGCTCCCCGCTGAGGGAGAGCTTCTGCAGGTTTCTACTGTGGGGAATGCGTCACGTCCCCACTGGATTACAACAGCAGAGGGCAAAGTCATTCAGAGTCAGATGAAGGTGGAGGGTCACTGTGTGCAAACGTGCACTTCCTCTTTATGTAATCATCTGTTTGCACAGTGAAATCACTGCAGCTCAAACTGTGGGCATCCAGCTGGAGACTGAAGTTCACATTTAGACGACTTTCTCATAGCTCGAGCCTGCAGGAAGAAGCAATCACGAGCTCTGAGCACAAATATGTAAAATGTGTCCCATAGAGGAGAGGTGATGGTGTGTTTGCTATCAGACCATCTCGTGCACATTGTCAAAGCACAGATAAGTGATGACGTTTCGGTAACGCTCCCTGAGTTCGCTGTTTTAAACTGATGCAGCAGGAAAGTGTGTGACGCTGCACATCCTCCACCCAGTGGTGGGAGGCTGCAGTTAAGTCAAATACAAATACAAATGTAGTTAAACCAGCCGGTGTTGCTGTTGCACACAGTCATGCATTAGCGAAATGATGCTAATCTTAACGTGATGGAACAGAAAAGCAACGCTCGGTCCGAGCTGAGGAAGTTTGTTTGTGGTTTGTGTGGAACTGTGATGAGGCCTTTATGTGGCTGTATGCCACACATGCAGCAGTAATGTCCAGGAGGTTTTTTGGATTAAACGTCCAGACTTTGGGCCTGGTTAAAACTGAGCCCTGAAACTGTTTCAGTCAGATGTGTTTGCTGATGTGGCTGAAAGAGAGAATAAAAGAGGGATAAAGGACGTTGGTGCCCTCTAGTGGCTCAAGTTAATAATTACCACTCTGATGACACTAGTGCAGCTCAAAGCCTCCTGCAGGTCCTCGGTGCTTCGTTCTGTTCTTTAAAGCTTTTCTGCCTTTATTCATTTTCTCAGCCATAATCACCTTGTTGGTGTCAGTCACAGTGGTTTGAAGGCAGATCTGATGATCAGTTTCATGTTGGAGAACTGAAAGAAATACAAACATGTCTTTGCAACGGTTTGATAACAGGGGGCGCGGTTAGTTCGCAGTGACATTAGATAGTGATTAGATACTGAGTGGAACAGAAGCCGTGATTAACCGATCAATAACAGCTTATTATTGACTTTAAACTCATGGTAAACTGACTGTGTGGATTTGGGTCAGACAAAAACACAACATGTAACGACTCTTTGGCTGTTTTGTGACATTTTTTTAGACTAATTTCAAAGTGGTCCTGTATATAAAAGATGGATGGAAAGTCCTGGCTTTGAAGTCTCAAGTTTTCTGAAACCAGATATTACAACCAGGATCTGACCTCCCAGTCGCAGTTAGCCAATGAGCGTCATGCTTTTCCTCTGGTCCGTTTTGACTCTAATGGAGCCAAAATTGACAAAACGAACTTCATGTTTTATTCAGTAAGACTTTAAAGCCGTGACTGAGACCAGGAAATAGTTTACTGAGCTCAGAGTCCAGGTGAGCAGCTGGCTCAGTGTCAATCAGACGTAAGGAGTCGCCCCCTGCTGGACATTAGAAACAATTGAAGACACTGATTGCACCAAAATCTGCAGCTGAAGAACAATAAGGCGTGCTGTGCATTAACTGCACTGACAGCCCGTCCAACAAGGATTGTGTCACTTTGCACTCATTAGCTGGTATCTGTGTCCTTGTGATGTGCCCATGCGCTGCATTAATATGGTCACATGAAACAGCCCAGCATGGCTGAATTGTTTCTGAATGCGGACAAACCAGTAGGTGGCGTGGCCGTCTTTTATATACAGTCTGTGGCTCGAGGTTCCTGCATCGTGGTGTCATCGCCTGCTTCGTCAGCAGATTTCGCTGTGACGGGATGACAAAGGAAAACTAGGGGGACATCCAAAGAAAAAGGAACATGATTTTGGCTTTGTGTGAGGAGGAGGAGGAGGAGGAGGAAGCCAGAGCAGGCAGACAGGGAGGGTGGAGGCTGGAGGGAGGAGGGAAGGTGGGGGTTAGGCTGAGCCGGTTATAGTTGCTGCGTCAGAGCGCTGGCAGCAGACAGTCAGCTGACAGCCAGCGGGAGGGACTTATTCGCCCGCTGCAGTCACCCCCCCTCAGAGGAAGCCTTGCTCAGGTTCTCCCCTCCCTCCTCCTCCTCCCTCCTCCTCCTCCTGCAGCCCGACACACACACCTTTCCTCACACTCTCTCTGTGCTGCTGCCTGTCGGGTCCCTCTCTGAGTGGAATGACTGTTTGCTGATCGGACGGCATGGATAACAACTCTGTGGACAGAAAGGAGTGTGACGCTGCCGCCAAGCACTGGAAGGAGCAGGGTAAACCTCCACCTTTCTGCCTCGTCCTCCTCCCGCAGCTCCGCCTGCACACACCGCTCGTGTTTTACCGCTCTGACTTTCCTTCGCCTGCGTTAGACGCCCACGTTGTGCTGAATTAACCTGAAACTCTGCAGATGTGTGCGGCTCAGGAGTCTCTGACTCGCTTTAGCCTCGTTTAGCTTCCTAAGAGGTGAACAGCTTGACCTCAGAGCAGGTTTGTGGGGTCTGTCTCGTGTGGGAGCTGCAGAATTTTCTGGCTCGTGTTCGGGTGTCGTCCCTGCAGCTCCGGGACCTTTGGACAGTCGGCCAGTCAGCCACTGTGACCAAAGGTGGACAGCAGGAAGGAGGAGGAGGGGAGATCGGAGAGAGGGGTGACGTTAGCTGGCAGGTTAATGATTGGCTAATACAGTGGGCACATGCAGATGAGCTGGAGCAGCAGCAGCATGCGTTACATGAGGGTCGTGTTAGAGCTGCGGGACCTCGATCTGCTGGTTTCCTTGTCCTCACGTCTGAGCATGTCCAGCTTTCTGTGAGGAAACTCAACAATTATCAGTTTAACAAACAACACATTTCTTTATCTTGGACATTTATTCACATTTTTAATCATTTCCCACTAAATTTTCCAGTTTTCTGCTGCTTGTCTTTCTCGTGTGATTGGAAACATTCAGTTTTGGGGGATTTTAGTCGTTATCCTGGCTCTGTTTAATATCATGTGTGCTCAGCTGGGAGCGAAGTCTCGTGTCTTATGAGATCCGTGTGCACACTTCTGCCGAATGAGGTCTGCAGACATCAGCTGAGGGCTGTGAGCAATCACTTTCACAAGCTACAGATAAACAAACAGATAAACCATTATTGTTGTTGTTGTTCCTGCTGCAGCTTTTACCGTGGTGACTGTTTGACCTTTCCCTGGCTCCGGACTGAAGCACAGGTGTGTCTGATGTGACCCGCGTGCAGGTGACTGATGGTTGGATGTCAGTCGGTCACTCGCCGTCTGAGTTTTTAACATCGTGTTCCTGTGCTTGTTATTGGTGGGCTTGTCAGAGTCCTCGACCCTGCTTTGACCCTCTGGCCGTCTTGTTTTGGGTTTTTTCTGTGTGGATTAAATGTTTAAAAAAATCCAGCTCATGCTTTGAGCTTCTCTAATCTGAGGATTTGCTGCTTTTCAGCTTTTTCCCAAAAACGGTGAACTGGTTCCGTGGTGTGGATTTTCCTGGCGGTCTGAAGCTTTGAGCTCTGCTACGTTCTGAAGGTCGTTTCTCATTTTTCAAACAGTATCTTTGAACCTGAGACGTGCTCAGACCTCCTGTACCAGCTGTTCTTTCATTTCTCACGATTTTCAGACTTTACAGAACAAATACTCCAGAAAAAGCATCATTGCTTTCTTTTCTCCGGGTCTTCATCCTGACAAACCAAAGCTTCATTTTCTTTATCTCAACAAAATAAAGGAGAAAACAAGAGGCTGAACAGCCTCTCTGAGGACTTTCCAACTCTTACTTTTTCAGTTTGATGTTTTTTAGAGTTGGTCACAGAAAAGCTGCACGTCTGTAAAAATATACAGAAACACTGTCCATAGATTTCAGAGTGATGAAGCTGAACCAATCACACGCCTCTTTGCTGGAGGTGATCCGTTCAGTCGTTGATTTCATCAGCCTGACTAAAGTCTGAGGGTTTTTCTGCAGTGTAATCGCTCACAGGAGCTGCTCACCGCCACGGTTTCAGTTTACTGTAAGACAAAAAATCAGCTGCAGTCAATAGTGTTGATTAGCTAATCAATTAACAGACTAATGAAGAATTTGTCCTCAGGTTTCTGTTTGATAACCACAGAAAGGCTTTGATGTTGACTGCTGTGATGTACGAACTTCATTAGTGATGGGAGAAAACTAAGGTTTGGTTTGTGGCACGCATTTATTAATTTATAATTATATTCAAGTATATGACCACCGCACGGTTTGATGTCGTTTTTCCTGCTGCATTACGTGAACCTTGGTCTAGAAAAGTTAGCACGTTAGCATCTTTGAAGTGGGCGTGGACTGCGTCCTTTATTTCCTGTCGTCCATCTTTCTAGGTTGAAGTTTTTAATAATAAGCTGTGTATTTACAGTAATCCTGCTCTAAACACTCAGTTTAACATAGTTCTTTTACACTGTTGGATCTGAATGATGTCACAGAGCAGGGATGTCCCAAATATGGTCATCTCAGGCACAGAAGCCCCACCCATCTGTTTTTTGTGGTGGCAGCCAATTGTAACAATGTTGACATAAGGAGGAGGAGCTAAAAAGGCAGGTACCAAGGTCCAGAATCAGATATAAAGAAGGGTTGTTTGGAACTGTGAATCATGCAAAGCAGCTGTAGGAATAAAACGGGAAGTAGAATGACTCCACTGTAGCATCATGAAGGAGGACGTACTCGATTTAAATGATGCAGCCGTGCACGAGATGCTCTTTCAGGAAGTTCTTGTAGACCTTTCAGAGTAAATGTTCGAGTAGTGAAGATGTCAGTGACGCAGTTGAACTAAAATCATATTTGTCTCACTTTAATGTTTCAAAAGCTCAAATGTTCTTTCACGCCGCTCGCTGCTGACCATCATGTGTCCTTCTGCTGTTGCATCATCTGAGGTCACAGCGCTGCTTTCACTTCCCGTGTGTGTGTGTGTGTGTGTGTGTGTGAGAGATTAATGAGCGATGGCCATGAAGTGACAGAACGTGTAGCCGTGAGGCTGTCGCACTGTGACTAAGCAGTATTTGCTGTGTGTGTGTGTGTGTGTGTGTGTGTGTGTGTGTGTGTGTGTGTGTGTGTGTGTGTGTGTGTGGGGGGGGGCTGCAGTGAATTAACTCAGTTTTGTGTTGCAAGCTAGCCTGAGGACACAGCTCAGTGACTCACCTCCGTCCTCGGTTCAGACGCTCTGAGTCTGATCGCACGTTTTTATAAATCAGACCGAGCTACACTCGAGTGATGCTGAGCTCGACTGTTGATGAAAAGGTTCCTAACAGGAAGTGTTTTTGAGTATTTTGGTCATTTTTTTTCCTGCAGAAAAACATTTTTCAGTTTAATTCTTCGGCTTTCTGAGCGAGCGCCATCCAAGCTGACGAGAAGGCAGCTGTCCAGCTCACAGCCTGACGACAGGCTGCTTTTATTTCTTTTACACGATCACATGAAGTCCTGTAAGCTGTCACATTAGGCCGTTTTAAAATTGCAGTATACACATTGACCTCTTGTACATCATCACAGCTTTGAAGCAGGGACTGACGTGTTTTCACACTCAAAGCGACGTTCAGCTGCTGGGTCAGTCGATCAGGTTTATTCATGCAGCACCAAATCATGGGGATCAATAAAGTATCCATTATTATTATTATTATTATTATCACAGCAGCAGCCTCGAGGTGCTTTATATCGCACAGTAGATCCTACAATAATAGAGAAAACCCAACAATCATATGACCCCCTATGAGCAGCACTTTGGCCACTGTGGGAAGGAAAAAATCCCTTTTAACAGGAAGAAACCTCCAGCAGAACCTGGCTCTGGGAGGGGCGGGGCCAACTGCTGTGATTGGTTGGGGTGAGAGAAGGAAGACAGGATAAAGACATGCTGTGGAAGAGAGACAGAGGTTAATAACAGATATGATTCAATGCAGAGAGGTCTGTTAACACATCGTGAGTTTATAAACCGCCAGCTCAACCTGTAATTATACAGAATAATTTATTCGCAGAGTTTATAGTGGCGTAAACGCAGAGCCTCTGTTTTGTTCTGATGCCGGGCTGGCGGCCGTTTGAACCCTCGCAGGTATCCACCGCGGTGTGACGACCTTACATCGATCAGATTACGGCGATGAAGAAAACAAAGCCTGCGTTGTGATGGATGACAGAAGTGCGATTTGCTGGCAGGTGAACATCAGACTGGTTGCAGCAGGTGAACTCTGTCGTTGGTCTGATCGTCTTACCTGAGGCTCGACGGCGAGCCGGGTCTGCTGGTGGCTTTTCCAGTCTCACTGGTTTGTGAGCGTCTGCAGCAGATCAACCCTGAGGACGAGCGTGCTGTCCCTGTCAGACGCATCAGCATGTTTCAGATGCTCAAACTTCCTTTCGTGGTTTCTAGAGCAGTTCGCCATCCGCACCGTGTCGCTCAGTCGCCTTCACCATGATTTGAGCTTTCAGCCTTCGGGATATTTGATCGTCTGACTCTGGAGCTTCGCTCTGTCGGTTTCTCAATGATAAAGACGCCGTTAAAGCAGCCGCTCTCCTTCAGCACGCCGTCCATCAGTAACGTATGAACAAACGAACTGCAGCTCTCCCAGCATGCACCGGTGCAGGGATTGCTACTGAACATGAGCTGATGTACCATCTGTTGGATTCCTCACCGTTCAGTCTTCTTCTGTCCTCTGCAGCTGCGTTGGTCCTTCCACAGCCTTGTGACACGCTGCCTCCTCCTGTGGCGACCATCCTTGTTAGGAAGCCTGTTGCTCCTTTCACACCGACCTCTGCTTCCTTAGTTTGAGTCGTGGAGGTTTCATTGTACTGACCTGCAGTCAGCTTCAGGCAGGGTTGTTTTAATGACTGCATGAAGTGTGGAGTCTTCCTCACTGCTGGACGGAGACAGGCCTTCCTCGTTTCTCTTTCCTCATAAATTTGCTTTTTTCTTTGTATATTTTTGACGTTTTGGTCATGAATCTGGCCCCCCCCCTCTCCGTGACCGTATTTCCTGGTAAATTTGCCCGTTTTTGGCTCGTTTTGGTTTGCGTGATTTTGTTCGTCTTTAAATGTGAAAGTTTGAGTCTTTTCCTCACAAATGTGCAACGTTCATATTCAACATGAGGAACTTGACCTCCTGGTCCAGACCCTCGCTGCCTTCAGCGGGCAGGGGAGTGTCCCGGGTTTAAAGCGGACCCGTGCGGGCTCAACCTGTCCCAGCAGAGGTCCGTGAGTGAGACAGAGCCTAACTGCGCATGCCCGGCCCCCCTCCTCTGCCTCACCTCTCTCAGCGGAGCTTCAAGATGGACGCCAAATGTGGTTAGTGTGGCTCTGATCTTTTGTTTACCGTCTCTCCTGTCTCCATCCGCCGCTAGCGTCGCGTTTATGACCGGTTTGCCTTTGCATGAGCACCGAGAGCGGGGCTCCTTTCGAGGCGGGAAAGGCTGTCGTTGAGTCGGGGAGGACTGAAGGCGCACCGGGCCGCCTGCGGGAGGTCATGCCGGACGGTTTGACGGCTCGTCCCCGCGAGGAGGCGAGCAGCCGGTGGGGACAGACGGAGAGCATCCCGGGGAGAAAAACTAAAACATTTAGGGGGGACGGTATCCGTGTCAGAGAGGGGGGGGGGGATTAAAGCAGCGGCCGGGTTTAGCTCGCTGTGATGCGGGTCTATTTTTAGCCAGCCTCCATCGCTCCTAGCACGCCTGCTACCATATGTAGCCAGGCGGACACATTTGGATCCCAGACCCTCCTCCACCTCCTCCCGTCTGTCTCTTCTCATGTTATGTGCTCGGTCCGAGTCTTTACGACCGCACGGTAGGCGGTCTACCGGCTGCTAACGGCGTTAGCACCGAGTTAGCACGTTGAGCAGAGAGATAACTAGCTGTCGGCTAACGTAGCATCTGTCAGCCCACATGTAGCCTGTAAACGGGATGAGCCGTCTTTCTCGTGGCTCTGTGTAAATAACGGTGGGTCTCTGAAGGGGTTTGGGAGCCGTTATGATGGGCGTCAGTGAACGCACCATCAGAGCCAGTATAAAACACTAACAGGGAGTCCTGGTGTGAAGCTCACTGTGCGCGGTGTCCACAACAACACGAATGCAAACGAAATCATTTTATTTTTGATGAAACGTTTCTGCTCTGCGTTTCTGTTTAAAATGAATTGAACGACACACAGTCTGATTACTCTGAGTTTGTCCTGCATGCATTAGCACACTTTCTACAGTCTGGTGTATTTACAGTAGTTTCTATACTGGTGTCCTTGGACAGGCAGTGTTAATGTTACATAAAGGAAAAATCACCCAAATTATTTTAACTGGACTTTAAGTTCAGGTTTAATTTATTTAAAGACTGGATTAGCTGTAAATAAAACCCAGGAGCAGACTGTTTGCAGGGTGAATGCAGAGGTTGGACTCACTCGTGTTTCTGTCAGGAGCATGGAGACCGTAAAACATTTATGTCATCGCACAAAAAGAAATGAAACGTGCACTGAAACAATCTGCTGTTAGGCTAACAGCCCTGGAACGTGTGGCCCGGGGAACCTGAGCGGTGCAGCTAAACAAGTTCATCCCGGCTGGATGGAGAGAACCTGACGGCCGCGGTGAGCGGCGTGACCACAGCGGCCGTCAGCTGTTAAGCCTTTCTGCTTCAGTGTTTGAAGCATCGTTTGGCTCTGCGCAGACTGGATCTGCAGTGTGTGGTTGGCTGTACTCAGCTGTGCGTCACACAGTTTGGAAACACATTGATGTCGTTTCATCGTTGCGATCAGAGCCTCCCGCTGCGTGCGGCGCTCCTTCAGTGCAGTCGCGACTGTTTTAAGCCGAATTCACGTTTAAAACGTTTTCCTTCAGCTGAGAATCTAAAGCTCGCTCAGAGCAGATGTAGAGGACGGGAGAGCTCTGAGCATGACCACCTCCGGTCCAGGATTCAGCATCTGTTACCATGGTGATGGAGCTGGGATAGCAGCCATGTGCCGTCCTTTCATAAAGTGTTAATTATTGATTATTGGCTGGACTCGAGCTCGTAGCTGAAATGTGTTTAAACATTTTTACTGTTCCTAAATCAAGTTGTCACATATTCATCGTCATTATTTACGCTGTATCTGTTGCATATTTTGGTCTTTTGAGAAACTATTAAAGTCGGATTAGATGATTTTCATCCTCGTGACGTTTTCTTAACCTTAAATCTTTATTTCTGAGCGTTGCATTTAATCATCTGCTGGTTCAGCTTCTCAAACTTTTAACTGCTTCTGCTTCTCGTTCACACGTCTGACAGCAAACTGATTATCCTTAAGCTTCAGAAAGCAGACGGACATTTCACTCTTCTGGAGGAGTTATTGGGTTTTGTCTGTTGGCAGCAGGAAAAGCTGAGGCTCACCTGAGCGGAGCAACAGGCAGACGTCTGGGATCTTTTCAGTTTTTCCGGTTTGCTTGCTTTCCTCTGATGAAATATAAAATTTCAGGGATAATGTTTGAACATTTGATGATACGGATTCATTTTCTGGAATATTTCGGCCCGTCGTCTCACTGTGAAGCTGCTTCCTTATCACAGAGCATGTTATCTGGTGACTCTGAATGGCGCCGTTTATTCTTCGGTGCTTTGTGGTGCACTTGAACTCTTCTCCCTGACCTGCTGCAGTGAAACGTCTGCGAGCCTGCAGGAAACCCGGCGCTCTTTCACTTCTAATATTGTCCGCTGACCTGCCTGGAATTCCCTGATGAAATATAAGCGTGCTCGGAGCAGGTCATGAGCTCAGCTGTCGCTCAGGAGGAGCTAACCTCCCCGCTCGCCTTCTCAGCGCCCGTCAGAGAAGGGAGGACTTCCTGTCAGTCAGGAACCTGCAGATTTTTTATTTTAGTGTTTTAGTTTGATGCTGCTGCTGATTGTTTTCAGCAGTGATAATAAAGCCTGTAAGAGTCTATTTTTTTTTTTTTTTTTTTTTTAAATGACATCAGAAACAGCAGTATGCGACATTACGTGATGGCAGAGCTTCAGTTCATCCTTTGTCATTTTTTTTTTTTTTTTTTTTTAATAAATAGGACAGGGGGAATGAATGAGAGAGAGAGGGGGAGAGAAAGAAAGAAAACCAAAGGGGAGAAGAGACGGTGAGAAGGGGGGGGGAAGAGAGAGAGAAAAAAAAAAACTCCTGGGTCACCTGTATGGAGAAAAAAAACAAACAAACAAAAACAAACAGAGGAGACAGCAAACAACAAAGAGCAACATAATAATAGAGAAAACAAAGCACCATCACAATAAACTAGCTAGTCATAGATATCAGTATTTACTAAGTAATAAACGATATTGTGCAGCACGCAAGATAGACAGCGCACAGTGTGCTTTGAGGCAGCAGCCAGGAAAGCTTTAGTCCGCGTCTGTGAATACCCATGTGTGCATACCTGTGTGGATCAGCATGCTTGCATTCCAAAGGTTTCTCCATGTAATGATCTGCTAGGGAGTGTGGGGGGGCCACAGCCCCGTCCTCCAGGGTGTGAAGCGGGTATGGAGGAGATCAAAACTCCAGACATCCAGAGGCCCCCAGAACACAAGAGACCATGGAAGACCAACAGAGGGGCAGCCGCGCCACTGTCCCAGTAAGAGCTGAGGAGAGTCCCAGATGAGGGCTCGCCCAGCAGCCGCGGAGCAGAAGTCAGGGGGAGTTGCAGTGACGCGCCCGTGAGCTCCGCCGGCCCCCAGCTGCGCCTGAGTGACCGAGCCCTAGGCCGAGAGGCCGGGGGCACCCCACCTCCAAAGGGGCCCGAGCGAGCCTCAGGCCCCGACAAGCGGCCGCCAAGGAGTGAGCCGGTGTGTACCCGGACGCCCACCCCCAGACACAAAGAACCACCAACACACCGACAGCCTGTAAGAGTCTAACGTGAAGCTCAGCAGGGACAGAGCATTTTCTTTCACTCTGCAGTGCGATACCTGCAGCAGGTGTCAGGAGGCCACGCCCCCAAGCGGACACAAGCCATGTGCTTAGTAAGCGTAGCCATTACACTCCACCAGACTCCATTCAGAAAAACGGGAATTTTACGTCACAGTGCACACGTTCATGCTTCTGCCACGACTCGAGTGTGTTTAAATTCACAGCTGAGTGACGTTTAACACACGAAACACATGAAGTTGGTGCTCTGCCAGCTCGGCGTGGCTCTGCCTGCACGCTGCAGGAAAACTCAGAGCGCCATTTAGGTGCACGGGGAGCGTGGGGGCGGAGCTCCAGGGGGAGCGCAGGTGAGACCTGCCTTAATGCAGCTCAGCGTCAGGCTGTCAGTATAAACGGTGATGTTGTACCCAGACTGAGCGCAGCGCTCTGAGGTTCTCGCTGTGTTCTGCATCATTTTTACCACAGACGGGTGAAAATGATCATCGTGTATATTTTCATGTGTCAGGCAGCTGTAACAGAGCTGACTGTCACTGGACGCCTGGCCCCAACCTCAGCGCTGAGCATGATGACGATGATGATGATGTGTGTCTTCAGTCATTGCTGCTGGAGGTAAAAGTGAATCAAAGTCCCAGAGAGACGGACAAGAGTCTGAGTCAGCTGCTGCAGGGTTTAAACTCTGTATGAGGCCGACTGAGCGTGACCTCTGACCCCTGGATGCTCCACTCTAAGATGATGTCATGCAGCGTCCATGTGAGAGGGCAGAAAATCTGGTTTCGGCTTCGCCCTGCAGGCGCTTTAAAGTCAGTGTGTTTCCTCCCGCTCGCGTCTGCTGACGGTCTCGTGGTCGCTGATCTCTGATCTGTTTGTGCCGCTTGGACAAAAACAAGGAAAATGATGCAAATCACCAACAAACAGGGAAGAAAAGCTGGAAGCTTGTTAGAGCTGCAGGAGGAAGGAAACAGTTGGGTTTGGTGTCAGGTCATGGGCTGATATCGAATCACCAGTAAAACTTTAATGTTTGTAGAGTCATAATAATGAAATCTGTGGTCATGATGAGTGTGGACATTCACCTTTGGAGCAGGAGGTCTGAGGGGAGAGCAGGACAGCATCACCGTGCAGATCGTTAGTTACAATATCTAACCACACAAACTGTTTCTTCTCCTATGACGGTTTTTGCTGCTCTTCCCGCTGCAGTGGTGGATCTCCTCTACTGGCGTGATGTGAAGACCACGGGCGTGGTGTTCGGCGCCGCCCTGCTGCTGCTCCTCTCCCTGACGGTGTGCAGCATCGTGAGCGTGTGCTCCTACATCTGCCTGGCCCTGCTCTCAGTCACAATCTGCTTCAGGATATACAAAGGCATCCTGCAGGCCATCCAGAAGTCAGATGAGGGACACCCATTCAAGTGAGTACCGCCCGTCTGCAGAGTTGTCAGAGGTTGAAGTCCATAAAGTCGCCTCTACATTAGCAGAGTTTGATTATTTTTCCATGTTTTCTTGAAAAATGTCAAAGTGTCAGACGGTGAGTCGTGTGTCCACGGGAGCTGCTGAGGGCAAATTAAGCTGGTTGGAGACCTGCAGCACCTCCCTGTAGTGAAGGACACACAGTGTCGACCCAGAGCTGCAGTAGATGCTCTGGCCTCTTCGGTTTTAGGGTCAAAGGTCATTAATAAAAACAACAAATCTGTTCTGAGCTGCTGGAAAAGCTCGAGCAGTTTCATCGGCACTGAGTTTCCATAAAATCTGTCTCGACGAGATAAAACGAAGCAGATCTTTGATCAAACAAAACAGGAAATAAAGGTTTGTTTTAAAATGCCAGGAAAATCCTCCTGAGGGGATTTAACCAGCAGGAGGAGAAACGGGAGGAGCTTTCAGCTGTGAGCGAGGAGGAGATGAAGCTTCGGCATTCATAGATTGGAGTTGAATGACTTGGCAGGTGCAGAGCGGTGAGGGACGGGAACGCCGAGTTATTTATCGTAACGACGTGAAAACAGCCTGACTGACTTCATCAGTTTGTTCTTGAGCAGCGAGTTCGAGCGTCCACCATTCATACGACCAGAGAACGTGACGTTTTTTTGATACAGAGACTGGTTTTACTGGTTTTGAAGTTGAACTTGGATGTTATATTTTTCTATAAAAATTCAAACTAATCATCGATATAAAAGAAAAATGTGGGAAAATATATTGTAAATGTCTTAAGTGGCACTAAAGTGGTTCAAATGTCGACAAGCCACGCCCCTAATAATGCATACGTGAAGCATTAAGTTTAAAAGGGTGAGTCATAAATGTCTGTATGAAGGGGAAAGGATCTATAGTGCCAAAACACAGACTCCCCGCTGCCTCTGCTGGACGCTAGAGGAACTGCAGCATATCTTTACAGTGTTGACCTCTGCTGTGCCCTGCAGGCAGTATCTGGACCAGGAGGTGGCGCTGTCTGAAGACATGGTCCACAAGTACAGCGACATGGTTCTGGCCAAGCTCAACAAGACCATCGGTGACCTGAGACGCGTGTTCCTGGTCGAAGACCTGGTCGACTCCATCAAGGTGAGTTTGAAGGCTCGTGTTTCTCTGCAAGTGTCCCGTAGCTCCGCCCACAGCTCCCCCCGCATGACGCGGGCGCTGCGTCCGCGTGCGCACACGGGCTCGTGCTTTTTGAGGCTGTGTTAATGAGCGGCACCTGCACTGGCTTACTGCGAGTGCAGGTCAGCGTTCAGGCGGCGCTGCAGCTGTCGGGGGCTGTCGTCGCCTCGCTGAGCCCCTCCCACCCCCCGGCCTGCTGTCCAAATACAGATCTGCAGCTCAGCGGGCAGACGCGCCGCCGAGATTCCCTTAGAGGGTAAAAAAACTGATAGTTTTAATCCCCCCAGGAGCCGCTTCAAGCCTCAGGAATGTCTCACAGACAGGGTGCATTCTGGGATACCCCCGCTATTCTTCTGCCTCTGCTCCAACTTCCTGTTGTTGTCCCGAGTTTTTCCCACCGCAGCAGCTAAATGTCACACGTGTTTCAGTGAGCCTGCAGCCTGAGATGGCACGCTTTAACTGCATCCGCTTACATCACAGCTTCACAAACACAGACTCCACCTCCTAACCTTTGACCCTTCAGTGTGTTAAACCACTGTTCCCTGATTCCTGTGAATATGAAATCAGAAACAAAGTCACAGTTGAGCTGGATGAACCTTTAGTTTTACTCATGAAGTTCTCGAGCCTCCGCTGACTCGTCTCTTCTTCTTCTCTTAGTTTGCCGTGTTGATGTGGATCCTGACCTACGTCGGCGCCTTGTTCAACGGCCTCACTCTTCTTATTCTGGGTGAGTCACAGCGGGGGCGATGATGTCACCAGTCTTAGGGTGGAGGTCTGTGTGTTGTCTCCCTTTGACTCCATCTGGTGGAGATTTTAGGAACTTGCACTGGTCGATTTTGTCTGTCTTCATCAAATGACCAAAACGAAATCCTTTGGAGTCAAATCACAGATAAATGTAACGTTTGTTAAACAGGAAGTCGCGTTAAGATGAACTGCTTTAAAGTGCAGTTTGAGGTTCATTTACATAAAAATACTCGAGTAACACGAAGCACACTCAGCCGCCTCCTCTTCTCCTCCTGCAGGTGTGATCGCAGTCTTCAGCTGCCCGATCATCTATGAAAAGCACCAGGTGAGGGCTCATTTTACCCACAATGCACCTTTCTGTCTGCAGGTTTGAGGGTGCTTGATGGACTGCTGGGAAATAAACCACAGCCAGTAAAGATGTTCTCTACTTGTTTTTGTTATTTTACTGTTAAATACAGAAAGCACGTCGATGATGGAGGTGCTCGTTCTAGTTTTAATGTGTGTGTGTGTTTCAGGCTCAGATCGACCATTACCTGGCTCTCGTCAACAACCAGATCAAAGACGTCGTTGGAAAGTAAGTGAGCAGCAAAACAGCAACTTCCTGTTGTCAAAGCCAACAAAGCCACTGTTTTTAAATTAAGTGTCTGCTGTGGTCGGCCTCGCGGCTCACGGCGGGGTCCTCGCGGCTCGCGGCGGGGTCCTCGCGGCTCGCGGCGGGGTCCTCGCGGCTCGCGGCGGGGGCCTCGCGGCTCGCGGCGGGGGCCTCGCGGCTTGCGGCGGGGGCCTCGCGGCTCGCGGCGGGGGCCTCGCGGCTCGCGGCGGGGGCCTCGCGGCTCGCGGCGGGGGCCTCGCGGCGGCCGTGTTGTATTCTTGAAGACGTCGGTAGTTTCATATCTAGGAGAAGCTGCAGAGCAGACTGAGACAAGTGCAGTTTTAAATCTAACCAATTAAACGTGAGCCCTCGGAGCTGCTGTCAGCTCACTGTTCATGATTATTGGAGTTGTGGATGCACTCGTCCACTATCTCCAGTTTTATTTCTGCTGATGTTGTCGTATCAATAAGACTGATGGTCACATGGTTTCTGCTGAAGGCGCGACTTAAACGTTTTTCTTAACTGTGTCAGATCAAATCCAACAAATACATCCAGGAATATTTCAGGCAGCAGGGCTGCTCTTAGTGAGGCTCACGTTAGTTTCCCAGCTCAGTCTCTGAGACTGACGGGAGAACAATGTAATCGGAGTACTCGGACACATCGATTCGCTCCCTCCAAACCTTTGCTGACTTCCTCCGTGCTGTGAAGTAAAGAGTGAACTCCCCTCAGCTGCAGTCTGAATCAGCTGTGTGACTCCTCCATGGGATCAGTCTGTGCTGCACTAAAGAGATTCCCACATAATTATACACAAAACATTAAAACGTTTTAACCTGATTGTTTCACGCCCAGACGCCTGATCTTTAACGGCCACTTTGATGTTTGCGTTTCTGTCTCGTTCTCGTGCTGACGGCTCGTCTGTTCTCTGATTCGTTCACAGGATCCAGGCGAAGGTGCCCGGGATGAAACGCAAGACAGAGTGACGGAAACAGGAAGTGGGAGTTGGATTCAGGAAGTCCTGAGCCAGATGATTTGATTGAAGGATGGGGGTGTGTGGGTGGGTGAGGGGAGACGGGGTGGATATGAAGGAAGGCTGGAGGAGGGGGAGGGGTTTGGCGTGGACGCAGCCCTTCCAACTGCATTTGTCAAAATAATAAAACATTTTTTTCCAGTTCAGAATTCCTTTTATGTTTTTGTTTTCTGGGAAAGTTGCAGCCGTGTGACGACTCCGAGGTCGGCGCGATGATTTTTCACGTCCCCCTCCCCCGTTTGATTTTTCTTTTTAAAGTCGAGTTTTGAAATGTTTGTTTCTGCGCTTGAAGAAACGCATTTGGATCTTGAGCGAACCCTCGCTCCCTCCACCCGGCGCGCTGTGGGAGGTCGGCTGCTCCTCGGCCGGGTTCGGGGGATCCGTTTTCTGTTTTTGACTTTAGGTTTTCCAGCTGAAGGGTTCGTTTTTGCGTCGGCTGCGGTCGACGAGCGCGAGCGGCCGGCGGCGCCTCTGTTTTTGTTTCTTTTGGTCTGAATATTCTCGCTGATTTTCGGTGTATTTTTGTGATTTCCTGTCGTGTCCCTGAAGCTTGGAGCTCGTTCCTCGGTACGCCGGTTTCGCCTCGATGTGACGAACGACGGATTCACGAACGACGTCTTTGACTCCTGATGAGGCAGCGGGGGGAGGGAGGAGGGTCGTACTACCTTTTAAAATCTTCATCGCTTCTGAGTAACTCTAGTTAGAAACATCTAGAAATCTTTGCCGGACGATTTAAACACATTAATTACATAAAAGTCGTTATTTCCACGTCATCGCAGCCGTCTAGTGACAAACTCTGGAAGGAACGTTTACATTCATCAACATCAGAAAATATTTAAAAAGATTAAAAAGAACCATCCATGGGATTAAAGTAAGCATTCTGTCTGTGGAGCCGTCATCTTAATAAAGTTGCAACTTGATGTGACTTTTGGGAAACCTTCAAGCATTTGTTTGTTATGCAAGTATAATTGTGAATGATAAACTTCATACTTCAATTGTGACGATAAAAAGCTTCCAGCCGGGAGCCGTGTTTGTGGAATGCATTGTGAGATGTAAACAATTATCAATAAAGCTTCTAGACGAAAGCCCCGCCTCCTCGTCAGTCCGTCACTTCCTGTTGCTTGTTAAATACGGAAGCCCGTTTATGCTCAAACGAGAGGAACAAAGGAAAGTAACTTTAAAAAAAAAAAAGTAAAATTCCCAGCAGTTTGATGTGTTGAATGTAGAACTAAATGCACACAGGAGCATAAGAAGTACAATATTTTTATACTCGTGAGAAATCAAGATTCTTTGGTGATGAGCTGGATCAAGTTGCACTTTAAAAGGGTTTTAAATCATGATTAGAAATGAAGACAATTTAAACCCAGCCCATATTTATAAATACTCTGCAAATTTAATCTTTAATATTCATTCAGTCACAAAGAAAATTATGTTATAATTATAACATTAAATATGTAGTAAAATAAAATTTGCTGGGTTATATTTGAATTCAAATTAAATATTCAAATAAAATAAACTGATGAACTTGTGATTGTGACTCATCAACATTAAGATGAAGGTGGCAGAAATGAGCGTCCACAGCAGGTTGTCTGTGGGTGAGGCTGAAGCTGCTCCTGAACTGGCTCCTCCAACACTTTCAGGTTTGATGACTAAATGATCGATTACTGATTAAAGTTTTACATTTACAGGCTTTGTTTTTCTTACGCATCGTTGGTTGCATAAAATCATGTCCCGGATGATTCCCGTGTTTGTGGAAGAACGACTCCTGTGCTCTCTGAAGTCTGTCTCTGGGACAGACCTTGGATGAGCTCTGGTTGAGTCTAATGAAAACACTAGTCAGACCTGTCTGTGTGAAAGTGAAGCAAGTTTGTGCTCTTGAACGGGCTGAGTTATCACCACCTGAGACCAGGTGTGACTGCAGTCAGCAGACGGCTCACAGGAGAGAAAGAAACTTTGAACTCTTCGCAGGTTTAATCTGGATCAGATCAGGTCTGTTTTCCAGCTCGAGTCTCTCTGACGTCAGAGCGCGTCCTCCTCCCTCCTGCTGATGAAGAGTCTGTAAACCTGCATCATCCCCTCACCACTTTTACCCCCCATGTTTTTATTATCATGACTTCCTAATCAATCTTTCACTTCTATTCCTTATAATCCTTTATGCATATCATCCCCATTAATTACCTAAAATAAACTGGTGACCTGTCCAGTGTACACCACCTCTCCCCCTCAGACAGCTGCGATAGGCTCCACCCTTCATGACTGTCCATGACATTTACACGGGGAGTGGATCCCTGATTCATAAGAGCTCACGATAATGGACGATGATAAGAAATGACTCAACGCAGGGAGGGTTCGGGAACAAATTATTGATAGGAGATTAAAAAACAGTAGATAAAGTGTTGGCAGGAGGTAAAGGGTCAAAAAGTAACTGTTAGCATTAACAGCTAATGCTAACAAGCTAAATATGTGGTAGGAAAGAAGAGAAGACGGTACGATAGAGAATAAATATAGGATATACTGTAGAATAAAGAGTCTTATTATTGATCGGATATATAAATATATTTTATATATATAGTCCAGCTCCCCTTTTTATTTATATATATTAGGGGTGCAACAACACACAAAATTCACAGTTCGGTTCTTGGAATATATATACACACATATACATATATATATTTATATATTTATAGTTGTCAGCCACCTCCTGTACATGGATGACATCAAGCTGTATGCCAATAGTGAACGAGACCTCGATTCACTGATCCACATCGCCAGGATTTACAGCAGTGTGTAGTCGGATGATAACAAAGAGAAGGAAGGTAGTCTGAGCCACCGCGGTAAAGTGAGCCGTCATTTGTGAGCCGCGGTCAAGCCAGCCGCCTCCTATCCGCCGCATAAATTTCCTTGCGCTTTTACACCAGTCTTTACGGTAGCGCCTTTTCGCTTTATATCCCACGCGCACGCGCGCACACAAATTACAATGGAACAGCCCAATACAGTCAATACAATTATGGAAATTTCAGAAATTGATTAAAAATCATCCTGAATAGTTGAGGTCCAACTTTCAACACATCCCTCCTCTGGGACACCTACTGTACCTGTGTGCCAAGTTTCAGCCAGATTCACTGTAAAATTCCTCAAAAATTACAGGAAATTTATATTCAATCTAATACAGCCAATACACTACAGTTATGTCAATTTTCAAAAATTGATTAAAAATCATCCTGAGTAGTTGAGGTCCAACAACAACATAGACATCTATATTTGCTCAGAAACTCTACTTCATTGATAAGATGAATCCACTACAAATAGTCTTCTGAAAAAATATTTTTCAATTTGTTTCAGTTTTTAAAAATATGTTCCTAAAGATTACCGCAAGGTTTAGAATGGAATATGTTTTACTTACTATACAGCGGGTGAGATGATGTAATTTAAAAGCAGACTAAAGAGCAGGACATAGAGGACAACAAAACTGTGATGAACTAAAAAAGAGCCCTTTATTGTGGCTGATGGAAGAAACTTGAACATACAACAAGGCAAAAGCAATAGGTTACAATAACTGTAATTAATCCTGAAATGGGCGAGACTAAAATACGACTGTTATTAATATTACTGTGACTATGTCAACACTACTACAGACCTGAACATGATGGCGACCAGCAGTATGAGATAAAATATTAAGGGGTACACCCAAGACTTGAACATGAGAAAGGAAAACAGACTCTTAAAACAGGAAACATGACGAATGTATACCTCACATTACAGTTTTTTCTGATTGCTTAAGCACATTTTTTGTAACTATTGGCTAATTTTGCAAAACTCTTCACACAAATAAGAAAACCTGTCACCCAATCATCAAAACATTGTAGTTCTCTTGCAAAAGCAAACACAGCTAGATTAACTCTCCACACCTTTGTAAAAATGGTGTTTCCGTATCAAACAGTACACACAAGCCATCATCTACTAAGCACACAATGCGCCAACTGCACACTGATGGTATGAATACAAAACACATCTGGCTTTTGCTTCCTCTGTGCACAAGGTAGGCTATGTCAGTTTGGGCTCATACTTCTGTCATAGATCCATAAGCATAGAGGGATCCAAACTTCAAGTACTGGTGTTTATTCAAACACATCAAAACAAACACAAGTGTTTATTTCCAAGTATAGGATTATTTGCAATCGCCATAATGACTATATGGGTTACTTGGTCTGCAGTGAACATGCTTCCTCTGCCCCAGCATCTGGTCATCTAGCAATTCTGTAAAGTAACAATTTCAGTATTTTTACATCAATGGTATTGGTGTGTTTCTCATTGGCATACGGCAGTGCTACAAGTCTTTGTGCGAAGTGACTGTACTCACCGATTCTCATTTCAAGATGTCCTTAGCTTGCTACAGTGTAGCGGCTCGAGTTAGGCTGGACCCGTTGGCCAGCTTCCCTCAGGGTCATTCCACGGTTGATTACATGGTCCACTATTGTAGCTCTGATGTCATCAGTGATTCTATTTCTTACTCTTCCTACCCTTCCTCTGCCCCCTCCTTGTCTTCCTCTTGCTCCTCCTTGTCCTTGTCGTCCTCTTCATCCTACTTCTTCACCTCCACGTCCTCTTCCTCGGCCTCCTCTACTTCTCACTCTTTCTGCTCCCTCCATTGTACTCCGCACACACAGCTTACCTGTATTATAGTGCTTAGGCTGATTGCAAAGTGAACTAATTATCTAAAAAAGTTTTCACATGTGAAAGTGTGCCAGACAGTTGGCAAGTTAGTGTTAATGATAGCCATACATGTGTATACTTTTGCTAGGAGTGTGTTGGAAATTTGGTAATTGAGTGTTGTGCAGTGAATTGTGCCTACAGTTTTGCAAAGTGTGTGTTACAAAATTGCAAACTGAGTGCAAAGCAGTTTTTGTGCTTTTAGTTTTGCAAACTCAGTGAGTGGTTTTGCTATAAGTCTGAATAGTTTTAGAGATTGTGCTACAGGAATCACAGTTAGGGTTTAAGCATTCAGACAAAACTGTAACAAACAAGGGCAATTGGAATGAATTGTAATGGTAGGTGACACGAAATGATCTATTTAAAGTAAATCTGGGTAAAACCTGGCCCAGAGGTAAAGTAGGTGTCCGAGAAGAGGATTGTGTTGAAAGCTTGGCATCGACTTTTAAGAATGATTTTTAATGAATTTTTGAATATGCAACCAGACTGTCACGATGGCTGTATTGGGCTGTTCCATTGTAATTTGTGTGCGCGCGTGTGCGTGTGACTGTTCGAGTCTAGGCTTTCAATCAGGATATAAAGCGAAAAGGCGCTACCGTAAAGACTGGTGTAAAAGCGCAAGGAAATTTATGCGGCGGATAGGAGACGGCTGGCTTGACCGCGGCTCACAAATGACGGCTCACTTTACCGCGGTTCAGAGCCGAGGGGCTCAAACTACCAGAAGCCAACATTGCAGACATACAGGACAGCTACAAGCAGTGTTGCCAACTCCTCAGTAAGGAAAATCGCTATTGGTTGTCCTAAAAGTCGCTAGAAGTCGCTAAATGACGTCAACGCCTAATTTGCATAATAGGTCATGCTAATCTAATTGTAACCTACGTTGTTGGAGAGAGAAATAACATCGCGGAAGAGACATAAAGTGAGTAAAAAACGTCCTAAATGCATTTAGAGTTTATTTAGAACTACAAATTAAATTTCTTTTAGCAATTATTGTTTTTTCTTAATGTCACAATTCCAACCCTGCTCCTTTACCCGGGCTTGGACCGGCAAAAGTGACCCTGGTGGAGTTACTTTGTGTGTGTGTGTTTATAAGTAGTTTTAAACCTTGTGATCCACAAAACAGCATAAGAGTAAAAGAAGAACTGACTGCGTTACAGCACCCGCTGCTTGTTGAGAGTAAAAGCGATACGTGCTTTCACGTCCTTTTTAGCGACTTTTTTTTAGAAACAAAGTCGCTAAGGGGTCTGATATGGGCTCAAAATGTGGTCATAAATATTTTGTACTTGTAAATCGGTTTTGTACTTGTAAAAAAGATTTGTGTGTGGACTTAGCCCAAAAAATCCCCTGCAAGTTACAAGTACGAATTTTGACCCTATTTTTCTTCCTTTAAGCTGATTGGTCAATGTCATGTCAATCACAAATTAAACAATCCAATCAGAGGACAGATGGGTTTGGCTGTCGGAGGGTCGCTTTTTTGAACTGCAGGTCCTTGAAGGGTAATCTCTATATAAATATCCGATAGCAGCTAGGTCCCCTAACTTTCAGCAGCTGTTGAAAGGATAAAGTTGTGCTATATCAGTGGTTAGAAATACTATTATTACTTTAGGATTAGTTTAACACAAAGTCAGGGCTGACCCAGGACCATTGCTGTGAGTCACAGTGCGCAGCATAAAGGTCCTTTCACATCGGACGCAGCATGTGCTGCTAATGCTAACTAAAAGCAAAGGATCCAGAATTTGTTGCTGGCTGCTGGGCTCTGTGGGTTTTTGCAGCAGCTCTACCTGCACTAGATGCACCTGCCCCTTGTTGTTTTTATCTCTGACTTTATGTGAACTACAAGAGTTTGTTTTTTTTGCTGGTTCTTCAAATGTTCAATAAAAACATGTATGCTAATTCATAACGAAGACTGTAATGAAGACTGTCATTTCCAAAACACTGCCCGCCCCCACCCCGCGGTCCGCAGCGCTGTTGAAAAGGCTGTGGAAGTCCCTGTATTAAACATGTAGACCTGTGACACAAAAATCACCAAACTCGGACGACCACAGACTGTTTTCCTTCGTGGCGATGAAGGAAAACGCTGGGTTGGCATGTAAAAGGGCATTTATTCCCTTCAAAGACCTGCAGTTCAAAAAAAGCGCCCCTCCGACAGCCAGACCTCTGTTCTCTGATTGGATTGTTACATTTGTGATTGACATGACATTGACCAATCAGATGAAAGGAAGGAAAATGGGGTCAAAATTCGTACTTGTAACTTGCAGGGTTTTTTGGCTAAGTCCACACACAAATCTTTTTTACACACACAAATCTGCAAGTACAAAACCGATTTACAAGTACAAAATATTTATGACCACATTTTGAGCCCATAGTCTGAAAACTCGCTAAATATAGCGACAAAGTCGCTAAGTTGGCAACACTGGCTACAAGTACCTGGGGATCCCACAGGCGAATGGGAACCATGAAGAGGCCGCTAGGAAAGCTGCAACCACCAAGTACCTGCAGAGGGGCAAGTCCTGAGGAGTCAGCTGAACAGTAAGAACAAGATCCGGGCTATCAACACGTGCGAGAGCTTGAAGGATAGACCGCTGCAGGGGCGAGATACAATTTGACAGAGCAAAAACTACGTAATATATTTTTATATGCAAAACTTTATAAGCTGCTAAGGAGCTACATATCCATCTATATTCAGCTTTGAGGGTCAATACTGTGTGTGTGTGTGTGTGTGTGTGTGTGTGTGTGTGTGTGTGTGTGTGTGTGTGTGTGGATAAACAAGTCAGCAGTCGGTTGGTTTCTCACAGGTTTTTTTTCGTTCATGGTTACACACACAGACTCTTTGACACGTTTCACGACAGTTACACGTTAATAATCCGACACACAGACTCGTCCACGCTCCGAGAAACATGAACACGTCTCCAAATATCTCTTCCTGCGTGTTGGTACGATCACGAAGCTTTGGATGTTTCACGTCTTTCAAACAAAAAGCAGCAGCAAAGCAAAAAGCTTCTTTTTTTAAACGTCCATTTTTGGATGAACATTCTCAGTGTAGCACCAGACAGAGTACAAAAAAGAAAACACGAGTTCAATTATGGATTAAAAACAAATAAATCAAGCATATGAACCTCGTCCAAAAGAAACAAACACAGGTAGAAAGATCCGGAAAGGCACTTAAGTGTGACGATGTCCAACCACAGATGCAGTGAAGGCGCTGACATGAAACGTGACCGTGAGACTTTTTGTTTTTTCAGACAAACTTCACAAAGTTTCTGTAAATATGAAACTGCATTCGATTATTTTTTATTATAAAGCAGTTTAACGTTTCTGTTTTCTGCATAAAGAAATCTTAGTTTGACCAGAACGCCCGCTCGAATCGGCTCATTTCAACAACACGTAATAAGATGCTGATTGCATCAAAACCAAACAGAAACCAGAGCAATGTACCAGGATGACCTTTGACCCCCCCGTGGTGATTTCATTTTGTTTCTCGTAGTTTTTATTTTGCTTCATGTCGGTGTTTCGTTTTTATATAAACAAAGACTTTTGTGTTTTACTTGAAGATAAAAATGAATCCACCTCAAAGAAAAGAAAACAGAGCGATGTAATAAATCTTTTAGTTTAGTCTTTTCTTTTTCTTTAATTTAATGACATTTTAATTTCGTTTGCTGTGCCGTTTGTGTCTTTGCGTTTATTCCTCCTAATTTAACTTTAACGTCTCTTTTTATAGTTTCTGTTTCCTTTGAAACTTTGACAGATGCGTGTGAATTTTATCGTAAATGACTTATTGCCAAAATAACCCCTGAATGTAACCGAGTATCTTCAGGTTACCGAGAAATAGTTCTCGTGTGACACTTGTGGGCCTCCGTACGTTCGTTTGAAGCCGTTTTAATTACCTTCAGCGCGGCTCAGTTAGAGCTGCCTTAAACTCTGATTTCTGCTCAGTTTTGTGGAAGCAGCAGCTTTGAGCCGACTGGAATGTCTTAAATGTTCAAACCACTGCGACGACCCAACGCAAGGCCTTATGGGTAACAGCAGGTGGCAGAAACCGTCCAACAAGGTCATCCTGTGGGTTTTGGTCAGATACCAGCTGATGGATCCTCTGAGTCATGTGATCCATCAGGAAGGTTCCCGCTGAGCCCTGCAGGGGGCGCACTGACGTGCAAATCTGAGCGTGTGGTTGACCAAAGTGAGGGAGGGGTCTGTCGTTTGATTGGTTTACAGCTGTGCGCTCCCTCACTTTATGAACCTGTTTGCACAAATTTTAATGTTTTTTTCACCATGTGACCAAAAAAGAAAACGACAAACATGTAAACATCAGCTGATAGAGTCCGCGGGTTCTCCCGAGGCTTTGTGTTCATGTCCATGCATCCGTCCGTCGTGGAGGGTTAGTCGCAGTCTGGCCCACGTGGCGTTGGAGGCTCGGGCCGGTTGTGGGTTCGACTCCCTCTGGATCCACTTGTGGTCTGTTTAAGGCGCTGTGGATCCGAGTGTTTACAGACATTTCCACACAAACACACTGAAACACACAAACAGGCATTCAAGGAATTTTGTGTTGTCAACTTCTGCAAACTGTAACAAAGACTTTGTCCACCAGGGGGCAGCGTTGCCCCTGCGACCGCTGCGCTTTAACTTCCTTTTAGTCCCAGTTTCCTCAGCTTTAAACACGAAGTTTAAACTGGTTAAAAAAACATCGATGGGCTTGTTGCACCACCTTGTGTTGCAGATCGGTATTACGCAAACGTAAAGCCCGCCCCTATTTAAACTTTACCTGAAATCTCTTAAACACGAACAGAAGTGTTGGATACAAGTCATAACTTTCCTAATCTTAGAAGATATTTTAACAGCGAGCACTTTGAATTACATTTACAGGCTCACAGCAAAAACAGGTGGAAAACAGGTGAGACTGTAACTGCTGTAAGAATCTGTTTAGAAGGTGTTTGACTCCGAAACCATCAATAAAGACACACGTGTGAAAACCAAGGTTCATGCGCCCGTCGCAGCATCTTGTCTTTGTAGTCAGAGAGAATAAAAACAGTTTTATTAGTTTAATCTCTCCTGAGTGCATGGTTGTGTTATTGATCGGTGATCGGGTTACCTGCAGTCGTCTCCTCCTGTGCTGATCACGTATTTGTCGTCGTGGGAGAAGCGGATGTTGGTCACATGAGGCGAGTGGCCGAGGTAGCGCTTGTGTTTGGCCTGCAGACGGAAACGAAGCAAACGTGCGTCCGTTTAATCAACTTAGTCCTGGATACAAAGAATAAACTGAACCTGAGCCTACAAACACAGAAGTTTGATATCCTCAGAGATCAAAAGGTCAAAAGTTTAACTTCAAACTTGCGACTTTGTTTCTTTCCGTTAGTGCTCATGAAGCCCTCGACTCCTCGACTCCTTCATTTATTTCCTTTCCTACCTCCGAACAACTAATACTGAATAAATGAGACGTGGCCACAAACTCACAAACTTCTCTGTGCAGGGGAAGTCGAACACTTTGACCAATCCAAAGTCGTCGCCGGTGACGATGTTCAGGCCGCCGTGAGACACACTCGCGCAGCTCACGTCAGCTTTGTCGGCGTTTCGAGGCCAAATCCCCAAAACTTCGTCTCCCAGGATGCTGAAGAAGAGACGACAGAAAGGGCGAGTCAGCGCCGCGGCTCGTTGTCGGGTTAGCTCGGGGGTCGAGCGGGCAACCATGAGCCGTGTTTGTGCGTTACCTGGTCCACGTTGCCCAGGTGATTCTGTCGATGGCGATCGGGTCGCTCACCAGCTTTCCAGAAGGAACCTCGAACACCTGCCGCTTATAAGCTCCCGTGGACACCTGCAGGTGAGATTGTGATGCACGCGTCAGCAGAACGAGTGTGTGTGTGTGTGTGTGTGTGTGTCTGTGTGTGTGTGTGTGTGTGTGCGATCTGTAGCTGGACCGAGGATGGCCCGGGGGTTTTGTAGGGTGTGTGTGTTTTTTGTGTACATATACATGTAGAGCAGTTGTATCACAGCACCTGGTGACTGTGGGAAGGAAGAGCCCCCGTCTAACAGGAAGAGACCTCCAGCTGTGGGTGTACCTGTACGTAGCAGCTGTCAGCAGAGAAGTCGAGCTGCAGGACGAAGGCGGGGATGTCGCTGCAGTAAACCAGCCGGTTCAGCGTCGGCCCTGCGCTCACGTCGTACACGTCCACCGTGTTCTCCACGGAGCCGACCGCCAACAGCCGCCGGTCGGGACTGAAGCTGCGCACAGAGTTCAGTCAAACAAACATCCAGCGCTTTCATTCTTCGCTCCCGCGCTCGCTCTCTTACCGGATGTCCTGGACGGTGGCGCTGCGGTCTCGCTTCTTCGCCCACATCTTCAGCGAATTGGAGAGGAGGAGGAGGAACTCGCCGTTCTTCATCCCCACCGCCAGCATCTCTCCGTCTGCGCTGTAGCTGACGCAGCGAGCCGCGTGGCCGACGCACACTTTGTTCAGCAGTTTCTAACCAGAGAGAGAAGATTTCTTTAACCAGCCCTCGCTGCACCACATCACGCAAACCTGCAGCAGCGCCTGCTGTTTCTAGCCCTCCTCCACCCCAGCATCCACCACCTACGTCCTAAAGAGCCTGGACTCCAATCACTGACATATGTATGAATGCACCTTGTCGGCGAGGTCCCACAGGCGGATGGTGGCGTCGTCGCTCGCCGTGATGCAGAGATCTTTGGCTGGATGAGCGCCCAGACCCCAGATTCCCCCCCGAGCGTGACTGTCCAGCAGCAGGTTGGACGCCGCGTTCTTCTCCCCGACCTCGATGATTTCGCCGTCTTTCGTCCCCACCAGGATCTTACCCTGAGGAAGACGAGAGGCCGAGGCGATGAGGAAGACGGACGGGTGATGGCGGAGGAGGAGGAGCGGGGAAAGGATGTCGAGATCTCACCTTGCCTCTGCAGACCGACCGCACGCACTCCACCTGCTGCCCGGTCTCCAGCTGGAAGGCTCGGCATCGTTTCATCTCCTGATCCCAGAGCTTCACTGCTCCGCCCTCCTTCGTCCTGACGCACAAACACACAGTTTTTATTTTCCATTTTTTCCACGAAGGAGAAAACAAAAACTGAAAAACTAGAAACAGCACGAAAGAGGAGGTTGGGTTGCAAAGGAGCTTGCAGACTGAAACAGCTTAAACAGAGGACCACGAATGAGGCCATCACACAGAGATCAGCTGATCTCTGTTTCTGTGGCGACGTCCGTCCACAGAGAATTGGCGGCTTTCAGGAAGTAGAAAACTTCCAAACTCATGGTTGGTCCCGTTTTCATGACATCATATATAAACATCCTTTTAATAAAATCTGTATTATGAAGATGGTTCTCGATACAGGTGAAGCGGTCGGCGTGTGACTCACGGCCTCTCCTTTCCACCGGTGACGATGAGTCCGTCTCTCAGGGTGGTGTACATGGTGAAGACCGGCCCGGTGTGAGCCTTCGCCACCACCCGCAGCAGGTAGTGATCTCGCCACACGTACACGTCCCCGTTAATGGCCCCTGTGAACGTCAAGTTATTCTGCAAACGTGAACACAGACACGGTCAGCTTACGTGCTTCGACTGAACGACGCTCCTGAGGGCCCCGGGGCGAAGCGGCGAACTCACCGCACCGAAGGCGACAGACAGCATCGTCTGCATCCTGCCGTCCTCCAGCGTCCCCACCACGCCCTTCTTGTACATCAGCGCGCCGCCGGCCAGCGTCCAGAACTTCACGTGTTTGATTCCCACCGACACGAATTGAGCGTCCGAGTCGGGCCGAAACTCCACCACGAAGATCCGGTCCGGGTGTCCGGCTTTCCCGCACGCTCGAGATCCTGCAGAGGAGACACGCCTTGGTTACCATGGTTACTGCCACCACAGAGGGACGCGAATCAAACCACGCTGAAAGTCTCTGACCTTCCTGCCAGCGCCACACCGTGATGGTGTGTTCAGGGTCCACTCCGACGGACAGCAGCAGCTTTCCCGTGGCGCTGAAGTTCACGTAGCCGACGCCTTTGCTGTGCGGACAGCGGAGGATGGACAGCGTCTGCTTGCCCATGGCGTCCCACACGTGGATCGAGGGGGTCGTTCCTGCGCGGAGACGAGCGAGTGTTTATCGCCGTTACAGCCACAGGCAGCGTCAGCACGACCACAGAGGGATAAACTACGACAGCGACACAGAGGGGTCGGTGCAGCCGACAGACACCCTGAAAACCAGACGCTGTTTCACCGCCACGCTAAAGCGCTCGCGCCCCATTTATTTAATCCGAGCGTTCGGGTCAGGAAAGCACGACGGCACAAGAGTTTGCGTTTGGTACTCGAGTACTTTAACTACTCGTTAAACAAATCGAATGAGTTCAGTTTGAGACGAGCGTCAAACATGCAGCAGAAACATCATATTGATCGATCATCGAGGAAAATCCAACAAACTAACATCAGCCCGTCAGAAATGAGTCACTTCAATCATTTAATGTGGTGAAACTATCCTGTGTTTGTTGATACAAAGTTACCCAGGAACAAATGTTTATTTAAATGTGTGCAAAAAACAATGATTAAGAATATGAGACAATATGAAAAATGTGTTAATGCTGATGCACTGCTGGAAAAGTAGAATTTTGAAGAGCTTTTAAAGTTTTTGATTAAAAAAACAGAACTTTTGTATAACATGAATATATTTTAAATATTTAATGAAATTTCTGAACATTTATCAGAAAAATATTATTTTTATAAATGTTAACATTTTGTTGAAAAAAACGATTAAAAATGCAAAAATATTTTGTTTAAATTGTTTCTTTGCATGTTTTTATGAGACGTAGCAGTAAAAACCAAACCGACACGTCTGGTTGAGTCGGGCGCTCTGGGTTTCAGTTTGCTGTGATGGGAGGCGTGCGGGTCGTTTGTAGTTTACCTGGGAGTTCACCGCCGTCACCTGAGGTGTTGTGAGAGCGATGGTGACAAATGAGGCCGGCCAAAAACACACACACAAAGACAACAACATGAAAACCTGCAGTGAGTCACAGCCAGGCAGAAAAAACGTTTCATTCATCCTGCGTCTGCGCGGAGCTTCGACGTTCCTGACTGCGGATCGCTTCGGCTGCTCTACGGTTCGATACCAAAACAACAAACTCTGGGACGTGAAGCTCTGCTTGTGTTTCCTGATTGGCTGAATTAACCCCACTTCCTGTATTTTAAACGCAGACCTCGAGGAGAAACTGTCGCGACGTGGCGCCTCACAGCTGCAATAAGCGTTTGCTCCCTGTCGGTGAGTCGGTCAGTTTCCACTGTGTCAGTAGAAATAAAGCAAAGCAGGCGGGTTAAACAGGAAGCAGGGAGAGAAAGCGGGACTTCTCTTTAGTACAGTTAGTGGAGGAAAACACGGCCATGCTCCGACAGCGACACGCCACACACACAAACACCGAAGCGTACCGATCTGCCCAGTGGCGATGATGTTCTTGAATTTGGGGTGCTGGTTGACGGTCAGACACAGGATGTCGTCCGTGTGCTCCAGGTAGAAGCTCTGCGTTCCTGCAAAGACACGTAAACAGACACGTTTTACCTGCAAGGCACCAAATAAACTCCAGTTCTGGCTGAAGCTCAGTCGTCGCTTCATTCAGCACGAGTCACGGACACACTCGTGGTGTTTGTGGGGCTGCAAACGCACACATGCAGGTGAGCTAACGACACGGTTTCGTTCTAATGGATGGTGCTCTTTCTGGTGATGTCGTCAGAAGCTGTGCTTTTCTTGTGCAAAGCTCCGCCCACGCTGCCGGAGATCAGCAATCTGCTGCTACACGACAGCGACGGGCGACACTGACAGCAATCAGAGTTTGCTGATTTTAAGGTGCTTTTTTGGACCCAAAGCAAAAAACACAGGATGGCAACACCCAGGCACAAATCTGTGACTTTGTGTACCTGTGACGACTGCGCTGAGTTTTGTCTGTTATCAAAGGAGCGTAAGTGGTCATTGAAGCGTGCAGCACGCCGACCACTTTCCATCCAAAGGTGATTGCACAGCTCACCCGAGCCGGGTCCTGGTCTGTCACGTCTGTCATTCTGCAGTTAAACTGCCGTCCTGCAGCATCCGTGTCCTGATTTATGGACACGTGATCTGTGAGGTTTTGGCCGCACTCTGAATGTGCATCTCTGTGCAGCAACAAATGTGTAATTGTGGCTGTTTCCTCACAGCTGATCGCCGGATTGCCACAAACAGACTGCATGAAATTGCCAACTTGAGCCCATTTAGCCACAAGCTGACAGCAGACACGTTATCGCCGTTTCATCACCGTCTTAATGCACCAAAGTTTGAAGACCGCCGGTCTCCATCTGCGAAGCAAAGACATCACAAGTCCACCGAACTCGGCCACGATCACTCTGTGCTGCAGCTTCCATCCACCTCAGTGTGGCTGCAGCATAAAACACGAACCGACCAATCACAGCCGAACGGCTCTGTGAGGTAAGAGGCGTGTTTTTGTTGATGAGATCTGGTGGAGCGCAACATCTTTGCTTCCTGTGTGCGAGCAGGTAGATACAACCTGAACACGTTTCCACAGGTGTGCATGAAGCTGAGTCTGCTCAGCAGAAACTGTTTAACAACAACAACAATAATTTACCTGGTAAAACCGTTTTCACAAACATAAAAGCTTTTGAATATTAAATGTTACATCACTGACATCATGTTTCTGTGCAGCAGGTAGAAGGGGCACATGCAGAGATGCATTTACAGAGACTTTAACATCTTTCGGACACCAACGCCTGCCGACTGTTCGTGCGTCCGTCCTGCTGAAACAACCTCACGTTAGGACTCATCGTCCATGGCACGTCACTCAGGTGTGTTGTTTGTGTTACCGGTGCTCAGGCTGTGCACGATGGCGGTGGCGGCAGTGTGGTACACGATCTCGGTGCCGTCGTTGAGGTAGTGCAGGTTGTTACGACAATCGAAGCCCCGAAAACCAAAGACGTGGTCCAAGATCAGGTCCTGGAGAGGGAGAAGCGGACGGTGAACGCAGGGACAGACGGACAGACGGGCCGACGGACGGACGGACAGACTCACCTCGACCGGCCGCTTCTTCTTGGACACGTTGTTTTTCTGGAGTTTCTCGGGCTGCGGCGCCGCTCGGCTCACTGGCGGCCTGGAGGATCGATCAGCGTGTCAATGAATCGGTCGATGAGTCAAAGACAGAAAAACATTCATTTACATGTTAAAGGACGAGATCAGAGACACACGGGTGGAGCACAGACATGGAGACAACATGAACTACACATCGGGGGGTTAAACAGCTGATCCGGCGGTGTGCTGGTGCTCCGCCCTCTTTCTGTGAACTCAGACCAGCAGCCATTTGGGTTAGAGCAGCCGTTCTGCTTCTGACAGAGTTAAATCACTCAGATTTGTTAACGTTACAGCGTCACTGTGCTCTTTGTTGTCTGTTGGCGACTAGAGGGAAGAGGCGGAGTTTAATGCAACCTTTCACTAAACCGAGAGCGTCGACCTGCCGAAGCACCTGAAACCTACAGGAGGAAGGTTCTGCTACTATTCAGAGTAATAACTCTAGTAACTGTTGCAGTAATTGCAGGATTTTGCGGTGAGTGAACCAGGTCCACTGCATCGTCGATCGTCACGGTAACAACAGTTAAACTTCAGTATCCACTTATGAACCTGTTTCACCTGCACAGGTGCAACTCAAAGTGACAACAGGTGCACTGGAGGGGCAACAATGAGACCACCCCAAAAAGGAAATAGATTAGCAGGTGGTGGTGCACCCCCGTCAGCTCCTCCAGGATGGTACGGACCGTCTGTATCTCCCTGCACATGTGGAGGAGCAGATACCAGCAGACGTTACAGGAGCTGAGCTGCACAGGTGTCTGCTCCTCTGTGTGACCTCCAGCGGGTTACTCATGAGCACGTTTCTGACCAAACCGTCAGAGTCCACGAGGGCAGGTCCACCACCACAGCATCGTCCTCCAGCACGACTGGTTTGGACGTGGGTCCGCGGGGTCTGCACAGGCTCCTCGTTGGCAAATAAACTTTCGTTTTTAGCAACTGAAGCGAGACGTTATCGCTCAGTGCTGCGAACGGTTCATCAAGGCGCCAAAGCCGTAAGAGAAGTGGTGCATGACGGAGAGATGAAAGTGACCGAACAGGACGAAAATGCACTGAAACGTTTTCATGAAATGCCAGCGTGTGATGCGAACACGATGAAGAGGACGTGTACAGGCAGGCAGGCGTTACCTGGATCCCCTGGACAGCAGAGGGATAGAACCAAGGTAGAGCTTTAGAAACACACACAGTCACGCACTCTTATCTACACTTAGACTCAACACACACATGCACACACACATGCACACACACATGCACACAGGCTTTCCTCCTCAGAGACACTGTGGCTAAAAGTACATGCTAACAAAACGCTACCATGCTGCTGCTGCTGTTTAATCCTCAGGCTGCCAGCCTAACATGCTAGTGCAGCTAACCGTGTCAGCAGGCTAACGTGCACAGGTACACCTGTGGCCTCACAGCAGCAGGTGCAGCCCTGTACCTGAGAACTTAGAGAGCCTGGATTACTGTTTATCAAAGGGAGACACAGGTGGCTGCTGCAGTATCATCGATACCAAACATCTGATAGATGTTACTCTGAAGAAAACCCGACTATTCTCAGCCGAGCTCCCCATAGAACATCTTTCTCTGCTGATGAAGTCCCACAGGAACAGGAAGTGACATCCTGTCCTTCCATCAGGTGAAATATTGTTGTCCCAAAAGCCTAGAGACCGCTCCCTGAACATGGTGGCTGGTTTTGTCCTGACACTCTGTGATCTCTGTGGTCTTACAAACACAGGTGTGTCCAGTCGGCTCACGTTACCTGCAGTCAGGCTCCGAACATATTTAGGCCAAAACTCGATCCAACATAACATTATGAGCACTGACAGGTAACACCAATGACACCTGTTAGTGGGCGGGGTCTGTCAGGGAGCGGGTGAACATTTTGTCCTCAAAGTTGATGTTAGAAGCAGAAAAATGGGCGAGTGTGAGGCTACGAGCCAGTTTGGGTCAGAGCGTCTCCGAAACGGCAGCTCTGTGTGGGTCTGCAGGGGTCAGTTTTTATGGTCCAAAGAAGGAACAGCGGTGAAGCAGCGACGGGGCCGTGGAGGCCGATGCGTGTGAGGACTGAAGCCTGGTCTGTGTGGTCCGATCCAACAGACGGGCTAAAGCTTCATGCTGGTTCTGATAGAAAGCTGTCAGGCTGACCCCCGTCCCCCATTGAAAGCACCAACAATGAGAACTGGACCACAGAGCGATGGAGGAAGGTCGCGGCCTCCTTCCTCCACAAACAGGAACGGTCTGTGCAGCACAGCGACAAGTTTGAGGTGTTAACTCTAATTTTTAAAAGATAGCAGTCCAGTCGAGCCTCAGTGAGATGTGCCGGACAAACGAGTCGGATCCCCGGAGGCTCCACCCCACAGCTAGCAGGACCTACAGGACCTGTTCACACCTGCTGAGTCCACGCCTCGACGAGTCGTGGTGTTATGTCTGATCGAGGAAGAGTTTGAATGGATTTGTAAATGAGAGATTTCTGCTTTTGGGCTTTAATAAATGATCCAAAGTGGCTGCAGCTGAGGTTTTAATAGTGTGACCATCCACACAGTAAGTGTTGGCTCATACTTACTTGACAATGCCCTGCCTCCAGGGGAATGCAAGTTAAAACACAGCAGAGATATTTCTACGAGGCCAGAGAGCAGCAGCAACACTCAGGAACTAAGGGTACCACAGAGGGACAAAACAAGAGTTATCAGTCAGCACGGGCACCCTTTATCATTAAAGATTCTCCGGACTCTGAAACTTGGAGCCGCCCATTTTCTTCCAAATACCTGCAAGTTCTAGATTTGGTCAGAGATTCTGTCACTGAGGCGCTGGAAGAGAAGACGTGCACACCGGGAGCTTCTGTGCATGAACTCAGAGCACAGACTTGATGCTGCTACTCCACAGCCTGGAAAACCCCATTTCTACAGGCTGGAAAATCGTCACTTCATATAAACCCAGTCAAAGTTCCCACATGACCACCTCGCAATCAGCTGATTTAATGTTCTACAATTACTGTAGTATATTTAAAGCCTTCATGCACCCTGCAGGTCCACGGGGGTGGGCTCAGGTTTGTCCTCTTTTTAACCATCTTTACAGCTTTTTTGAGATGTCATAACTTTGTGAGTTCAGGAGAAATCTGCAGGGCTGAAAAAACATTTTTAAGCTCTGTGAAAATCTGCAACCAGATCAGTTTTACACCCACTCAATGACTTAAAACCTAAAGCCCAGAGCTCCCTGTGTGGGATAGGTCGCTGCTCAAAACAAGTTCAAGCATATGAAAGGCCCCTCAGTTATCTACGTTTGACACCAGGCTCAGCTTCTTCACAATAATCTATAATATGGTAACATTTTAACAAATAAACCTCATTTGTCTTCAGAAGAAGGAACCTGGTTGGTGCTTAGATCGATCTTTGGTCTGCAGCTTTCTGACCCTGCAGACACATTTGTTCCTTGAAGGTGCCCTTTGTTGTTGAGTGAACTGTGAACACCGATATTACAAACGCAGCCAGAAGGATCCACTCAGCATGCAGAAGCCTGAGCATGCACGAGCACATCAGCACACGGGCGCGCACACAGGGAACGTCACCTTCACTGAAACAGACAGCGAGGATAGAACATGTTGGAAAGTCAAACAAAGCTCAAGAACTCGTTAAAGGAAATCACAGAGAGCACGAAGACATCCTGCACGTTTAAGAAACCGGAGAAGTCTGTGGAGCTTGAAGCTGAGAGGCTGTGTTAAAATGTGTGGTCCCAGTGTTTATTATGGGTTTGCTGTTCGGGCTTCGACTGCATGATTTCTTCTGCCAGCTCACTCCCAGGACAGAGATGTAATCTCACAGAGTGACCTCTGACTGGCTGGAGAGTTCTTGATTACGATTTTCTGTTCTTTAGCCATTTTGAACTTCTTTGAAGCTCTTGTTGTATTTTTCTGGTTGGATGTTTTCGCTGCTGTCAGCAAAAGATTAAGATGTGAAGATTTCATTTGTACGAGTTTATCACGTCCTGTGTTTCTCCCTCTTTGTCCCGTCTTACTGTGTTAGTGTCTTTGACTATTACCTGTCATCTTGCTCGGTCTCAGCTTTTGAGTTTCGGTGAAGTTTTGTTCCTTGTTTTATTTTAGAGCATGTTCTCTTCAACTGTCTCTGATTTTCATAAAGATTTATTTTGTTCATATATTAAATAATTGTTACAAATTTGGACAAAACAAGCTACAGATTTTTTTAAATGTCATAAAGTATTCTACATGATTTAGTTTGCAGTATTAGGAAGTATCACTAGTGTTTTTTGCAATGTGATGTTTTTCATTAGTGTGCGCTCAGATATGGGAGCCTTTGTCATATTTTACCAGCAACACTCCGACATGTTTTTAATGCACCCGTCCCAAAATACAGATCCTGATTCATTATGATGGTAAAAAACAGAAGTGTGTGTGTGCACGTGTATGTGTGCAGGTGTGTGTGTGCATGTGTGTGTGCACGTGTGTGCATGTGTGTGTGCATGTGTGTGCGTGTGTGCACGTGTGTGCGTGTGCATGTGTGTGTGCACGTGTATGTGTGCAGGTGTGTGTGTGCATGTGTGTGTGCACGTGTGTGCGTGTGCATGTGTGTGTGCACGTGTGTGTGTGCATGTGTGTGTGTGCGTACCTCTCCTCAGCAGAGAGCTCCTTCAGCTGTTGGTGAGGTTTGGTTCCTCTCATCGCTCTGATGCTGACGGCGTACATCTTCGTGGTGTAATCCACCGTCTTCTCGCGGGCGACGTCGCTGTCGTAGCCTTTAAACACACACAGTTACAGATCTGAGGGACGGCTTCTGGGTTTATGTTGGTGCTTCACTGAGAGGTCATGTGACACCTGGATCCAGACATTTTTGCATTGAAGCTTTCAGGCAGAGACTTTGTTCGTGTTTGTTTGGATGCATGAAGGTTTGTCTGTGTCTGCTTTATGATGTCACAGCTACGATAGCTGAGAGGTGGAGTACAGATAAAGGGCGACGCCATCGTGTTTGGTGCAGATCTGAACCTCGTTTTTTGAACTGTGAGCTGGTGCAGAGACGTCTGCTGAGTTTAGCACCAGCGCTGCTCTCTGTTCATGATGTTGCCGAGGCTACGATTAAAGACGAAACTGTAAACTTTGGATTCGTGTTTATCGAAACAATATTTTCAAACCTCCGTCCTCCTCGATGTCGTCATCCGACTCCTCGCTGTCTACGAGCGGTCGGCTGTCGCGAAACAAAGGCCCGTCCCCCTCCACGCTGACCACGCCTCCTCGCTCCCTCACCCAGATCATCAGGGCGGTGTCAGCCCCGCCCACCGTCAGGAGCGTGGAGTCATCCTGAGCCCAGCGGACGTTTGTGACCTGTGCGCTGTGGCCCACGTAACGCTTAAAGCGAGCGTACTGACCCTGCAGGAGGAAAGGAAGCAGGTCCTTAAGAGGAAAGGTACACACACTCAAACACCTGAGGTCAGAGGGGCACTCTGATTGGTCCTAACTTTACAGGAAGTCACACAAGTTATCCAAACTGACTTTTCTATCGCCACATTGAAACCTGGGAGGCTGTGGCTGAGAAACCGCGAGGCGAGCACTTCAGAACAATCAGACAGCGTTGAACCCAGAGGAGTCGCCCCCTGCTGGCCACTAGAAAGAATGCAGTCTTCTCTGTACAGTGTGTGTGTGTGTGTGTGTGTGTGTGTGTGTGTGTGTGTGTGTCGTTGAGGTTGTGTGTCGTACTCTGACGGGATAGCTGAACAGTTTGAGGAAGCCAAAGTCGTCTCCGGTGGCGAGCAGCGCGTGGTCTCTGGTGAGCGACGTGGCGTTGATGTCGGTGATGTCGCTGTGCGTCGGCCAGATTCCCTCACAGGTGGAGCCCAGAACCGACGTCCAGCCGGCCCACTCGATCCGCTCCAGCTGCACAAACACACACACAACACGACACACACGGGTCGTTTCCACACGTCAAGCTTTTCTGTCTCCGGTACGAAACAAACGGACTCGTTCACGCCGCTGGAAATACGTTGGAGGTGTGACATCATGAACCCCAGCTCCTCCTCCTCTCGCTCAGCATGCACACTGACCTCACAGTTTCTGATGGTTTGTCGTTTTCCTCGCGGGGCTTCAAAAAACAGCTGCTCTTTGGCTCCCGTGTTGACCTGCAGCAGTTTACCTGCAGCACAAAGACAGCAGAGAAACATCGTCTGGACTAAGAATAACGCAGCGGCTGAACGCGCTCGCAGATCTCGCCGTCTGCTCGCAGACTCTCTGTGCATCATTCAAAATTAGCATTTACCCTTTAACTTAGTCCTCAGTCACATTAGGGACGGGTCGGTGACCCCTGATAACCTCTGGTTGCTATGGAAATATGGACCAATAACCTGAGCGTGGTTGTTTTGGTTGGTAGCAGACAGCAGCACAGTTCGCACAGAAGACGCCAACATGTCCGCAAACACTCACCGGCTGCTCACCGAGCGGGAAAAACCGGAGGACGCTCGTCTCCAGAGGCCCAGCGTTTACTCTGAGGCCTTTACTCTGTTAAACAGCGCCCCCTGCTGGGCGGAGGGCAGCATCTAAAGTGTGAAATTATGATTTAACAAGCACTGCTGTTGTCAGGTGTGTGCAGGTGTGAGAGCGACTCGGATGGGAGAGAGAGAGAGAGCCGTGTGCTACCTCGGGCGTCCCAGTCGATGTGCGTGATGTAACTGGACGCTCCTTTACAGATGCCGACTCTCTTGCTGCTCAGCACGTTGTAGATGTCCACGAAGCTGTCGTGTGACGCCACCGCCAGGTATTTACCTGAGTCTGAGAGCACGAACACCCGGAACACACACAGTCTGTCACATGACCCACAAAAGATCAGATCACAGCAAATCAGCACGTTCATGGCTCTGCCTTTAAGTTACAACAGTTCATGTGCACAGCGAAGCTCACACATTTACAAACACGACAGCCGTCTTTATAAAACCTCGCAGTGTGTGTGCAGGAAGGTGGTGTTCTGACTGATCCTCCTCTTTTTGTAAGACAGAAGTCAGGACAGGAAACTGTGGCTGGTTATTTTCACCCTCCATATCTACCTGCCTGACCTGGCAACACCTCAACAAAGAGCTGTGTTCATCTGGGGGGGTTCTGTAAAGCTTCTCCTGATGTGTTCGTCAAAGGGAACCGTTGATAAAAAAGCAGGCGGCATGTGATATAAGAGCCAACGGCTGCAGATGTTTCAGCTCATCGCTGCCACCAGCGAAGGAGGAGGAAACACATCAGCGGTTAGCACCGTGGCCTGGTGCGTTCTCCAGGGTGTCTCACAGTCCAGGCAGACACGTGTTAGCTTAACAGCTGATTTCAAAGTGCACAGAATGAAACATCTGCAGTAAATGACTGTGTGTGTGTGTGTGTGTGTGTGTGTGTGTGTGTGTGTGTGTGTACCTGGGGAAAAGCGGATATCAGAAATGGCGTCACGCCGATGGTGGAAGCTCAGCAGGTCCTCCAGCGTGTCTGCGTTCACCACCAGCACGCCGCCGTCGCTCAGACCGACCGCCAACGCTTTCCCGTCAGGAGAAAAGGCGCAGCAGCGACCGCCTGCAACACGCACCAAGTATCCGATTACTGGCAATCTGGAGCTGTGACGCGTTCAGGGACATTAGTAAAAGCAGACGCCCGTCCCGTTACTCTGACCTCTCTTCAGCTTGCGGACGGCCACCATGCGGTGATTGGCTGACGTCTCCCACAGCCGCAGCGTTTTGTCATCGCTGACGGTGGCGCAGACGGGGAGGAGGGGGTGGGGGGCCAAACCCCAAACCTCGCCCTCCATGTGACCCTACACACACACACACACACACACACACACACACACACACACACACAATATTACCATGATGATGTGAACGTGCAGCAGGAACAGGAGACACATGACAGGAGATGGCATTACCTTGGCCTCCAGTAACGCTGTGAGGAACCTTGGAGTCATGTTTGACCAGGACATGTCCTTCAACGCACATATTAAACAAATATGTAAGACTGCTTTCTTCCATTTGTGCAACATCTCTAAAGTTAGAAATATCCTGTCTCAGAGTGACGCTGAAAAACTAGTTCATGCATTTATTACTTCCAGGCTGGACGACTGTAATTCATTATTATCAGGAAGTCCTAAAAACTCCCTGAAAAGCCTTCAGCTGATCCAAAATGCTGCAGCAAGAGTCCTGACAGGGACTAGAAAGAGAGAGCAGATTTCTCCTGTTGGCTTCCTGTTAAATCCAGAATTCAAAATCCTGCTCCTCACATACAAGGTCTTAAATAATCAGGCCCCATCTTGTCTTAATGACCTTGTAGTACCATATCACCCTATTAGAGCACTTCGCTCTCGCTCTGCAGGCCTACTTGTTGTTCCTAGAGTATTTAAAAGTAGAATGGGAGGCAGAGCCTTCAGTTTTCAGGCCCCTCTTCTGTGGAACCAGCTTCCAGTTTGGATTCAGGAGACAGACACTATCTCTACTTTCAAGATTAGGCCTCAAACTTTCCTTTTTGCTAAAGCATATAGTTAGGGTTGGACCAGGTGACCCTGAATCCTCCCTTAGTTATGCTGCAATAGACGTAGGCTGCCAGGGGATTCCCATGATGCACTGGGTGTTTCTTCTTCACTCACTATGTATTAACAGACCTCTCTGCATTGAATCATATCTGTTATTAACCTCTGTCTCTCTTCCACAGCATGTCTTTATCCTGTCTTCCTTCTCTCTCCCCAACCAATCACAGCAGATGGCCCCGCCCCTCCCTGAGCCTGGTTCTGCCGGAGGTTTCTTCCTGTTAAAAGGGAGTTTTTCCTTCCCACTGTCGCCAAAGTGCTGCTCATAGGGGGTCACATGATTGTTGGGTTTTTCTCTGTATGTGTTATTGTGGGGTCTGCCTTACAATATAAAGAGTTTGAGGCGACTGTTGTTGTGATTTCATGCTGTATAAATAAAACTGAATTGAATTGAAATCAGGTCCACAGGCACCAGACGTCCCCTCACCATGGAAACAGGTGCACGCACACACACACACACACACACACACACACACACACACACACACACACACACACACACACACACACACAGTATTCCCACCTGCACCAGCAGGGTCATGGGTCCGGTCTTGTCAATCTCCAGAACTTCTCCGTTTTTGGTTCCCACCAGGATGTGACCGTGACCCAGGGTGATGGCCCTGATGGACGGGTTGTCCTCCAGCAACAGTCCTGCACACACACACATCTCTGTATCGTCTTTTCTGGTCTCTGTTTCTGCTGTAAAGTCTCTCTGTAGTTGTTTTTCGGTCTGAGTTTCTCTAGTCTGCCTCGTTTCCTTTTTATAAAGATGAAGCTGCCGAAATGATTAAAGCAAAATCAAAAAGATCTCCCTGTGTCCTGGGCGATCGGGTTGGCTTAATTACTGTCTCTCTGTAATCGTCTCTGTGATCGGCTGAGCAGCCTGGACTAAAGGCGGCTCTTTCCAGTAACTGCTCTCTTTTCCAAACCTGGATATTTTTGCAGTTTCAGCTGCACGTCCACATGATGGCAGCGTTGGACAGAAGAGGTTCTGCTCCACAGGTTACATATGAAACTCCACCGAGTTACAGAGCATCTCTGTGTTGTTAGGAGAAAAACTGAAAACATGAAGCGGTCAGTGGGTTTGAGTCTCACCTGTCAGGAGACGCCACAGGTGAGCCTGGTACAGGCAGCAAACCCACTGGCTGAGGCTCGTAGTGACACAGCATGCAGATGTTTAACATCTGGCTGAGTTTACACCACGATCACGTTTCAGCATCAAACGTTTGCTTATTGTTTATCTTTGTAAACATCAGCTCAGCCATCAGAGTCTTTAAAAACTGATGACATCATCAGCTGTCACGCCGCTCTCGCGTGCTTTGAGCTGCGTGTCCAAACAGAATCTCAGACTCTGATTGGTGGGATCAGGGCACAGTCAGTCCACCTTAAACGATAAGGTGGAGCTGTAATCGTGACTGAATCTAAGCACCTTTCGACCCCGGGGACAGCGCTGCTCTCTTGATGGCGTAGGTTTTCAGGCAGCGATCAAACATGTCGTCCCACAGCTCCACCACGCCGTCCTTCCCACCCGTCACAAAGCCCTGCAGACAAGCAGATGTCACTGAGTTTAAATACCTCACAGAGGCCGTGGGTGGGGTTCAGGTCTGCCCTCCTCACCTTGTCCAGGGAGAACGTGGCGAACACCGGCCCGTCGTGGGCCTTCACCGTTTTCAGCAGCAGCGGCTCCTTCCAGATGTAAACGTCTCCGGTGGCGGTTCCGGAGAACACCAGCGCCTCAGTGCGGCCGTAGCACACTGACATCATGGTCTCCGGCCGGCCGATGCTCCTAAAAGCGCCGCGCTTGAAGGTCAAACCGCCACCTGGAGGACAGAGGGGAAGTGCTCCGTCACACTGTGACCTACAGCACCCTGCAGCAGCTCCTCTAGTGTCCAGCAGGGGCTCCAGTCAGTCCCCACAGACTGCCAGGGTAAAACCTCACACCTGTAACGCCTGTACGGGGCCGGCTCACCTGCTTAAACTGGTGCCAGTTATGGCGAGCGGCTGTGGGATAAAAGCTAAACGACAAAGTGAAACATCGACGCTGCAGTTTTACCTGCAAGCTGCCAGAACTTGATGTGTTTGATTCCCACAGTGACCAGTTTGTCCGTGACCATGGGATTACACTTCACCACGAAGATCTTGTCCTTGTGACCCCTGAGAGAAGACGGACAGTCAGTAACCGTCAGCTGCAGCTCTGTGCAGGTAAACGTTAAGGTCAGCAGCAGACAGGCGAGTACCGGGCAGTGGCGAGCTTCTCTCCTCTCTTCCAGTCCCAGACGACGATCGAATGTCCATCATCGATTCCCACCGAAACCAGACTCTTCCCATCAGCTGTGAGAGGAAACACAGATCAGCTGTTTACTGTGAGTCCAATCAAAGCTTTAAAATAAGCTGGCGTGTAAAACACACCCACAGTTTTTCAGTCGTGTCGACCACAGTTTGCAGTGACGTCGAAATCTTTTGCAGACACAAAAATGTCGTGAACGCCTCCAGAGACGACTTTGTTTCATACGATGTTGACCGTTTTAGTATCTGTGAACTCTCAGGCTCGTTTTCTTAATGTCACATTGTCATTTACCTTTATTTTAATGCTTTTAATCAAGTTTTGATGTTTCCAGTGAGGTGGGAATGTGTCGTGTCCTGTGGATCTCTAATGCACTGTGCCTATAAAAGGTGGACTGAAGTGCGAGACGTTCACTCTAATTTGTCCTGTTTATTTTGTAAATTATGTCTCCATGATAGTCACAAAGGACCAGACAGCTGCTCCGCCCTCGTCCATCACCCCTGGTTTTACCAACATGGTGAAGACGCTCAGTTCTTTAAGTCTTTAAAGCAGGATTTTATCAATCACGGTGCTGCCATCCATCCTTATACACAGTGTGTACGTGCTCATATACACACACACACCTGAGAAGTCCAGCGCACACACTCCTCTCTGATGAAAGCCTTTGAGCAGAGAGAGGCACTTCAGAGTCTGGATGTCCCACACGTGGACGGCCGGGTCCCTCCCCACCTGCACAGCACCAACATTAAATGCGACGTTAAGAAGAAACAGCGAGAGGTTTGTGGCAGAGCAGACGAAGGTGCAGACGGTCTGAAGAAACTAAAGCTCCTGCAACACCTGCAGAACAACAAGTTTTAAATAGCAAAACATGAAACAACAGATAAGCTGATCAAAGCCGATTAGTCACGGCAACTCGGAGTGTCCAAAAAAACCTACACGGTGCAGTATGCAGTCCATAAAACTGGAGAAGTACTGCTTATCCAATATCCACCTTAAAATGATAAAAAATAGACAATCAGACAAGCCCATCCACTCATCCATCCATCCATCTATCAATCCATGCATCCATCCATGCATCCATCCACTCATCCATCCATGCATCCATCCACTCATCCATCCATCCATCCATCCACTCATCCATCCATCCATCTATCAATCCATGCATCCATCCATCCATGCATCCATCTATCAATCCATCCATTCATTCATCCATGCATCCATCCACTCATCCATCCATCCATCCATCCATCCACTCATCCATCCCTCCATCTATCAATCCATGCATCCATCCATCCATGCATCCATCTATCAATCATCCATCCATCCATGCATCCATCCACTCATCCATCCATCCATGCATCCATCCATGCATCCACCCATGCATCCATCCATCCATCCATCCATGCATCCATCCACTCATCCATCCATCCATGCATCCATTTATCAATCCATCCATCCATCCATGCATCCATCTATCAATCCATCCATCCATCCATTCATCATCCATCCATGCATCCATCCACTCATCCATCCATCCATGCATCCATCTATCAATCCATCCATCCATCCATTCATCCATCCAAATATCCATCCACTCATCCATCCATCCATGCATCCATCCACCCATGCTTCCATCCATGCATCCATCTATCAATCCATCCATCCATCCATCCATCCATCCATCCATTCATCATCCATCCACGCATCCATCCACTCATCCATCCATCCATGCATCCACCCATGCATCCATCCATCCATCCATGCATCCATGCATACATCCATCCATCAATCCATCCATCCATCCATTCATCATCCATCCATCCACTCATCCATCCATCCATGCATCCATCCATCCATCCATGCATCCATTTATCAATCCATCCATCCATCCATGCATCCATCTATCAATCCATCCATCCATCCATTCATCCATCCAAATATCCATCCACTCATCCATCCATCCATCCATCCATGCATCCATCCACCCATGCTTCCATCCATGCATCCATCTATCAATCCATCCATCCATCCATCCATCCACGCATCCATCCACTCATCCATCCATCCATGCATCCATCTATCAATCCATCCATCCATCCATCATCCATCCATACATCCATCCACTCATCCATCCATCCATCCATCCATGCATCCATCCACTCATCCATCCATCTATCAATCCATCCATTCATTCATCCATGCATCCATCCACTCATCCATCCATCCATGCATCCATCCATCAATCCATCCATTCATTCATCCATGCATCCATCCATTCATTCATCCACCCATGCATCCATCCACTCATCCATCCATCCATCCATGCATCCATCCACTCATCCATCCATTCATGCATCCATCCATCCATTCATCCATGCATCCATCCATTCATCCATGCATCCATTCATGCATTCATCCATCCATCCATTCATCCATCCATCTATCAATCCATGCATCCATCCATCCATCCATGCATCCATCCATCCATCCATTCATGCATCCATCCATCCATCCATCCATCCATCCACCCATCCATATATCAATCCATGTCAGGGTCGCAGGGACCGTGTACACAAAGCTTTGTGGCCACAGACGACTGTCATCTGCACACAGGAGAATTTGAACATCCTCACAGCCCAGTGTGAGGTCAGTAATATACAAGCTAAATAACAGAGGCCCTAAAATCAATCCTTGCGGCACTCCAAATGTGCAGATTTGGAAACGTGGAGCATGATCAACAAAACTCAACTTTATCCAAATAAATACCGATTATGGATAAAACTAAACTGTCTTTAAGTCACAGCCCAGAGACCTTCCAGGTCCGTTTACACCACAGGTGTTGAACTCCAGGCCTCGAGGGCCGGTGTCCTGCAGGTTTCAGATGTGTCCTTGATCCAACACAGCTGATTTAAATGGCTAAATGACCTCCTCAACATGCACTGAAGTTCTCCAGAGACCTGGGAATGAACTCATCATGTGATTCAGGTGTGTTGACCCAGGATGAGATCTCAAACCTGCAGGACACCGGCCCTCGAGGGTTGGAGTTCGACACCCCTGCTTTAAATGCTAAAGTATCTTTCTGTTCAACATTCGATTGTAGCCTTAAACACAGCATCATCCATCACAGTCCAGACGACCACGTGACCGTCGGTCCCGTGTTTGCCTCACCTGTCCCGTGGCGGCGTAGTCCTTCAGCGGGTGGATGCTGAGGCTCAGGATGTCATCGTCGTGGCCCAGGTAGAAGCGCTGGCTATGCAGCTGACGGTTGTAGACCACGCCCACCGCTGCTACGTGGTACAACACCTCCCCGCCCTGCGTGTAAAACAGGTTGTTCCTGCAGTCGTAGCCACGGTAACTGCACAGAGAAATCATTTTTTAGTATTGCACAGACACACACGTGTGATCATGCACATCTTTGGCTGATGCTGTTTGCAGTTTGACCTGATGGTGGCAGTGTTGTCTCTCTGTTACACCCACAGAAACGTGTCTGTGTGGTTTCTTATTTTAATGTCTTGTAGAGGATAAACGATGATTATGCTCAGCGGTGTGTACGAGATTTTAACACAACACCGTTATAATAATATCTAATATCACTCAACCGCAGTAAAAACACGCCCCACGTGTGACCTTTAATGACATAAAGCTTGCATGTTACAACGACCACAGGCCGGCTGAGTTACCCGTGAACAAACTGCAGTCGCAGGCCTTGGTCCGGTCCTTTCTGCCTCTTCAGAGATCCAACCTGCTGCTTCTTCTCTCTGCTCTGCTGTCGCAGCTGAGGCAGGTCCTCCTTATACACCTGCGCAGACAGCAAACACGCTCCAACGCTCACGTGGAGGTAATCCAGACAGGAAACAGACATTTACACTGAAAGGGTTCTTCCTTGGAGAGCATGAACGCCCAACACTGCTGCTGCTGCTGCAGAGGATCAGAAGCTCAAAACACCTCAACGTACACATGCAATGAACAGATTTCAGATTCAGGGTGATTTTCACTTCTTATGAAGAGAATCGTATACAGCCATGCTGATTATCCCGAAACCTAATCTTTATTTACCCAGGAACACCGGCGACGGATAAAAACATCCCGGATGAAATCTGTTCAATCAGCAGCAAAACAAAGTGAGGCAGCAGGTGCAGGTGAGACAAAGAATCAGAAGCTTCTGCAGGAGCTGCGATGCTCAGGAACAACACGTGCAGCCTGCAGTAACCAGCTCACCTTCAGCACATTTACCAAACATTTCATTGATTTTGCAGCTGATTGCAGGCGGATGGAGCTGCGAACCCCAACGCCTTTTTTCTCAAACTCAGTCCGAGCTTCAGAGGAAGAAGAAATAACAAGTCTCCAAAGATAAGGACCGATACCTGCCCACACTTCTCTGATAGATGTGGGTCAGTGAGATGGGAGCGCACCAAGAATAGCCCTGTAAATAAGCACATCGCTGAGCAGAGCGTTCAACCTGCGACGGCGGTAAAAGCTTTCAGCTTTGTGACGACTGCATGTGTTAGTGCTGCAAAGCTGCAGTCAGTGCTGTGTGTGGAGGCTTTGGAGGACAGGAAGTGGTAGATCTGCTGTCCACACGCTGGCCTGCTGAGCTGCAGACTGCAGTGCCTCCACCCTCAGCACACAGACTGCACCTGCTCTTTATGTGCCGAGGTCGAGTCGGCGTGTTTGAGACTTTCGCAGGGACCGGCTTTGCTCCCTGGAGGTTTGGGACTGGCGGCGCTCCACTTTCCCTTTGCTTTCATTTACAAAACGCTGCAGAGTCACGGCGGCTGAGCGTTTAACTGTGACCGGAGACGATTCGGTTGCTTCGACTTCACCTCCAGAGACAATAAATCAAAGCCAAACAGCTCCTTGAATTCAGTTATTGACTTTTATTTTAATCTAAAGGAGAGCACTGAAACCTCTCTGCACTTACTGCTTAATAAACAGCACTTAATGCTGATGTTCAGTTATTATGTTCATGCCAGTATGAAATAAAGCAGGTGAGCGAGCCAGCAGCCTCGGCTCAGACACATCTGTTCGCTGGTGTTTGAGAGTCTGACCATTTATCAACAGTCTGTGAGAGACGAATGTTTCCAGTGTAAACAGCCCATCAACAAGAAAAACGATTATTGGCTACGAGCTGTGGGCGGTGCCAGATCGACTGAAACTACACATGGAAGAGTCATGCCTCCAAGAGGGCTGAAACCAGAAGCAGAGGGCGGGAAGGAGCAAAAACGTGGAGATGAGAAGGAAAAACTGAAAAGAGGAGGTGTTTAGGAAAAGGGAGGAGAGAAGGAAGCAGGGATTATGTGAGGGAAGGGGACAGGGAAGGAAGCCGGGCAGGCTCAGCGTGGGAATTTTAATAATCCACTTTTTCAGGCTCGAGCTAATTAAGCTTTTGAGCCAGAGACCAAGTCTAAACACAAACACACACACACTCAGCTCTATCTACAAGCAGCATATTGTTGCAACGCTGGCGGCGCCCTGCAAACAGCAGTCACAGGGACGTGTGCCAGGCAGCGGCTGGCAGAGGAGATAAGGCGTGTTTCATGATCACCATGGAAACTACACTGAGCCCTGCAGGCTGATGGGAATGAGAGCGAGGCGGACGCACTGAAGCGGGCGCCGCAGCAGAAACATTCACAGCCGCTCGGCGGGGCCAGCGTGGAGCACCTGAGGCCCCCGACCAGCCGCCGCCGCGCAGGTCGTACCGGTCTGTCGTAGTGAATCTGCGTCTCCTGCTCGATGTCAGAGTCGAGCTCCGGGACGTCAGACACGTCGCTGTCCGACTCCTCGCTGTTGGAGTCTCCGTGACTGTCTGAAGAGGAGACAATACCAAAGACACCAGAGTCACAATCACAGGCTTCTACTTTGCTTCTAATGTTTTTTAATCTCTTTTATTTTACTTTTTGGTTTTTCACATGCTCATAAATAAAATATAAAAGTATTGGCTTTACCTGCATAGTGCATAGATATCTGTACATGCTTTATCATTATCATTATTATTATATTTAAAACACACACTTCTTCTGCATGTTTCTCTTCCTGCTAAAAAGCATTTTTTCAGATCGTGTGACTGTTGGTGTTCCTCTGTGTTACAGTGTAAAGCACCTTGAGGTGACTGTGCGTGTGATTTAAATCTTTAGATAAATAAGCTCTTACATATGAACCCACTGACTACCTGTAGGTCTGTGTGGGACTACGACAGCCTATCCACGGCCTGCTGGGACCCCAGTGCAGCTTGGATGGCCGAGCTGGATCTAATCTCTAAAAGCTCACGTTTGTCCCAGGCTGGTGTTTCCAGCGAGCGTGTGCGGGCTGGATTCCTCCGTTACTCACGGGTACCTTGGATGTTGACGTCCGGGCCTCCGTTCATGACCGACTCCGGCAGAAACCTCCACTGGAAGAGGGCGTGGTCGGCCCCACCTGTGGTCAGCACCCACTGCAGGTCATGTGACCAGCGGACGTTGGTGACGTGGGCCGAGTGGCCGATGTACTTCTTAAACTTGGCTCCTTGGAGGAAACACAGGTTTGTTATGAAAGGAAAGAAGCAGAGGAAAGAAGGCGTGGAGCGGAGAGACGGAGGAGACGGAGACCTTTCCTCACGCAGGGGAAGCGGAAGAGCTTCACGAGGCCGAGGTCGTCTCCGGTGATGAGCACGGCGGCGGAGGGGTTGGCGTCCACGGCATTGATCTCGGTCTGGGCTGAGTATTTAGGCCAGATGCCGCTGACCTCTGAGCCCAGCACGCCACTCCAGGAGGCCCAGCGCTGACCTTTGACCTCCTCCTTATTGACCAGCTTCCCCACTGCGGGAGGACAAGAAGAAGAAGACGGCAGTGACGACCGAAGAATAAAACTCATTTCCATAGTTTAGGGCGCCGCGGCTGATCTCTGTGCTGACGTAAGTGATACACAGCAGCGCCACAGATTTTATCGACGCCGCCGCGCCGACAGAAGCAGATAGAGAAACGTGTTCACGGTGCAGATTCATATCTGCGTCGCTGCCGGCGGCGTTTCTCTCCGCGGGTTTCTGCGTGTTTTGAATTTAAGTGTTGCAGCTTGTCCTTCGCAGGCATGAATATGTGCAGGAGACAGGCTGAAGGAGCAGGACTCAACCAGGACAGCCTCCTGCGCTCCGGTGCGTGCTCCTCCCTCTGTGGAGACCTGCAACGAGCTAAAAAAGCCTTTTAACTTCTGACAGAATCATTAAATGTTTGTTTTTAGTCTGACTGAAGCATTTTGTGCAATTCTGAGATGTCAGTGTCGATACAGGCTGTGCAGCTTTGCTGTCTGAGAGTTTACTGACAGCTGCACAGACGTCAGGAATCTGTTCGACTCTGCAAAGAACCCGTTTTAAATGTCTTTAGGCTCTTTGTTAGCAGCAGCCTGTCACACACTTCGTTAGATAACACAGCTTGACATAAAACTGTAGTTTTGCATCAACACGGTGGAAACTTGGTGTGTCTCAGCAGGTGTGCAGCGAATCCTTCAAGGGTCTAAAACCGTCTACAGCAGATGAACATCATGTCCAGCAAAGACCGAACACGGGTCCTTCAGCTGATCCTCTGCTGTTCACTGAAGCCTCATCACAAATGTGTCGGTGAACAGGAGGAAAGGCCGCGGTCTGAGACAAGAAGACCAGAGCATCAGGTCTGATGGATCAACATCATGGTCACGTCAGTCAGTGGTGACGTCAGCAGGTTTTTATCATATACACTGTATTTACATGTATTTACACGTGTGTTTGCACATTTCAATAAATCATTGAAAGTATTTGCAGAACCAAACGCTCCCACTGAAGGCTGTGAGGCTAGGCGCTAAGCACTGATGCTCGCTAACGCTAACATGTCGACCTGCGCTTAAAGATAAGACCTTCATCAGGCTGCTGTGTCACCTGGTCACACGTGTGATGCTGTTGGTCGTGACCTCTGCACCCAGCGGATACCCGGAGTGTCGTACCGGGAACAAACAAAATAAAACGACTTGCAGGAGGCGGAGCCCCCTCGGGCCCCCATGAGCCACGGCCCTGCACTGAGCTGTCAGTAATGAGCACGCTGCAGGTAGTGAAACTGTCCTCAGAGTACTGCGTTAACAGGAAGTCTCCAGTAAACTGTGAGAAAAAAGAGATTTTTTGATGGTCCGATCTCGATAATGAGGCTCGAGAGTCCAAAGTTAGTAAAACATCAGAGACGCATTAAAGTGAAATAAAAGAGGCTGAAATAAGCAGAGTTTATTTATACAGCAGCTCATTAAACTCTGAGGCCTCACAGGGATGTAACAGGCTTTGTTTTTTTAGTGGGACCCAAAATAGTGACGAATATCTTCATCATGAGAACAAAGACGTTAAAGCTTCTTATTACTGTTTTCAGAGCTTTCTTGAAGCTCGTCCTCGTGTCTCTTTTATCACGATGCGTCCAGGATCCTGACAATGAGCTGCGTTTAGATCCCACACTTAGAAGAGCACATCGCTCTGATCATCAATATTAAACAACATCATTTAATTTCTTAAATATTATAAAAACATAGATTTTGACAACAATTATTGTCTTTATTCTTAAAATATGTAGACTGTAAATACACGTACGTGACTTTAGTGTTTATATTTTAATATCTGATTAAGAATTGAGATTATTATTATTGTTATCCTGTAATTCAGAGAAGCGTCTCAAGTTTGATCGATTGATTCTTTAAAATGAGGAGGTGGCTGGGGAGAGCGAGGTCTGGGCTTCTCTGCTTAGGCTGCTGCCCCCGCAACCCGGCCCCAGACAAGCGGAAGAAGATGGATGTAAATCATCCACAGCTGCCCTGGTGGTGTTCAGGAGGTGGGAATGAGCAGGAGAGCTCCAGCTTCTGCAGACGAGCGCTACCTGCAGAGCAGACGGACGTCTCCAGCGCCCACTCGGTCCTCAGAGGCCGATTAAATATGAAAACACAGAGTCAGCTAAACCAGCGATATTAAAAAGAATGGATGCTGACATGGCTCCAACTTTTTTTTAAACATCAGCATTCTGCAAAAACAGCACGACAGCATATTCACAAAGATACGAGAGCATGGAGTCGGCGTCACAGGGTTCACTTTAAACTCAGTTTATTTCTGCTGGTTTTATTTCACTTTGTCACTTTAACGCTTTCAATGTTGGTTTAGGTTTTGTAGGCCCAGTGTAAGATGAAGAAGGATTATTCTGAGCTCTAAATCATGCAAAGCTACTCAGGCGGAGGCCAAGAATAAAAAGATGGTGAGAATGAGCAGAATCAGCCCAGCTTCAGGTTTGACCTACGACCCCAGAGACTCACGGGGCATCCGGTAGAAGAAGCGGTCTCCAGCTCCGTCGTTGGTCTGCAGGATCTTGCTGTCCAGCGTCCAGTCCAGGTGAGTGATGAAACTGGAGGACTGGCTGCACTCTCCAACCTGCAGACAGTCAGAGACGGAGTTAGCTTCGCTTCTAACATCTCAACCTTCTTCGCTGTCTCTCCAACACGACCTTCTTGTATCTCTGGGCGACAGCGTAGATGTCCACCAGTCCATCGTTGGAGCCGACAGCGAGGTAGGCGCCGTCCGGCGAGAACTTCATCTCGTGGATCACCTCCTTCCTGTCCTTGATGTGAACGACCTCAGTCATGTCTCTGAGAGGAGCGGAGACCAGCACACGCATACGTTACAAAAACAGCGTGACTGTGTTCGTACAGCACATTTAACGTAAAGGCTTGTTCAAGTTAAAGGCCAGAGAGTAGAAATGAGTTTGATTATAAGCAGAAATCTTAAAAGTAGAAACGGGTCGGGCGGTGAAATGGGACGGTATTCGATATTCCAGAGATTCGGAGTAAGAGCTGAAAAAGCTCCATCGCTCTAACTTTAAGTCTAAATCCTAATATGGACGATCACCTGATCAGCAGGCCGCGATGCTCTGACAGGAGCGTGAACACGACTAGGATCAGACCGGTGCAGCCGTGCCGGCACATTTAAAATCTTTAAAACAATCAAATCAAGCCTAAAACTGACAGGAAGTCAATGCAGTGACTCCAAAACTGGAGTAATCACATGTTCGTGTCCCAGACTGATGGATGCATGACGCTGAGTGGCCAACGGAGGCAGCACAAACATAACAACCTGTTTTATTCTTTCACAAACATAAAATTAAATTCATGTTTATTCTTTAGGTCTTTAAGACATTTTAACGTATGTAAAGAAAGCAGTAATGGGCCAAAACTAGAGCCTTGGGGGACACCACAGGACAGAGAGAGGAAGAAAACCATCAACACTTTACAGAAACAGCTTTAATTTGTACACAGGCACCAAGACTGGACGCACATAATCTGTCATTCACATAGGAAACCAATTAAGAGCTGTGTGTGTGTGTGTGTCACCTGACTCTCAGCACAGTGAAGGATCCGTCCTTCATGCCCAGAGCCAGCTGGGATCCGTCCACGCTGAACGCCACACTGCGCACCGCCTCCTCCATGTTACAGCGAGCGATGAGGGCGTGATCCACCAGACTCCACAACCTGACACACACACACACACACACACACAGAGGTGTAATCAACAAGTTAAATTTATAATCTTTGATATTTTTAAGAAAGGTACAAATGCAACATGATGTCTCCATGAGCTGATTTCAGGTTGTTTCAGGTTCAGATTTGTCAGTTTTTGTTCATAACAGATGAAAACAAAGTGATTTTGTGAGGAAGAGCCAAAGCAGCACTCAGTGTAAGGATCTGTATCACTCTGCTCGCCTCAGCTCTGTGCTTCCATTTTCACACTCAGCCACAGTAGCTTTGCATGATTCACAGTCCAAAGAGAGCACCGACCTGACGGAGCGGTCGTCGCTGCCGGTGACAGCCAGAGGCTTTTTGGGGTGAACGTCGAGCGCCCACAGCTCGCCCTCGCTGTGTCCCTGCATGATGAGCAGCGGCTTGTCCCGGTCCCGCACCATCACCTGCACAGGTACAACAACTCAAGAGCAGGTTTTCACATTTTAAAGCACCACATCACGCACGTTTCAGTGCCGATCTGAGCTGCTAAAACTGCCTGACATTAGAAACTCTTCACAGTTTTGATTAATGAGAACATTTTGTTGCCTGCGTGTCAGCAGGAGGTTTTCACAAAAATAAAACTCTTTGAAACGCGTCGCCGCAGGGAGGGAACAGCGTGAGGTTTCGTCTTCTTCCTCACCTCAAAGATCTCGCTGTCCTGCGTCCCTGCCAGGATCCGGTCGGCTCGCCAGCAGACGCTGCGAATAGACAGACCTGAAGGAGGGAGGAGAGGAAAGGAGAAGGTAAGGTGACACAAAACTGTCAAAACATCAGGAGAAAGACAAAAATAAAACCAGTGGAGAGGAAAAGAAGCAAACAGGAGGATAAAAATGGAAGACGACAGCGCTGCAGAGGAAGCAGGTCCTCGGTCTTGATGAACTCGGTGGTTAAATCCACTAAATAAATGAAGACGAGCTCCGCTGTCGCTGGCTGCTGGAGGCTGGAGAGGTGGTGGTGCAGCCAGGTGAGGGTGGACGGAGCTTCATGAACCTCTGGACTGCTTCGTTTTTTATTTTCACTTTAAAAGCACCAAAAATGATTCGGTTAGTTTTAGGAAAAGAATCCGGTTCGACTGAAACGCACACCTGCACTACTGCAGAGACACGTGGACACTCACATCATTCATCTCAGTTCAGAACACCCCCAGGAGGAGCGCAGGAGGTGTCTGATCAGAGGGAGATCTGGACTTTGTGAATGTAGTTCAACCTGCTGACTCAGCTCGGCTTCAACCTTCGTGTTTTTTTAAAGTTTTGCTGCTAAAACTGCTTTTTTCCACCATCGGAAATGTAATTAGCAGGGCTGCTCAGCAGCTCAGCGCTCGCCAATTAAGAGCATCTGCTGTGGCTGATGGCATCGCTCAGCATGTGATGTTTTCCTGTAATGTTGTTAGAAACTCCAGAGGTTCAGCAGCCAAAACAGGCCGACAGCAGAGGAGTTTGTGAGGCACGTGGGAAATAACTGGGAACGATTATTTTTTCTTCAGCTTCAGACGCAGGAAGAGCGCGGCGCACCACGGGAGAGGAGAAGGAAGCAGAAACAAACCGACTTCCTGTCCACGTACAGAGCAGCGAGAGGCGAAGAGGACGGGCTCGTCGTCTCATCGGGCGTGGAACTCCAACATTTTTAGGCGCCGATATATTAGCAGCCTTTCAGACTAATCCACCATGAGATGGCAGGTTTGTATCTGTTGGGTCACGTCGGTCAATGTCAGAACTCGGACGGATTCAAACCGTTGAGCGTTATAAGAAACAAGGAGAATCATGCAAAGCTGTCCTAGAGCAGGATGCTCCCACATTTCCTGTCCACAGATGTCACAGCGACTGGTTTCAGGATGTTTTTGAGGAGATGAACTTTGACGGTTAATCAGAAGCTCCATCGTGTCTGCAGCAGAGATGTGTTAAAGAGGAGAACTCGTTTCAAACTGACAAAACTTTTGCCTCCTTCCTTTCATCTTTTCTTCCTTTTTAACTTCTTCCTCAAAATCTTCAGAGAGGAGATTTTAAAAGGAGGCGGTGGGATTAATGGCTCGCCCTCGAGCTGCTCCTGAAGGAAGAGCGTACGTCTGCACCTCCTGCTGGGCAGCGACATTTCAGAGGAGGGGGAGGCGAGGGGTTCAAACAGCCACCACCTCTGGATTTGAGCTGAATCAGGTCAAATAAAGATGAGAAACCTCCTCAAAGAAAATCAGGTCATTTTAAAACCTTCAGCTGACAAAGAACCGTCGGGATGTAAGGACCGTTCCTCCTCATTGTTTAGAATAGAGATAAACCCGCCCCTCCCTCCCACCTGAGCCCCTCCCTCCCACCTGAGCCCCTCCCTCCCACCTGAGCCCCTCTCCGTACCTTAACTTTGCAGCCTCAAACGAACCTTTTCTGTTAAATCGTGTTAGAAGCTGAGACCTCGTCCCTGTGTGCACCTGTGTGATGTAACACTGTCACCTTTGCTGCTGTAATGACCTGCGGTGACCCCGTGACCGTACCTTTGTATCCCTGCTCGGCCTCTCGCAGGTCGATCTTAGTGATGGGTTTGAAGTCGACGTCCCACAGTCGGATGCAGCCGTCTCTGCCGCCCGTGGCGAAGCCCTCCTCGCAGGAATACATGCTGAAGATACCGGCCTGAGAACACACACGCATCCACACAATGAAGCAACGATGGACCCACGTCAGCCAGACGTGCAGACGAGTGTCACGCTGGCCTTCTGCTGCGACGGGAAGCAGAAGTGAGACTCACGCTGTGGGCGGACTGGACCGTTCGGATCAGGTTGAGTCCCTTCCAGACGTAAATGTCTCCGTTAAGCGCCCCGGAGTACGTGATGTCATCTTTAGCCGAGGCCACACACAAGATGGTCTGCAGGTCGCCCGTCTTCCCGAAAATCCCCCGCTTTGGTGTGAGAGCGTTACCGCACAGGGACCAGAACTGCGAACACAAACGGAGGCGGTCAGGAAGGAGACGGGGAGACACCTTCTTACTGTTCGAGGCCAGATCTGCGTCCTAGACGCAGATTAACGATGGACTTAGTTTCAAAAGCACATGTAAAGAGTGAGGGGAGGGGCTAACTGAAAGACCAACGGGCACCAGAAGTGTCAATCACACAGTAGCCCCGCCCTAAAACAAGCCCTCCCTTTTCCTTCTTTCTGACTCTAATTTATGAAGCACAGCATGTTTTACTGTGTCAGCACAAGATGTCCCAACAAATTCAGCTCAGACCACCACAGTGAGCATGTGAAAGGTTAAAGTTATGCTATGAAAATCTGCCGCCCTCCCTGTCTGCATAAGAACCAATGGTCACCTTGACAACGGCTACATGGCAGTTCCCTCTGCAGAGTTTAAAACTAAACACACCTGAGCTTACTTCTTCACAAACACAGAAGCAAACATGGACCACGACCTGAAACACAAGCCTAAAAAGAAAAACGGGGCTGAGGACGCTAAAGCCAGTCATGAAGTGGCCACCATTCATGGAATCTACAGGCCAGAGGCGTTGGAAAAGCTACGTGAAGATGTGATGAGCATCATTGAACATTTCATGGAGGATGGCTTTCCGGTTTTAGACCGCTTCATGGAAGAGTTTCTGGAGAGCGATGGAGACACGACAGAAAGTGACGGAGATGCGAGAGAAAGTGACGGAGACCCGAGAGAAAGTGACGGAGATGCGAGAGAAAGTGACGGAGATGCGAGAGAAAGTGACGGAGATGCGAGAGAAAGTGACGGAGACCCGAGAGAAAGTGACGGAGACCCGAGAGAAAGTGACGGAGATGCGAGAGAAAGTGACGGAGATGCGAGAGAAAGTGACGGAGACGCGAGAGAAAGGGGTCTGCGGAGGGAACAAGGAACCCAAACAGAGAGTGCCGAGGACGCACCTGCGAGAGGGTTACCGCGCATACCACTGAGGAGAACACTGAGAGCACTGGGAAGGAGGCTCCAGCAGGCTGGGGAAGAGTGATCTCCACCAACTCACCGAGCACGCTTTGGTCGTGTTTGTGTTCAAAACAGCAAATAAAAAAGAAAAAACAATCTAAATTGTCCTGGATTTGTCTTGTATTTAAATCCACAGCAGTGAACCATGTAAAGGTGCTTTTTGATATCTGGACTGGACTCTGATTGGATGAGAGAAGCTGAGCTGGGAGTTGTCTCCAGCTTTTATATCTGCTTCCTTCTCGGCTCGTTAGAGATATTTAATGACGGGCGTTCAGAGGAACTATTTTATTACCTCGAGTGAAACTAAGCGGCTACATGAAGGTGGAGAAGGTCAATGTGCTGACCAGTCATATTTCTGGGTAGGAGGAATACGTTACATTTTACTTCCACATTTCTGGAGGCGAGCACAAAACGACGATTTCTGCGTTACCTTGATGTGCTTCACGCCGCAGCTCACCAGGCGGCTTTGCTGAAACGGATCCCAGCAGATGTCAAAGATCTGGAGAACAGAAGAAACGTCCGTTATCGGGTTTATGTGAAAACGCGTGCATGCACAGTGGAAGTACGATGAGAAGGAAACACTTTCAAACTCTGTAAAAGATTTTTTATTGAGATCTGATTGGTGTGTGGTGCTTCACGCTGATTTTCTGTCCCGCTCAGACGGCACCGCCCAGAGGCTTTGCCAGACGGCGGCAAGCGGCGAGGCTTAACTGCAGAGGAAGCTGATTGGTGCACGCTCTCACCCTGTCCGAGTGTCCCGTGGCCGTGGCCAGGATCTTCCCTCTCTTCCACTCCCAGATACACACCGTGTTCTTGGCGTCCAGGCCGACCGAGGCCAGCCGCTGCGGAGGAGAGACGAGGACGGTTACGCATCCAAAATGTCTACAAACAATTTAAAAAAGAGGCTGAACGTGCAAAAATCTGACAGCTCATCTGCTTCATACGTGCAAAAGCTTAATCCAAGCTGACAGAGGGCGGGGCTCCCTGCTCGATTAGCCTGACGCTCATGTGACGTGTTTGTAAGTGTAAATATAGCAACTCTGCAACATTTCAGATGAACTCAAGTTTATTTCTAACGACCAAACCTTTAAAGCGTTTTCAAAGGTTTGCTTGGAAAGGCTGAGGTCAAACTGCAGGAATGTCTTAAAGACATAAAGACCTGGATGGCCGCTAACTTTCTGCTTCTTAATTCAGATCAAACTGAGGTTATTGTACTCGGCCCTGAAAATCTTAGAAATATGGTATCTAAGCAGATTCTTACTCTGGATGGCATCACCTTGGCCTCCAGTAAAACTGTGAGGAACCTTGGAGTCATGTTTGACCAGGACATGTCCTTCAACGCACATATTAAACAAATATATCAGACTGCTTTCTTCCATTTGCGCAACATCTCTAAAGTTAGAAATATCCTGTCTCAGAGTGACGCTGAAAAACTAGTTCATGCATTTATTACTTCCAGGCTGGACGACTGTAATTCATTATTATCAGGAAGTCCTAAAAACTCCCTGAAAAGCCTTCAGCTGATCCAAAATGCTGCAGCAAGAGTCCTGACAGGGACTAGAAAGAGAGAGCAGATTTCTCCTGTTTTGGCTTCCTGTTAAATCCAGAATTCAAAATCCTGCTCCTCACATAAAAGGTCTTAAATAATCAGGCCCCATCTGATCTTAATGACCTTGTAGTACCATATCACTCTATTAGAGCACTTCGCTCTCGCTCTGCAGGCCTACTTGTTGTTCCTAGAGTATTTAAAAGTAGAATGGGAGGCAGAGCCTTCAGTTTTCAGGCCCCTCTTCTGTGGAACCAGCTTCCAGTTTGGATTCAGGAGACAGACACGATCTCTACTTTTAAGATTAGGCTTCAAACTTTCCTTTTTGCTAAAGCATATAGTTAGGGCTGGACCAGGTGACCCTGAATCCTCCCTTAGTTATGCTGCAATAGACGTAGGCTGCTGGGGATTCCCATGATGCATTGAGTTTTTCCTTTCCAGTCACCTTCCTCACTCACTATGTATTAACAGACCTCTCTGCACTGAATCATATCTGTTATTAATCTCTGTCTCTCTTCCACAGCATGTCTTTATCCTGTCTTCCTTCTCTCACCCCAACCAATCACAGCAGATGGCCCCGCCCCTCCCTGAGCCTGGTTCTGCCGGAGGTTTCTTCCTGTTAAAAGGGAGTTTTTCCTTCCCACTGTCGCCAAAGTGCTGCTCACAGGGGGTCATATGATTGTTGGGGTTTCCTCTGTATCTATGAAGCGCCTTGAGGCGACTTTTGTTGTGATTTGGCGCTATATGAATAAAATTGAATTGAATTGAATTGAAAGGTTAACGGGAAGAATACCTGAAAGGAGCGTCGAGCTGCTGCGCAAACAGACGTCTGCGCTCCTTCAGTGATCAAAGACTCAGCAGATCATAAAGGATTCAGCTTCACAGCAGTCCTCAATAAATCAGCCACAGCCTGCACACTTGATTTATTATTAAGCTGGAGTTATGATTATTTTATTGATTGTGTGTTTATTTTGATTTAGCCTGAGATGTTCAGTCATCCAAAGTCAGTGCCAGGGGCAGAAACTGCTGGCTCAGCATTCACAGAGTCGCCTCACAGCTCAGCAGCAGCGACAGCGTTTTCATTAATATCACTCACGTCCACAGAAACCAGAACCAGTGCAGCTTATTGGCAGTTTCATCACCGTCTGACCTCAACGACACCTTCAGATCTGGTTTTCCAGCAAACGTTTGATGTGTTTTCAGCATCAGACCTTCCAGAGTCGTCCTGCTGTGACGCTCACAAAGACTTCAGCTTTTCCAGGCTCCACGGTTAGAATCACAAATCAAAACCAAAGTAAAAAACAGGTTTTTAGTGTCTTCACTGAGTCCGTCAGGAGCTGACAGCAAGGACCAGGCCAGGTCACTGCTAACACTTATTAACAGGACTAAGAGCAGAATTCCTAATTAACCGCTTAAGCCCCAACGCCCCTGATACGGGGGCAAAAGGTCAGGTAGGTTTGGGGCTTAAGAGGTTAATGGAATTTCATTTTATTTAACTTACAGTGTTTTCCTGTAAATACACGAGAATCAGGAGGAAATAATCCCACCGTCAGGAATTAGAAGTCGTTTGAATTTAAAGGTGATTTTGCAGAAGAAGATTGTCTCATCGTACATCGTAAACACTCGTCAGCCACATCGTGGCGTGCACGAGTCCTTATCTTATAATAAATATGTTGACGTGCACGATGGGTGCTGTATTATTCAGCCGACCTTTACCGCTCTCTCTTTTAATGCTCGACCCAAATCAAATGATTAGTTCTTCTTTCACAATCGCTTTGAAAGGAACGCCTCACTTCCTGTAAAACACCTGGAAGTTAAAGTTAGGCCCCCCCACAGTGTGGCTCCGCCCTGCAGACAACACTGCTTTCATTTCTATATGTTTAAATTCCAAAGATGACGAACCGTCTTCAGACTGAAGGACGTTTGGATGGAAATCTCATCATTAGTGAAGCGATGTTGGGCCGTCGACAGACAACGATGGCGGGTGGCTACGGAGCTGTGGAGCACAGGAGAGCTGGAGGATGATGGTTAAGGTGTTTTCATGTTGACGCTCCCTAACGCACAGAAACGCCACCAAACGGCAGAAAGAGGACAGCGAGAGCACGTCTGAGATGGTCGATGAAGATGGTCCTCAGCTCCGGGTCCACGCCCACCTTCAGGTATTCGGGTATTTTGTAAGCTGAGCTGCACGTGAACAGAGCTGATAAACCCGTCAGCACCATCATCATGTTCTCTGTGAGTGAAGGCGGGTCTGACTCTAAGCTGCTGTTATTTATGATTTCGCTCTTTACAGCTCTATTGATTTTCTTATTTCAGCATCAGTTGCTGAGAAACAGTTTATTTACCGCGCACGCCGCCCACTCACACCCAGGGTTATTTCATATGTTGGTTTGTGACGCGTTTCATTTTCCCAGCCGCAGGCTGACACGACGGGAGGGACCTGCAGGGACTGGGGGAAGCATTCGTTAGAAGTTATTCTAACGTGTTGACACGACACCGAGTTTGGCGTCTGTGGCGCTGCCGTCAGACGCGGCGCTGCCGGTAAACTCAGAGCGACTCCACCAGGTTTGTTTGCTAAATGAGTCACGGTGGAGTCAGCGGGAGGGAAAAGGAGGCGTATAAAAGCAACTCCAGCACTCCAGGTGGCTGAGAGGGAACTATTTGCTCAGGCTGCACACACACACACACACACACACACACACACACACACACACACGCACACACACACACAGATGAGTGAAATCAAACATGCAGAGAGATGTGCGTGCACATCCCGTACTACATTTAGGTCAGGAGCAGAACGAGACAGTCAATGGCAGAACAAATGGAGCGTCTGCTTCCTGGATTACAGCTCCTGGGAATCTGATCGGACTAAAAAAAGTCCGGGAAGCACGAGGACACGAACGTCACTACACGTACGAGTCTACATGTGATCGCAGAAAGCAACCAATGCTTCAGGAGCAACGCGCTTTAATATTCACATTTACAAAAGCCAGAAATCTGAACCTGGACTTGATCTTGACCCATTTTCAGGTTTCAGAGTCAGCTGATGTCCTTCAGCAGCTTTGCATGATTCACAGTTCAAAGTAATCCTTCTTTATCTCATGAGCCTCAGTGCAGCAGTTGTAACTCCTCCCCTCTCTAAGACAATGTTCTTCTGATTGGCTGTGAACATCCAGCACTGGAGCAGGAGATATGCGACTGCAATGAGTGAAAGGCATCTTTATTAAAACTGCACGTCACGGAGACGAGAGGAAAAACCCACCGGTGTTTAGAGAGCTCATCTTCCACAGTATAAGGAATAATAACGCTGTTTTAATAAAAGCATCACACTGAGGACGGCACTGATCAGCCACGCCTTAAAGCAGACCATCTCCTGCTACTGTTGCTCTTCCTGTTGACCAAAGCACGTCATGAATCGAGCTTGTGCACCGAGGTGTTAATCACAATGTCTGCTAAAGGCTACACGTGCCTCAATATTCAGACTGCAAACGTACAATCAGCCACAGGATGGACGGCTGTTCATATTCTGATCTACTGCAACATTAACTGCTGGTTATGACAGAAACACGTCACAGAACGAGCGCTCGACGTTTCTCCGACCCGACGCGCCCGAGAAGACGATCTTTAATCAGCCGTCGGTCAAATTTGAATCAGGTTTTGATTTTCAGGAGCTCCTTTAAAATACTGACAAAGTCATCGGTAACGAGGTTGATTGTTTCTCAGTGTGTTGAAACCAGCCGTGACTTGGGGCTGACCTTTAACCCTGTCCCGCTCTCTGGTCCTGCCTCACTCAAACCGGAGGATAATTTCCTAAATTAATATGATGTTGACTTGAAAAGACTCGAAAGCAGCGACTGAGACCATAAACTGATCAGGAGAGCGCTCACTGAAGCCAGCCGCCCCCTGCTGGCCATTACAGAGGATGTCCATCTGTTAATAAGCTCTGCTCTGTTCTCAGAAAGGGTTTGAGGAGCACGATGAAGAGTTCGAGGAAGCTTTCCAATTGGACTTCCCAGAAATCCAACCAGGCAGGTGGGATGTGCAGGAAAAACAAGTCCCGTCCACAGAGGCGTCACGTCGCAGCTGCTACCATCGTCGGTGTGCGATACTACGGAGCACCTGCAGATGTTTGTGGAGTCCTCAGAGGTGTTTCAGCAGCACGATGGGGTCGCACACAAAGCATTAATAACTGTGCTGATTGACACAGAGAGGAGCCCTGTGAGGACACAAGGGTCTGACACGAACTTTAGCGCGATGTCTGCGTTCTTCTTCCAAAGAATCAAAGTGCATCGTGCCAGAGTCTGAAGACCAGGCGTGCTCGCCTCTGACAGAGCGACCTGCGGTAAATCGATGCAGCTGTAGAGAAAATGATGTGAGGTTGATGCTGTGTGTGAGTTTAGGACAGGTGGGTTGCACCGCACTCATTTTCCACCTTTGACTGTAAGTTACTGAACCAAAGTGATGGATGATGTCATTACTTTTATCATCATCCTCTCAGCTCACTCTGCCCTTTTCCTGCCCCTCCTTCCTCTCACCGAGTCATTCTTCTATGACCTTTGGGTTGATGCAGGACACACACACACACACACACAGATTGATTATTGGGCTTTGACTGACCCCGATAAACTTCATAATGCTTCATTATCTCTGCAGAAAAATTTACTGCCCACAGCCCTGATGGACGACTAAATCTTTGTCACGTTTCTAAAGCGGAAATTTCAAAACTCATCTGACAAAAGCCGCCAGGACACATTCAGCCTCAGAGGTCTGCTTATCGTCACATCAAGCATCATGAGGGCCCCACGGGCAGAGTCATAATCTGGGTCCCAGTAAACCCAAAAAACGGGCCTCAAGTCCTGTTACTAAGCAATAATATCAGTCGACAGCACCGATGACGGCGTTTATGTGGACCACAGATTCCCACTGGGCCACACGGGCTTATTTACTCAAAACCACAGACGGTATCAAAGATGTCACGAAGCCTGAGAGTGCAGCGAGCGCGGGCTGGATGGTCCTTATTTCTAATGTTTTACTCAGTGTGACGCAAAGTGTCGCACTTCTAAAGGAGCAGAAATCTTGTTGCTGTCGCCCCCTGGTGCTCATTAAGAATAATGCAGGACTTTCATCGTTCATGCTTTTTATGCTGGATGTGTTTGTGTTCAGCATAAATGTCAAATCTTTGTCAAAATCCTTCACATAGAAATGATCCCACCAGCTGCAGGGTCTCAGTGTTGAAGATTACATTACACTGCATGCTGTAGATTTAAGGTGGATTATTAATTATTAATGCAGCTCATTCATTCACATGAAAACTAAAGAGTTTCCAGAAAATTTACATTTGATTCCAGCCTTATCTTTAAAAATCATAGTCTTAGACTGTGTGTGTGTGTGTGTGTGTGTGTGTGTGTGTGTGTGTGTGTGTGTGTGTGTGTGTGTGTGTGTGTGTGTGTGCGCGTCACCTGTCCATCAGCGCTGAATGCGAGGCAGGCGATGCCGTGTGTGTGTCCGTCACGCAGCAGTGACACGGTCTGGGCGGTGAAGGTGTCCCACACACACACATACGGATCCTTGCCCACCTGACCCGTCGCCACCAGGGAGCGCTCCGGGTGCAGCGCCAGGCTGAAGGGAGGAAAGAGGCGGAGACGTTAGAAAGACAAAGGACGGAGGGGAGGAGACAGGTAATAACACAGACGACCAATCAGAGAACATATGGCTATAAGGTATACGCAGGAGTAAAGGAGCACTCAAAACTTTACTCAGGCAAACAAAGAGCTGCTTTAAAACTACAACACACGCACGAACATCACAGCAGTGACTGTGGCAGCGTTTTTACATCATTTTAAAGATTTAATGTTGGAACCGATTCGTCACTCGCAGCTTTACGTGATGGATTTGGTGTCACACAGTGGTAGAAGTGATGAATCATCATAAACATGTAGAAATAAACTTTTTAATGAATGTTAGAGTGAAATGTTAAATGCTGTCGTTGTTGTGCTTAAATCTGTAAACCTTGTTTTAACCTGTATGTTTAGAGATTTTTCTGTTCCCCACATCGAGGGTAACAGCACACTGCATGTAAGCTTCTGGTCCTTATTTAGGGAGGATGTTTTACTTCCTGCCCTTTATGGCCTCACCTGTGCTTCTGTGTGGTGAGACTGTTAAAAAGGGGTTGAGTCATATGCAGGGTGAGGGGAGGTGACCCTTTGCGATCAGCAGGAAGTCACACAAAAACACCCACATGCACACACACACACTGCTGCTCTGAGGATCTGACCAGGCTCCCCTTGCTAGCAAGTTGAGCTGTTTGTCTTTCTTTCTTCACGGGTGATGAGTCTTTGAACCAGCGAGGCCTGCGAGGCGCAGACCCAACAATGATTTCGACATCTTCCAACAGCGTTGCCTTCGACGGCTGCTCAAGATCACATATCGGGATCGCGTTACTAACGAGGAAGCCGCTCCACGTCCAAGTCACCAAGCGCCGTTTCAGATTCGCCGCTCACATCCTTCGGCTACCGGACCCGAGACCCACCCGTGTCGCGGTTCTGTGGAACCCGAGGAATGGAAAGAGACGGCGAGGAAGACCCAAAATAACTTGGAGGAGTACGTTCCTTGAAGATTCACGCTCGGCCAAGCTGTCATGGGATGAAGCAGCAACTGCCGCGATGGACCGAGTTCGATGGCGTTCTCTTGTCGCCCGATGCGCCGATCGGCGCGGGAGGATCGTTCTTCGTCTCCCGTTCAGAGGGTCAATGTTCTCCTTTGCAGACAGCGCTATAAATACACCTGCTGCTTTAATGGCATCATTATCAGCACACACACACACACACACACACACACACACACACAGTCTCATGCTCTGTTATTGTTGTAAAGGTCGTGTTTCGTGACCTTCGCCGAGTCTCCTCACTGTGACCTCACAGACACCAGTTTATTTTCTGTCTCCTGTTTGAGAGGACGGACAAAACTGTCCGTCCTCTCAGATCCGGTGTGTGACACTCATGGATCCATTTTGCTGCTGCTGTCAGCCAATCAGCACAGTGAGGCGGGCTGGGCAGTTTTAGCCTGCTGGGATGGAGATGGCACGCGATCCCACAGGAGCTGGAAAACATGGCTGGATAAATGTGGGAACACCGTCCTTATCCTGCTGTCAGTAAGAGGAAAACTGGATTTCTGAGGGGAGGCTTGTTTCAGTCTGATAAAAAGAAGGCTTATTTTGAACTGTGATGGTAAGATAGAGCTGAACATGAGGACAATATTTGTAAAAGTTGAACATTTAATTGTTGACGCTCCTTTTTACCCAGCCTCAGCTCCCGGGGTCGATGGGTCAAAATAAACTGCTCCCATTTCT